>NC_136500.1:94673313-94803313 GCF_053919585.1 Euprymna scolopes | reverse complement strand
ATTTTAAAAAGTTTGTGTGTTATAAAGTGGCAGAGGGAGAGAAATAGGTTGAGAAAGAAAGAGTAAGTATATCACAGAAATAGAAAGAGAAAAATAAGAGCGTGTTATATCTATCTATATATCTATAAAAGTGCAATTGTCTGTCTGAGTGTGAGTCGGTGTGTGTACATTTCCCTATCAAACTATTCTGTTAATTTTCAGTTTACAGACTCGAGATTTGACATAAGACATACTGAGATTTGGGAAAATCTTTTTAATCGGTTTTCGGCCAGAAATTTGGCTGCCAACGGGGTCAAAGTCCAATGATTTTACCTTTGGAAACCCTACCAAACTCCTCTGCCAATTTTGGGCTAAACCCTTGAAATTTTAGATGTACGTTACTTGGACATGGATCAAACTATTTAATTTTATTTAAGCCCAAAACAATAATTTCTAATGGTTAAAATTGGGGTCAAAGTTAAAAAATTTGACCTTTGCGGTTTCTACCAAATTACTCAGCCAATTGTATCGGAATCGAGAATTTATCACAGAATTGGTAATTGTATCGGAATTGAGGAAAATATTGGAATCGCCTCATCACGAACACGTATAAACATATATATATGTGTGTGTTAGTGATGGGACGATTCCAATATTTTACCGATTCCGATACAATTACCAATTCCCTGATAAATTTTCGATTTCGATACAATTACCATATTCCAATTCTTTATATTGTTATTTTCCCCGATCTTCGTAAAAACACATGTTCAATACGCAGATATTTTCCTAAACGTCAAAAAACACTTTTGGAGGATGGTCTATCGATTTTAGTTTTACTTGTAAAATACAAGTATCAATAAATATTTACTAATTTATCAATATTAACAGCAATGGAAGATTTTATTTCAAACAAAATCAAATAAAAAAAAAACAATTAAAAGAATTATTTTTGCATCGGAAAATAGGCACCAATATTTTCGATTCCAATACCGATTCCGATACCCCCAAATGTCCCGATTTTTACGATTCTCTATTCCGATTAATCGTCCCAACACTAAGAGAGAGATAGTGGGAGAGAGAGAGACAGAGAAAGGGGGAGAAAGAAAAGGAGAGGGTGAGGGAAACAAAGATAAAGAGACAGAGAGAAAAAGAGAGGAAGAAAGAGAATAAGAGAGTTAAATTGACTAAAAGAAACGGAGTCAGGGAGAGAAAAGAAGGTGTGAGAGATGGAGTAAGAGAGACAGGGACAGAGGGAAGGAGAAGGAAAGGGTGGACAAAGGAGACAAAGAAAAGGTGAGAGAGAGAGAGAGAATTCAAAGACAGAGAGATAGCGTAAGGAAAAGAGGTGGCGAGAAAACAAAAATAGAGAGAAAAAGACAGAGAAAGAGAGATGCACAAATTACAATGCAAATAAAAGATAAAAAAAAATGGAAGAAGGAAATGAAAAATTAGGAAATTAGTAAATTTAAATAAAAGAGAAGAGAAATTTCAAAGTGAAAGATATAAAGAACAAGGAAGTTGGATGAAAGACAGTTTGGAAAACAAATGAAAAAAAAATGAACAAATAAAAGCAGAAAACGAGAAAAGGGTGTGAAATAGACAATTGAAGAATAAATGAATAAAATAAAATAATTAAAAAAGAACATGGCAAATAAATTAAGAAATAAATAAAAAATAAAACAAACAAAAACATTCTGAAAAAAATGAAAAAATAAGAAAAAGATAAAATGAACGCATAAAGATAGAAATTAAAGAAAAAGAAGAAAGAATGAAACGAATGAATATATAAGAAAGTAAAAATGAATGAATAAAGAAAAACAGAAAGAATGAAATTAGGAAATAAAAAAGCAAATAAAAAAGAAAAAAACGAAAAAACAGATGATTATTTCATAAATGAAACGACGATCTGGACAAAATGGAAAGAATGAAACAAAAGAAAAAAATAAAGAAAAAAATGAGACGAACGAATATAGTAAAAACAAAATGAACGAATGAAATGGAAGAATAAAGAACGAAAGAAATGAATTGAAAGAACTAATGAATGAAGAAAAAAATGACCTTGAAAAGCATATTCCTCTCGCCAAATCCAGAGTAAGGTGTTCGAATCCAGCTAATGACAGCATTTCAGAGGCAGCCAATTTTTTTAAAATCTACTACGAAATTTGGCGCAACACAATCATTTTACATCCATCTGTACTAGCACGCTAAACCTAATAATAGATATGTGAGGGCAATTTGGATAGTGTTAGTGTAAATAGCAATTGTAACTATAAAACGATAAAAAAAAAACATTAAAGAAAGGGGACTTTTTATTTGAAGAGAATGGGAAGTTAAAAATGGAAAAATGAGGAAACTTATGAATGGAAAAGGAAATAAAGGAGAAAAAAGGGGATAAAGAAGTTGAGGAAGAAGAACTGAAAGATTTCAAGGGGCACTTTTTTTTTTTTTTTAAATGTGCGGAAATAATTGTCAGACAAGAGATTTTCTTTTTCATTTAAATTATCAAGGGAACTAAAGATGTACGTTATGGAATGGGTTTAGCAATTAAGTGCAAGAGAGAGAGAAAAAAAAGTAACGGAAAGGTAAATGAGGCGAGAGAAATCATGGAATCTAATTGAGGAGAAATAAAAAGAAATCGAAAAGAGATGGGGAAGGTAAAAGATGAGGATAGAAAAGAAACAAAATGGAAGGGTTAAAAAGGCAGAATATCTTCCTTTTCAAATGCATCCTCTCTCCCTTTCTCTATCTAATTATCTCTCCTTCCTTAACTCTCTCTCTCTCTCTCTCTCTCTCTCTCCAATTACTACTCTCCTTTTCTCCGACTGCGACTTTCTCTCTCGTGTACTTTTTTCAATATAATAAAAGCGAAAAGAAAAATTATGAGTTCAAAGAGAAAAAAGAAAGCTGTCTGACTGTTTGAGCTTGGACACAATCACAAGTAAAGAATGCAAGTGCGTTTATTTTTTTACCCCCACCCCCCACCCCCATAACACTAACTTCGTCCCTGGTGTTCCCAAAGGAAAGATTGTTACAGGGTTGGTGAAAACAATTCGTTTGGTTCTTCTTTATTATTTAGGATTACACTGAATCTGATTATATAAGGTTTAGTATCTTGTGATGTTTCCGAATTTTATCCAGACGCACATAGACAGAATTATTACTTTAGTTTATATAATAAATAACGAGATAGATAGAAGGAGAAAGGAAGGGAGGGAGAAGGTAGAGGGGTATAATCAAAGGAGTAGAGGATGGTAAAAAGTGAGACATTATATTAACTATAATTATGGATTGGAAAAGGAATCGAGTGAAAAATGATGACATGCGCGTGCACACACACACACACACACACACACGCACACACACACACACACACACACACACACACACACACACACACACACACACACACACTAACACGCACACTAACACACACACATACACACATACACATATATATATATATTCATATATATATATATAACAGACGGAAACAGCGAGAGAGGGAGACAGAGATTATCAATGCGAGGAATTACGAAAACTGAAGCGAGTATAAAAGAGGAATTGAAAAAAAAAAAAAAAAAAAAAAAAACAAGAGAAAGGAAGCAAGATAACGGATGATATACAAAAAACAGAGTTTCAATTGAAAGAGAAAAATACGTCAAAAAGAGTGAGAGAAATATTATAAAGTATAAATTATAAATGATAAATTATAAATGATAAATTATAAATGATAAATTATAAATCATAAAGTATAAATTATAAATGAATAACATTAAAGTCATTGGAAAAGGCGAGACGAGTATGAAAATATAGATGCAAGAAATAGGGGCGTTATATAAATAACTAGACTACCCGTGCCCCGTTGGGTCAGTATGTTATATTAGCTATGGAATTCATGTATGAGCGTGACACTTGTGACGTAAAGAAAATAGTTTGTTTTTTTTGACATAACAGAAACATTTCTATGAAAGTATATTAAAATGAAAAAAGAATATAGATAGATTTCTATGAGTAGTTCTGTTTATTATAATTGGTTATTTTTGAAAAAAGAATTTTTTTACAGTTACTGAATTATAAGTGGTTGGCCATACTTATAGGTAAATGTGCACTGAACAGATACCATAATACTTATTATAGTTAAATTAAAATTTTGATATATCTGCTTGTTTTTTTACCTCGTTCATTTCTGTATTACGTTTAAGTTATTTTAAACCCCACTCTTTCCAAATAATAATTTCGAAATAATAACGTTAATATTTCAGCGTCCCAATTGTTCTTTTGTTTTTTGTTTATTTTAAACCCCACTCTTCCCATGAAGAGAAATAATAATTTCGAAATAATAACATTAATATTTCAGTGCGCAGGTCATGCGCGCATGCGCAATCAGATGTCATAAACAGGCAAGTGGGTTGCATACATCGTTACAAGGTCATTTGAGTTTTATAATTATATAAATGTTGGAAAAGGAGTGTGCGCGTGCGAGAAAAAGAGAGGCTGAGAGGTAAACAAAGAGAGAGATGGTCATGATAAATGGAGTAGGTTAAAGAAGATAAGGAAGAAAACGATGAATTATTAACTAAGATATTGATGTAATAAATTATTAAGAATGTCTTTCTTCCCTCTCTATCTAGTTTTCTTATTCCTTTCTTTCCCTCTCTTATTTCCTTGCCGAATGAGTTCATCAAGCGATAAATTCTTCCGTATATATATATATATATATATATATATATATATATATATATATATATATATATATATATATATATATATATAACAGGTTCCTTCAGTTTTTAACAGATTATTGATACCCACGAAGGGGTGCCGGCGCGTTAAATTTGTGTGGCAAGAGTTGCGCAATATCCAACCACACCTCTCCTGGTTGCAAGTGGCAAGTGAAGTGTATGTACAAGATGACTGGAAACAAACGAAGAGCACATACAGCGCCTAGCATTTTCAAATGGCCACCCATCTGATACTAACCACGCTCAACGTTGCTTAACTTCGGTGATCAAACGAGAACCGGCGTATCAACACGATTATGGCGAGCCTATATATATATATATATATATATATATATATATATATATATATATATATATATATATATATATATATATATATATATATATATATATATATATATATATATATATATATATATATATATATATATATATATATATATATATATATATATATATATATATATATATATATATATATATATATATATATATATATATATATATATATATATATATATATATATATATATATATATATATATATATATATATATATATATATATATATATATATATATATATATATATATATATATATATATATATATATATATATATATATATATATATATATATATATATATATATATATATATATATATATATATATATATATATATATATATATATATATATATATATATATATATATATATATATATATATATATATATATATATATATAGTATTAAATATATCTCTATTGTTTCTTCTTCATCACTGGTCCTGGACATGATCTTAAACTATATCCGATAGTGAGGCCTTAGCTTGCGGGCTTTGGGGAGTGTGAAGCCACCCTTTAATTGCCATTGCTCCCAGGTCCACTCTGATCCAGAGTGGTAGTACCTGTTAGGGTCCAACTATGGGTTAAATAGAAACTGACTTGAAAAAAAAATAGATTATATTAAAAAAATTTCTTCAAAATAACTGGATTCGGCATTAAATAAACTGAAAAGGGTTGTTATGCCGTAAAACAAAAACAACCAACCAACCAACCAACCAACCAACCAACCAACGAATCCTTCTTCATCACGCTTTCTCTTCCTCCTATGACATTCGTTTCAGTCTCTGTTCCTAATGATTATCCCTCTTTTCTTTCTTTCTTTCTTTCTTTCTTTCTCTCTCTCTCCCACCATTTTTCTGCCCGCATACACACATACATACATACATACATACATACATACACACATTTATATATATGCTTGAAAATGGACGACATAAAGAATGAATGGTAGCTTTATGAAGTCGTCTTCTCTCTCTATGACGTAAACCAATGTGCACGGTGACAGATGCAATCAAGCGTCTACAGAGTTTTAGTAGTATAATTATATATATATATATATATATATATATATATATATATATGTATATATATATATATATATATATATATATATGATGGACGGATTCATATATGAAACCAATGGCACGGTTATGTATAGCGTTGTAGTAGAAGAGGAAAATGGCATAAGAGATAGATAGATAGATAGATAGATAGATAGACAGATGAGAGATTGTCGAAACGAAAAACAGAAAGAAGAAATAAGAAGAAAACGGCGAAAGAGGGATAGAGATTGACGAAGACGAGAGAAAAACTTGTTCAGTTCTAAATAAATACAATTGAAGTGAACGAGAAAAAGGAGAAAAAGACGACGCATGTCGTAATGGATGGTTTTAAAAGTGATGAATATATATATATATATATATATATATATATATATATATATATATATATATATATATAGAGAGAGAGAGAGAGAGAGAGAGAGAGAGAGAGAGGAGAAGTGATTGATAGACAGGATAGAGTGTGTCGAACAAGAGAAAAAGAGACCGAGAAAAATAGATAGAGGTATATATATATATATATATATATATATATACATATATATATATATATATATATATATATATTTAGACTGATTTATACTGATACGAGATAGAGAGACAGTTATAGATATAGAAACATACACACACATATATTTATATACATACATATAACATAGATAGATAGATAGATAGATAGATAGATGGATAGAGCAATAAAGTAAGATAGAAAGGAGAAGGGAGTAGGTTATAAATAAGACGATAAAAGGAAAGAAAACCGATGCACACGATAAAAGAAAGGCAGAAAAAGAAGAGAGTAGAAGTGGTTTCAAAACACTGAAAAGAATAACGAAATAAATGGCTTCATAAGCGCATAGAAAATATTACAGAAACATGTCGGATATCAAAGCCAATAAAAAGGAAAATAAACGAAAATAAAATAATAATTCGAACAAGAAAAAAAAAAGAAGTGAACATGAAGGTATGGGAGAAAGGGATTGGTTTGATGGTTGCAATTTATGTTTACAGAATTCAATGAAGGAGAGCCATAGTTTGCTTAGAGAGCGGAACGGAATATTCAATGGCGTCGTCTGCGAGGCGTTATAAAGAAGAGGCGGGCTTTTGGTCGACATCAAAAGGGCCTGCCGGTGCTGGCCAAAGATAAGGTTCTCACTCAGAAGGAGAGGAGAGAGGGTGCGCAGTGGGGCGCGAAGGCGTGGGTATGAAAGAAGTAATATTCGCAGAGGGAGAAGCATTGCATTTTTGTGTGTGTATTTATTTATTTGTCATCCGGAGTTATGGCAGTGAGAGAGAATGAAAATCGAATAGAGAGGGAGAAAGGCAAAGGCAAGAAATATTGAGGAAGAAGAGGGGGAATGAGTAATAAGGCAAGGAAGAGAGAAGGAGTGAGGAAAGGATGGAAAGAAATCGAAGTCAGAATAAGTGAGGACTACGTTAAAAGAGCATGAACGAGAAAGTGGGGAGGAGTTAGGGACGAGAAGGATAAGAATTTAAGTTACGAAGTGGTAAGACGAAGTGAGGAACATTGAAAATACGGATAGAGAGGGGTGAAAAGGAGGGGTGAAGGAGGAGATATTAGCTAAGGAAGAATGGGAGAGAATCAGCATGAAGGACAAGAAAAATAGAGGGGAAATAGAGAAGATTGGGTAAGAGCAGGGGTGAAATGTAGAGGATAGAGAAGGGGGCATTTGGTGTAATGGAAAGATGGAAAAAATGTGAAATAAAGAGGGAGAAGTAAAATGAAGACAAAGCCAAATTAAAATGAGAGGGTAAGTTGTAGTAGGAGGTGAGAGAAAATATAAGTGACGATGTAGTAAGAGGGTGAAAGAAAATTAAAATAGAAGATAGAGAGAGAGAGAGTGAAAAGGGGTGTTGAAGAACCTATGTAGAGGTAACTTGAATAAGAGAAGAAGGAAGAGGAGAAGTAAAGGGCCAAACAGGGGACTAAGGAAAGAAAAACATTGAGTTGATCAAAACGTTAGTTCGATTTTTGAATGCCATTTTTCCGGCTTACCAAAAAATCGCCTTAAATTCCTATTTTTAAAATCCTGCATTTAGTGTAGTGAGTGTGTTGACCTAATGTCGACATGTGACAGGCCTCCCAGCAAAATAGTTCTTGCATACTTGCTTTTATTTCAGACTTTCAAAAAGAATGAGTATAACCGACATCGCACTACAGAAAAGGAAAAAAGAAAAATAGCCACATAGACCTGTACAAGGATATGCTATATGTATTAGTAAAATGGTGTTGCAGTGCGGGTTAGGGTTAGAAATGTTTTGCTCGATTCTGGAAATGCAAATTTTCATTGAAAGATGCTGCTCGCTCTGACCGATCAAAGATGAAAGCTGTGTACTTGAACAACATTACCTTTTGACCATCGCAGACATCCGCAAGATTTTCACGTGCATAAACTTGGTGATATTTCTAAATTTGATGTTTCGGTTCATCTTTCCTAAAAAAAAAAAGAAGAAAAAAAAGAACGGATATTTGGCCAACCCAATAGACGCGTTTAAAAAATAGAATCCAAATATATTAAATACGCGCTGTGTTTTCAAACGTTGCTATTCTGAACGTCAGGTTTTCTTTTTCATTTTAATTCGAAATATAATATTAAAAACAAGTGCGTTATTCGGGTTTGTGCTTATAGTTAGTATTGGCTGGGAATATCTGGAACGTTATAACATAAACAAGAAAAACGATAAAGTGTGAGATTTGAGCATGAAAGATGAAATATTGGAACTGAATGATTTGCACACATGATCGCTGATCCAACGGAAATATTTTGTCTTTGCAATCTGCTTAAACTATTTATGAGTTCATCGTAAGAAAAATACTCAGCATATATCTATAATATTTCATTGTTTTAGTTAAACAAAGAAAAGTTTAAATAAACATATTTTAAAAAATGATGCAAAACACGTATGGTAATTTGACTGAAAAATGATCTTGACTTATTTTTATACGTTTATTTATTTTCTCATTGTTACTGAAAAGGTTCAGAAGTATCTTGCTCAACATGCTTGTAAATATGAACGTTAAAAACGTCGGAGTATTTGTTTATTTTTACATACTTTTGCTTCTGAATAATGGCCTTTAAAATGACTCTAGAATTTCTGTGATTCAAAAGGACATCGGATCAAAGGTGTTGGTTACAAATCAGCAATTAGTTTAGCTCTTACATCAGTTGTTTAACTATGATGCTGTGATACACACACATACATACATACATACATACATACATACATACATACATGATGATTGCAAGGTCTTGTCAGATGAGTCATACATACATACATACATACATACATACATACATACATGCATGCATACATACATACACAAATACATACATACATACATACATACATACATTAAAAAAGGCTTCCTTCAGTCTTGACAGATTATGGATACCCATTGTAAGTGTGCCTGCGCGTGAAATTTTTGTGGCAAGAGTTGCGCGATCACCAACCAATCCTCTCCTGAGTCGACATTGTTGAATACCAGTGGCAAGTGGAGGTTCAGAACGACCGGAAACAATGCCGAGATAAGCGGAAAGCATATACAGCGCCTAAAATTCCCAAATTGTCACTCATCTAGTACTAGCCAGGCTCAACGTTACTTAACTTCAGTGATATAACGAGAACCGGTGTGTCAACGTGATTATGCCGTACGAGTAAGTGCATACATACATACATACATACATACATACATGCATACATACATACACAGACAACTTTGCTTTATATATAGATGTGCTAAAGAACAAATAAAAAGAAGAAAATGAAAGCATTTTTATTTTTTTAATTTACACAATTGAAGGAAAAGAAAAGAACGTGTGGTTCAACAATAATATGCATTAAAATATATTAAAATAATGGCAAATAAATGTGGAGAATGACGAGGAAATGTCTCGCCCTTCCTATTTCTTTCTCTTTTAATCTTTCTAATATATTTATGTCAGAATTACTAAATGTATATTTATTTTGTATTGCCTGTGCATACTGCAAAATAAAAAAACCATATTTGTTTTGTTGCAATTTCTCTTGCGTTTACTAAAAAACTTCTTTTGTTTGGTCCGTACATTTTCTCATCCTCGACCCCCAAGCAAATACTATCCCAACCTACAACTTCAACAACATCAAAGTATCCGTGATAAAAAATAAACAGATTAATAAATCGCATTCAAAACTGCACCGCCGTGAATGTTCTCAGCGATCTAGATAAATGCCTTCTATAACAATTGCTGCCATATGTGGGTATCAAGTGCAGTATGGTAATCCACTGCTAACAGAAAACAAGAAAAGTCGATCTGTTATGTAGCAGGAATCTATGTATACACAGGTGTCTTTTATCTGATTCTCTTTAACGTTGTAATATATATAGTGTCTTCTGGCGTATATATATAATAGTGGCTTTGATATCTAATGAATGTATGTATACAGAGTTTTCGTCTATGACCGTCTAGCATTGTGATCGTTTATCTAGAGTTTGTTGTGGGCATGAAAATTAAATACAGTGCTTTAGGGTTTCAACACTGGCCAATCGGAAACATATTTGGACTAACTTTGGCGTTGTTTGTCGGGAAGCTGCAATGGAAATTCTTCACACAAAACGATAGAGGCTCGGGTTTTATTTTCAGCAACTTTTTATTCCAGAGTGTTTTTTCCTTTTGGAAAGTTGCAACACTTATTTTGACCATCTTCATTTCTGACTCCCCCTCTACTCGGGGCTATCACGATCTGTAGACCGCCTTCGTTCTCTCTCCCGGCTCCGACTAATTTTAAATTTCACGTACCCCCAAAAGACTTATTATCGTCTGTCAATCTGAATGGATTTTATTTATTGAAATATTTCCAATTTTTCTCACTGACTATCTTACTTATATGAAACCAATGAATATTGATTCTTATAAACAACTTTCAAAGAATTGTAATTCATATAGCCGAACAGAGAAGTTTTGACGTTTTTTTTCCTGACCTCTGAAAATCACGGCTCTTAATTCATCGATTCAGACTTCTTCTAAGATCTCAGCTATTGAATCCTGTTGTTTTTACAAGAACTCTAAAAATGTTCAAGAACATTCTATGTTTTTCACATTGCTGCAAACTTCTATTATAAGCATATATAAAATATCTCTTGTGGATATGTGCCTTCTAAACGCATTATTTTGTTTTATTTACCGTGTGATAGTGTCTCATGTTTTCTCATATCTAATTATAAACACAAAAATCTTTTTCACAGAAAATATTTCTCTGAATCCGGCTCATTCTCAAAGTACATCAACCAATACAAAACACCATAAAATAATAGCCAAAACTGGCGTGAAACGTACCCCTAAATCTGGTGACCAACATTCCATAAATATCACTCAATAAATTAAAAACAAAAAGATAAAAATAAAATTGGTAACCTTTGAAATGAAACAATGAATATAGACTTGGCATAACTTTTTCTTTTATTAAGAATCTGTATTTACATAAAAGTATATTCATAACTGTATTAAGTTTTTCAGCCAAATGCACGAAAATATTATTGAAGCATATTAATTCAGGTGGATGAATTAGCTGGTTTCAATTATTAGATCAGATCCAGATGAAGACGAATAATACGGCTTAAGGACGTAATGTTGCAGGACGAGGTTAAAGGTGAGATGATTACAATAGTTAGGATCCATTAGGGCGGAAGTAATCTTTACTAGGAATAAAGAGAAGCAACCTCATATGATCGACGAAAGAGTTTTCGTGTTATGCTAGAATCCGTTATCGGAGAATATACCGATGGTAACACACATATTTATTATTAGCTGAAAAATTAGGAATTTAGGAACCTCCTCTTATAGAGCCATCCCCCCCCGAACCCTTTCTATTTTGTAAACGTTTACTAAATAAACTTATATTTATTACACACGAAAAGAAGTTTTGATGAGTTTTTTGTGCTATTCTTTTAAAACGCATTACGCGTCCGCAACATTATAATCGAATAAGCAACCTGCTCCTCACAACACATAGAAACTGCTGTCACGACAAAGGTGCTGATGAAGCGAAAGAGCACGGTAAAGGTTTGCCATCAACTCACTCTCAGAAAAACTTGCAGGAATTTGCATTTGGTTGATGAGAACGTATTATTTCTTTACGTCTCCTTCTGCCACAAAAATGTTTTATTATAATCGTGTTAGTTTATGCCCAACCATGAACTCCTCTGAAACATGCATATTTTCATTTTATGATGAACTAAGACAAATATTTCTTAATATCCCTGATGATGTAAGGTCATTTTCCTGATGATGTAAGGCGATTTGAACGTAAGAGTGAGTAGAGATTCTTAAACTTGGAAATTGTTTGGGTCACATGATTAGAAAATACAAACAGCAACAGGGCTCACCTTTTGTAATTTTGCAACAAGCATGATCTCATGATTGAAAACACGTGGTTTTGTTAGAAGAACAAATTCAAAGGTACGTGGCAACACGCACGCTCTAGATACTGGATTATGATAGATTATAATATTGTTCGCGACGTGATGTACACGTTCTGCACCATGTTCGAGCTATGAAAGACGCTGAATTTTGGACGAATTATCGCCTGATAAGAGCCAATACGAAACTACAAATTCATCGCAAAGCCTGAAACACCACTACACCAGGTAAAAAAGTGAATATGAACAACAAAGCTAAATAATATTAAGGTATAAAGTAAAGAATCTAATTACATTTCGAAATTTAATATAATTTAATCTGTATTGGTTACATAAGGATCAATTGTCTCGGACACTCTTGAGTAAGTTGTTCACCCATAATCTACACAAAATCTACGTTTTCTATTTTTCTACCTTTTCTGCACACTATTTTTGCCCAATTCTATAAACTACTCAAATTCTCCCCCTCCACCACCACACTTTATTGTATCCAGCACTGAGGCCCCAAATTGGGAATTCAAGGAAATCTAGAGCAACCCTAATGTTACATAACCTCCCTACCTTTCAGGAGAGGTTTAACACATCACCAAATAGACTATGTAAACTTAAATAAAAAAAACATCCCGTATTATCCACATTCAACTACAGCAATCCTCCATGGATGAGGTAGCCATTTTACGATTGTCTTCAAAGATGAATTCGCACTGGAATTCGGAAACAACGACATAAAAGTTATAAGAATCTTTTATTGTCGTAATTGCTTTCTCTTCTGCCAGCGGTGGAAATGCGTTCCTTCCACGGATCTTTGCTGTTATCCTTCTAATTTATCGTTGATTTTAAAAGATTTTCACTTGTGGAGTTCTTTTTGAACATTTTTAAACCATTGTCTATTCCTTTTTCTCCTACCACTTTGAGTTATAATACTTTTGCTGCAGGCTACCAGGTTGATGTAACATTTGAGTCCATATTCGCTGACCCCGTGGCCCTGATAATCTCTGTATGTATATAAGTAGCCATTGCTGTTTAACACTTAGTTCCCGTTACTCTCCGGTCCACTCACATTCGGGGGGATAATAAGGACGTCATCTTTGTTTTAAATTGAAAATGTCATTTAAAGACTATCCTTTTACAAAATTTATAAAACAAATTAATCTACAAATAAATCGTATACAAGAAATATATATCCGCTTTCGACAAAGATCACACGCCAACAACGATTGACATGCCGTAAAAACCTAGGTATTATATATAACTGCCTATTTCTTAGTGGAAGCAAACAAAGAAGTACTTTTTTCTTGTTTTCTTCTATTCATTTACGAGCTAATTCGCGGTTCAATGCTCATGCGCCAGTAGAAATGCCGACTTTTATAGAGGTTACTTTGTAATGGTCCCCGGTGCAGTGGTTTTCAATAGGTTTCACGTCCTATACCACAGATATGAACTCACAAAATGTTTTGGGTAAGAATATGTTTAATAAATTAAGCATACGTCATGAGTTCAGAATATATTTAGCACAATTACGTGTAATGATGCTTTTTCTGAAATATATATATCTCCACAAACCCACAATTCGCCTATTCATGGAGTATTGTTGCAACATCTGGAGTGGTGCATTCATTACTAGTCTCCTTCTTCGTTTTAGACAGGGTTCAAAGCAGAATCACTAACAGAGCTGGCACTATCGGCTAAGTTTCAATCTCTGTCCCATCGCCGCAGCATTCCATACCTGTGCCTGTTTTACAAGTATTTTAATGGAAGGTGCTCTTATGAACTCATACCACTTGTGCCCTCTCGACGTACTTACTCCCGACTAACCCAAACCTAGCAACAAAATTCCACCTCTTCACTGCTGGAGTCCTAGAAACCGGAAAATATTTTACTCTAATAGTTTTCCTCCCATATTCTTGCTTCCTTGGCTTCAAATGTTATGTGAAAAAACATCTCACTGCCCAACTCCCGACAGTCCCTTGTTAGACACGATCCCAAATGGTAGCCTCTTACGTTTTAAGTTGCAATATGTTTTGTTTGGGATTAAAACGAAAAAAAAACATAACAAACTTTATCAATCTTGGGTCACTATTTGTCATATGTATCATGAAACGCTCCCGGAAATTCCAAGCATTTTTAATGATACTTATTTTCTTTTTTGGACAGAGTCTTAAATCAATCCATGTTAAAAATATATCTGAATGAACTTAGCTTCTGATGTAACGGTGAACCTGTCAAGTATGATTCGTTTATACATATTTAATTGAAAATAGATGGCGTTATAAAAGATTAATAGTTTTGCATCATCAAGTTTTCATGGTCATAAATCAGCAGTATAACAAGAAAGATGACAATATGCACAGAATTTTAGTGTTAAATTAGACTCTCAAGTCCAGATAAAACATCACAGGAAATTTATTTTCTAGTTTTCTCTCTCTCCTATTTGCGTATCGTGTATGAGGTCATTATTTTGTGACGTCATCCGTTTTGTACGGTTATTGTCTATCTCTTTGTTTTAATGGAGCATGCCATACTTGGTAACGTAATCCGCTGTGCATCGAGTTAAACAAAAAGCAAGCCAGCAATTTCCACAAAGTTTTATACTAGACTCCTTAGATTCTTCGTCTCGTTGGTCATCTAGATAAAGAATTACTTCTCCACCCCTTTCTCTCTCATATGTGATGTATGCCATGAATTTGTAACGTCATCCACAGAGTCCAGTTATCAATATTGTTTTAGTAGATATCTTCATTCTTTTTTTTTTTTTTTTTTTTTTTTTTGACGCTAGTAATGTTATGTATATAAACAATACACTGCCCCTTGTCTGTGTAGCTCTTCTTGTAGGGGTACACTTCACCTACTGACTTCCTCTGGTTGGGGTAACTCACCTTGGAGAGGAGAGTGCGACTTCCGGCATGACCGGCAATTATATTTGATTTCTACCTCTGTCATTTGTCCATTTTATACCAATGTCTACACGTGTAACTAGTAACACGGATATAAATAAGGGAACAAGACCCACAGAGTGTTATTAGTATGTGAATAGGAAATATATAAATAATACACCGGATAACTCTATTTACTTGTCTCCTCTCGAGAAACTAGTGAGACACAAGGGCAGTTTTAATATACAGAAAACCTAGATCCACAAAAGGAACCATCTGGATTGGGACAACAACTAAAATTGCCTTAGACAATTAAGATATATAATTCTCTCACCAAGGACTAGATGGAGTTTAGTGTCAGAACAAAAACTGCTCATTGATCTTAGCAAATCATATGTTGAGTCACGTTTTATATAGCATAGGGTAATTTTCTATCAGGGTTTTCGATGGAAAATTAAATACCGAACCCATAATGAGTCAATATAATCAAAGCAATCTGCTCTTTGAAGAAAAAGATAGAGACCGAGCTAATAAACGCAAGAATATTTACATGCTAGCGAGACCCATGGATATTCCACGGTGGTTTCTGTATAAATAGGTACAATTTATATCTTTATATTAATAGGATAACGTGTGTGTTTTTTTTATTTTGTGTGTCACGCTTACATCTGAGTGACTGTCGTTTAATTGTTATGGACTTCCATTTCTTATAATAAATAATTTTATTAAGAATTTTTCATAAGTTTTGGTTTCGGTTTCGATTATAGCTGACTTAAGTCATCTATTTTTTTATAAATAATTTTACCAAGAATTCTTCATAAGTTTTGGTTTCGGTTTCGATCCAAGCTGATGCACCCAAGTCATATGGATATATTTTTTTTATTTTTGAAATCGCAACATTATAATATTTAAAAATCGACAGAACATTAACTATAATAATATATGCGAAATCTGCAAGAAATAACATATCATATCGTCCCTGCTAGCTTAGATAAATACTTTTGCAGCTTTAACAAAAGAGCTACAATAATATCAAAGCATCTCCTTTCATGCTGAACATCTACAGAATGCCAACATCAATATATTACATATGAATGAGTCCCTGTGGAATTTCCATAGGTCCCGCTAGTACTATATTAATAATATTTCGATTTTCCCTCGTCTCTTCACTTTTATTAGTAAAATCACCAAACACTTACTATACAAATCCTTCACACTCGCTAATTACAACACTTACTAACATGTACCCTGCGAAACTTTGCATACATTTCATTCACGTTTAATACTTATCCAATTTATTAAAAATTATTATGACAAAATGCCTCTTAAATAATTATCTCCATACAGAAGGTAGCAAAAGTTTCACTTTCCATACATTAAGTCCTCCCACTCAACTCACGGCGCTGTGTTGCATTACTAGCAGATATCATTATGTCCATGAAAGCGTTATTATTTCCTTTGTAACCTCCTACTATTTATAATATACTACAACAGATTTTGACCAAGAATAATACGCATTCTCTCCTTAAATTCTACATTGTGCCATCGTGTATTCGTAAAATAATACTGCTTGATTTATAATATGGGAATTTAGCAACCAATAATACTTTTATACATTCTTCAAAATATTCGAATTAATTACAGAACATATTTACTTGAAGTTTAAAATCGAAAAGTCAAGTATTATGGTTCAATTGTGCTCTACTCAGAAATATCAATTTAAAACGCGCTATAGTTATATCAAAATTATGTTCTCTATTTTTCTGGTCCATATTTTATTATCGTATTGGATTATTATTTTTCTAGCTCTCTTAGTATTTTTTTACATAGGCATCAACACTTATCAAGGCTCAGAGACCACTCGAGGATAAGAATTAAGAGTGTACAGTAGTCATCAAGAGCTTGTTTACGTTGGACTTGAAGACAATCAGATTGTAGTCAGCTGGAAAGCAGGAAAACGGAAGACAATTCCACAGGCGTACAGTTCTAAGAAAGAAGCTTTGTTCATGGAATCTATGTTTAGGTTTAGGCACAGATAAAGAGTTGGAGAATTATTGATAGTGTTTTCAGCTAGACGAGTATTTCTTGTGAAAGTTTGGCGAAGGGGGGCATAGATTGGAGCTCAGTCGAGCACTAGCCATGAAAATAATGGTAAAGTAGAGAAAAAAAGTTAGTTATTTTATTAGCCATAGTATGGTCTTTATATAGCATAATAGGAATTTATATCAAACATTTAATTTTTTAAATTATTATTTTAATGTAATTCCCAAGAATATTTGGATATATCTTTTAAGTAAGATAAAATGTCATATGTTATCAATTTAATTTTAGGTAAAATCTTATCTAAAATTCTCGTGCTAATAATTCCAATATCAGAAAAATCAGAGAACCTCATGGTGGAATTATTATTGGAATGTAGTTTATTTTGTTTAAAAATAAATTCAGGTCATTTTGGGAATGTATACTTCATTATTTTTAACAATGATTATTTTACGGCAGTTGAAGAGTTATTGATCTGAAGGTCAGTTTAGCTTTCCATTCCATAATATAGAATATATTAAATTATATATAATAGTTTCTCTAGTATTGCATTGTTGTATGCTTCAAATCTATATTGGCACCTCAGTTTCTTTAGTGGTTACTGGTCTTTATATTGTGAAGAAAATTCATAGATGTTAATCAGGAATGCTGTGATATTTATATAGTAATGCTGCGCTAGGAGTGTCAGAAGTCGCCATTTAAAAAAAGAGTGATTAAAAGACTCGCTATCTTTAGAAGCTTATAACAATATGAAAAATGTAATTTAAACCCTATTTTTTTTTCAATAAAAGGAGCAAAGACCAAACTTTAAAATAATAAAAGGTTTTATCGAAAAATATACAATATTTTTTTTTAAATCGGATGCATGGCCACATAAAACTCAGTTGTCCGTCAGGATCATTTTTGACCTTCTTGCAGATCTATTCTATTGCCTTGGGGTTTTATTCTTTCAGTATATATGTCCACTGATTGTCTGTAGATCTGGACAAATATCCTGGCCGGGTAAGTTTGGCGGTTCGTTGGGTGTTGCTTATGTCGTTTACTCTTTATGATGTTATCTACTGTCGAAAAGGTGGTCCATCTAGGCGCTGTTTGGTTTCAGGCATGATAACAACGTCTCTTCCACCCGAACCTCCCTAACTAGAAGTATTTGTCAACTTCCTCGCCATTTTCACCTTTCATTATTATTAGGGCCTTTCTGGAACATTTGTTGAACATGACCTTGATTTTTCCAGTATACATTTTAAGGCTTACTATATGGTTAACATTGTTAATATCGTGAAAAATCCTTGCTAATTCTTGATGCGCGTAGTTTATAAAAATGACATCATCGACAATTCTAACATGAGTAGGTATTCTCGGTTTATATCGATAAATCTACCTTCCATTTAATTTTTTGGTTACGAAATCTTGCAGCCAAGATTTGAACAGGTTTAATAAACTTGTAACCTTGTCTTGCACCTCTTTCTATATTAATATTTTACTTATCCTGTTTATGTTTTAAAGTCGCTGTGACTTCATCGTAAAAGTTGAATAAGTGGTATTTATTGAATAATTTTAATAATGCATATAATGCATACATACTCTGCATAATTGGGTAACAACGTGATTACGTTCGTTAAAACAAAAACACTTTAAGAAATGTAAAATAAATAAAAAGTTTATACTTTTAAACTAAAGAAAATATTTAAAGAAATGTAAAGAAAAGTTTATTATTTAAAACTAAAAAAAAAAAGATTATTTAAAGAAATGTAAAATTTAAAATTTATCATTTTATTGTTAAAACTAAAAAAAAATATTTAAAGAAATGTAAAGAAAAGTTTATTATTTAAAACTAAAAAAAAGATTATTTAAAGAAATGTAAAATTTAAAATTTATCATTTTATTGTTAAAACTAAAAAAAAATATTTAAAGAAATGTAAAGAAAAGGTTATTATTTAAAACTAAAAAAAAAAAAGATTATTTAAACAAATGTAAAATTTAAAATTTATCATTTTATTGTTAAAACTAAAACAAATTATTTAAAGAAATGTAAAGAAAAGATTATTATTTAAAACTAAAAAAAAAAAGATTATTTAAAGAAATGTAAAATTTAAAATTTATCATTTTATTGTTAAAACTAAAAAAAATATTTAAAGAAATGTAAAGAAAAGTTTATTATTTAAAACTAAAACAAAAGATTATTTAAAGAAATGTAAAACTTAAAATTTATCATTTCTTTACTATTTCATGATAACACAAGTAATGTCAAAACAAAAACAATTTCTTGAAACAAAACATGATTTTTCACTTCGCACACAAAACAATTAAAAATAAAGAAAATTGTTATTCTTTACATTTCTATAAATAAAGTCTTTTTGAAATAATCTATCAAATATATTAATGCAGAAAGTGATGAAACTGGAATAGTTTTTATAAAATAGGTTTCTGTATGGTTTCATGTTTCGTTTCATGCTTTGTGGATTTCGTTCCGTATTTGCATTAACTGTATCTATTTGCGCCATTTTTGTTTTGAGAGCGCAATTGTTGGAAATTGCCAAGGGACAAACAAATTCAACTTGCCTCCTCCCTTGAGGCTCTCATTCACAAATATCCGTGGGCTTAGAACTAACTTAGCTGATGTTGAAGCATTTCTCTTAACAAATACCCCAGATATCTTAGCACTAAGTGAGACTAACCTACACTCCTCCATTCCCTCTAACCACTTTAACATGCCTGGATATCTCCCACTCTGCCGTAAGGACTCTGACAGACATATGCACGGACTTGGAGTTTACATTCGTAATACCCTTCCCTTGACTAGAGAAACAAACCTAGAAACAGATGACCAAGCCTTTATGTGCTTTAGACTAAACGTGCAACACAGTATTAGCTACTATTATTTTCTCTACCGCTCTCCCTCGACTCAGGACTGCTCCATAATAAACAAAGTATCTGACAGCATAGACACGGCACTGTCCCTCGACACTAGCGCACAAATACATGTGTTTGGTGACTTTAATGTCCACCACAAAAACTGACTTGGATTCTCTACTCACACAGATGCAGCGGGCAGCACAACCCATAGCTTAGCTATATCTCACTCCCTATCACAAATTGTTACGTTTCCAACCCGTTTCCCTGACCAGGAAGAACAACACGCATCACTTCTAGATCTATTTTTGACCACAGTTCCCGATGACTGCATAACGAAGGCCCACAGCCCACTCGGGAACGCTGACCATGCAGTGATAATGGTTGAAATCGCCCTAAACTCTAGACCCAAAACTGAAGAGCCAGTGCTCAAAACAACGAGATATTATAATAAGGCTGACTGGGAAGCCATCAGGGAACTAATTAGAGATGCTCCATGGAAAAATATTTTCTCTCTCCCTGCTGAACAATGTGCAAACGAGACCACTGACTGGTTCAAAACTGCAATCGAAGCGCATGTTCCCATGCGGAAATTTTATAGTAAGCCCCACTCTCCCCAATGGTTTACGTCGACTTGTGCAACTGCCATTACTCAAAAGCAGCATGCATACCGTAGGTTTAACCGACATAAGTCCAGTTCAAACAGACTGAAGTATATAGAAGCTAGAAATAACGTTAAGAAAGAAATAGCGACAGCTAAGAGAGAATTTACGGAAACCACTAAAAAGCGCATCGAAGCACAAAAACTAGGAACTCGAGACTTCTGGAAAATCTACAACAGTGTAGTAAATAATGGGCAATCAACAATTCCCCCACTAACCAACAATCACGAGGTTGTCTCCTCAGCAACCGACAAGGCTAACATGCTTGCCAGTCGGTTTGCCTCAAACTCCACACTGGACCCTTCCAACCACCCCCTACCTGACTTTCCTATGCGGACAGACGCCACACTAGACGATCTGAAAACCACCCCTGCTCAGGTGCATGCTATCATAAAAAACCTTGACACCTCAAAAGCATGTGGACCCGATCTTATCCCAGCTGTGCTATTAAAAAAGTGCTCAGCCGAAGTAGCTCCAGTTCTCTCCAAACTCTACAACAATTGTCTTAATGAAGCTCGCTTTCCGGGCTGTTGGAAAACTGCTTCTGTTGTACCAGTATTCAAGAATTCTGGCGAAAGGACAGACCCATCAAATTATCGCCCCATTAGCCTCCTCCCACTTTTTGCCAAAATATTTGAGACCATAATTAACCATGCTCTAGTCCATCATCTTACAGATGCTAAACTACTGACTGACAAACAATATGGATTTAGACGAGCCCGTTCCACAGCAGACATCCTTACTGTGATCTCTGAACGTATATACCATTCACTGGACAAAGCGGGGGAAGGCAGAGCGGTAGCTCTAGATATATCTAAGGCTTTTGACAGGGTATGGCATGAGGGTCTCCTCAGTAAAATCAGATCATACGGTATCACTGGTAGAATACTTAACATAATTAAATCCTTCTTAGATAAGAGAAAAATCCAGGTAGTCCTCGACGGTCGCACATCTAAACAATATGATATAAATGCGGGGGTGCCCCAGGGTTCTATCCTTGGACCTCTATTGTTCCTGATATTCATAAATGACCTCCCCGACAACATTGCCTCTGAGATGGGTATATATGCTGATGACACTACACTCTATGGCAGACACGACAGGAAGACGAATGAACACATTTCTAAAGAAATGGCAGAAACACTAGAGGAAGACCTCCAATCTGTAGTGGAATGGGGACAAAAGTGGTTGGTCGCATTCAATGCTGCCAAGACTAAACTAGTTTCATTCAATAATTACAAGAAACCCTCTCTACCACCCATAGCAATGGCCAACGACTCTTTATCTGAGAGTCCATCTTTCAAACTCCTTGGCCTAACGTTCACAGGAAACATGAGTTGGAACAATTACATTGAAGGCATTGCCAGGGCCGCTGCAAGAAAGGTAGGCTCTCTCTACTGTGCTAGAAAACTACTAACACCCGAAAGTATCCTGTACCTCTATAAGGCCACCATTCGCCCATGTATGGAGTATTGCTGCCATATCTGGGCTGGTGCATCTGCTACTAGTCTCTCGCTCCTTGACAAGGTTCAAAAGAGAGTCGCAAACCTGATAGGCCCTGAACTGGCATCTAAGCTTCAGCCTCTGTCCCATCGACGAAATGTTGCATCCCTCTGCCTTTTCTACAAGTATTTTAGTGGTGAATGCTCTGACGAACTGCAATCACTTGTGCCCCCACGACGCGAGCACCCTCGACAAACCCGACAGGCTACTAGATCCCACCCCCACACTGTAGAGGTCCCTAGATGTAAAAGATCTTTTTACTCCAATAGTTTCTTCCCCAGAACCGCAAGACTCTGGAATTCCATTCCAGGTCCCTGCTTCCCCAACAGTACTGACGTGCAGAAGTTCAAGTGTAACGTGAACCGACACCTTGCTGCCCAAATCCCTACATAGTGCCCCAGTAGTTGTTGCCCCTGATAGTAGCCCCCTACACCAAAGTGGCAATTTGCCTTGTTTGGGGTGAAAATGTAATAAAAAAAAAAAAAAAAAAAATATTTCATGCACAAAAGTATTGTACAATGCTTATCATATCAGAAACATGCACTTTCTCTATATAAATAAAGCAGTAAAGGCGTGTATGTGTTTGTTTGTGTGTAAATATTTAATCAATAAACACTTAAACTTCCGGTAACATAAGATTGAACACAGAAAATAGTAATCATACGCCAAGGATGGTTAATAACAAGTAAAATCCTTGTTTGGATGGATTAATAACGCGTACAGAAGTCAGCAAGTTGAAATGCAAACTGTTCATTTCAACTTGCCGACACATATTTGTAATGTTTTGTGTATGCATAAAACTAAGCATAGCTGAAAGTGGTCGAATGTTAAAACGTTTTTTTTTTTTAATCTATTGTCGGGTTATCTCGAACGGTAAGGGATGCAGCTGAAGGGAGGAGGAGGAGGAGGAGGAGGAGTAAAGGAATGGAATGGTAGGAAAAAGAGAGTTGGAACCTGTTTCTAGTTCATCCTAAGCATGTCTTGACTCGAATCTTTTCATTCGTTGCCAATTCCCAGCCACTCGATGAAGTGTCCTCTTTCTCCTCAGTTTGGCCACATGCTGAAACGTCATCAAGCCAATTAACATATGTTTATTTCTTTACCGGAACCCCACGGGTCAGTCTTAACATAGGAAGAATTCCTCTCTGACTCCTCGCTGAGTTATGAAACGGAAACACCTCTGAGTAGCATGATCCTTCGTAAAGCCGAGTAAGCACCAAAATGACACAACGTGATTGATGCTTCTGCGCGCACGCGCGCACACACAAACGCACACACACACACACACGGCGCGCGGGCACACACACGCACACATACACACACACACTAACCGAAGCATCAACGCAAACACACAGACGCATACAGATATACAAACACACGTCCATCATTGTACTAAATATCAGTTAAATCAACGTTCGTTTCTCTAATATTTCCTTGCTGTATAGTTTACGTAGTAAGATACTCGTCCCTTCAGGAATAAAATTAATTTCTTGGATAGAATAATTTTGATGCAATTTTATTTTCCGGAGATTAAAATCAAGATATAATTCTACTAAACTTAAGGTTTAGAATCCTTATCCTAATTTAGATTAACAGCAAATACATGACTGTGGTTCTATCAAATGTATACAATTTAAACTTAAAGTCACTTCAGAAGAAATTGAAATTGAAGAGAATCTTAGTCATTTTGTGTCTAATAACTAGGACAAGGACAACAAGTTGTTTTGACTCTCGAGTGTGTATCCGTTGATATCTTATATGCTTTTATATTGAGTGATATCTGTGTCGGATATATACTCGAGAGTATAAACAATGATAAGAATATTCTGTTGTCAAAGCATTTTACTATGAATCCAATTTAATTCAAATCTGTTATATTTTCATTTCTCAAGCCTGATATTTTCCTTACGATCGATCTGTTGTCTGTGGCAACTATGCACCACTCTAAACAGGCAGCACTCTAAACATGCAGCACTCTAAACATCCAGCACTCTAAACATGCACCACTCTAAACATGCACCACTCTAAACATACACCACTCTAAACATGCACCACTCTAAACATGCACCACTCTAAACATGCACCACTCTAAACATGCACCACTCTAAACATGCACCACTCTAAACATGCACGACTCTAAACATGCACCACTCTAAACATGCACCACTCTAAACATGCACGACTCTAAACATGCAGCACTCTAAACATGCACCACTCTAAACATGCACGACTCTAAACATGCACGACTCTAAACATGCACCACTCTAAACATGCACCACTCTAAACATGCACCACTCTAAACATGCACCACTCTAAATATGCACCACTCTAAACATGCACGACTCTAAACATGCACGACTCTAAACATGCACGACTCTAAACATGCACCACTCTAAACATGCACCACTCTAAACATGCACCACTCTAAACATGCACCACTCTAAACATGCACCACTCTAAACATGCACCACTCTAAACATACACCACTCTAAACATGCACCACTCTAAACATGCACCACTCTAAACATGCACCACTCTAAACATACACCACTCTAAACATGCAGCACTCTAAACATGCACCACTCTAAACAGGCAGCACTCTAAACATCCAGCACTCTAAACATACAGCACTCTAAACATGCACCACTCTAAACATGCACGACTCTAAACATGCACGACTCTAAACATGCACGACTCTAAACATGCACCACTCTAAACATGCACGACTCTAAACATGCACCACTCTAAACATGCACGACTCTAAACATGCACCACTCTAAACATGCACGACTCTAAACATGCACCACTCTAAACATGCACCACTCTAAACATGCACGACTCTAAACATGCACCACTCTAAACATGCACCACTCTAAACATGCACCACTCTAAACATGCACCACTCTAAACATGCACGACTCTAAACATGCACCACTCTAAACATGCACCACTCTAAACATACACCACTCTAAACATGCACCACTCTAAACATGCACCACTCTAAACATGCACCACTCTAAACATACACCACTCTAAACATACACCACTCTAAACATGCACCACTCTAAACATGCACCACTCTAAACATGCAGCGTTACGCATACTTACACTCTCACTACATAAATAGAGATTCTGATCAGCATACGACACATTTTTTTATTTGTATTTCATACAATTAATTTCAACATTAAGAAATATAAAAAGAAGAAAGATGTTTTTATAATTTTGCATTTTTTTTTAATCGGTTGGATGTATTTGTTATATATATTATTAAATGTATAATTTTTAAACTTAATATATTGATAGCGCAGTAGCAAGCAACAGTTATGGTTGATGCCTCTTTTAAGCAAAGAAACACGTCCAAATACCATTCACCATATATGACGTCACATTGTTTTTGATAACTGTTATTCGTCCTTTGTGTGTGTGTATGTGTGTGTGTGTGTGCGAGTGTGTGTGTGTGTGTGTGTGTGTATTCCTTCTGTTAATCCGAAAGTATCAAGCAATAAATATTAGATTCCTAACAAAATCGATTCACAGACTTTGAATAGTGTTTTATGTTTTAAGAGTGTTTTTGTGTTTTAGAAACAGTTAATGTTTGACTTTAAATAAATACTATAAAGAAGATGATTTTCTAATATAACAGGATATCATTCAAACACTACCGTGTTTGAATATATGGTTAAGTGGCAGTTTTAGTCATTTAGAACTGCTTTAAAGCTTCACCGCTCACTCATTTTTCGACCAAATTTCAAACAACTATTAACAAAGCTTATAGATCATTTCAGCTATATTGTGAAAAAAAATTCAATTTTCGTCCAGTAAAACAAAAGAGGATGAATTTACTGGTTTTCAAAATCGTAAAAAAACCTAAGGAGGTGAGCGACGTTTTTTATGACTGGTTTCCATAGCAACCATGTCATTTCAGCGACTACTGTTGCTACCAATTCATAGCTCTCACGAAAAGAGAAGTAGCAAGTGAAGCACAGAATGAAAGCATGAAAGGGGGTATTTTATTGAAAGGAGACGAGTGCCGTACATTGTTATTACATATGTGTATGTTATATTTATGGGGGCAAAAAAGACCGAAATTGAACAAGTGAATTTACTGGAAGCCTGGAAAAATCATGGATTACAATAGAAAAATGCGAGCATGAAAAGTAAGGACTAGTTGTTAAAATTAGAAAAGAAAAGGACAAGATTTTTTAAAATTCAATTTATTACATTATATAATCAATTCTTAATGCAGCAATATTTTAAGTTATAAATTTATATTTTTTACTAGAATATCTTGTCCTTTTCTTTTCCAATTTTAACAACTATTTCTTTACTTTTCCCTGTTTAAGCTTAACCATATTACTTTTCATGCTCGCATTTTTCTATTGTAATAATATATATTTTTCTTTATTGTCAAATATCACAAACAATGTTATTATTTACGCGATTAAAACGCACGTTTTTGATAATTTATCGAAAGCAAGTAATAGTACTGAATAGTTAACACCGGGGAAATCTTAAACGAAAGAAGAGCACAAGATTTATATCAAACGCATTAAATTAAAATTTTCGACTTCATCCGGTTATTTTTATTGTTTTGTAAGTTTCTTTTAAAGGAAAAACTAAAGAATAGATAACACTTGAGAACTCGTAAAAACTATTTAGAACCCGGATCTTGTTTCCCCGACAATACAAATAAGCAAAAAAATTAAATGCAATGAAAACAAACATCTTGCTGTCTAACTCTTCATTCAGATTCCTCTATGTAAATCTGGTTCCTACCATAGTACGCTTCAGTGGCACTACGCTTCAAGAACAATACGCATTGTTTATATATATATATATATATATAATATATATATATATATATATATATATATATATATATATATATATATATATATATATATATAGTGGGGAAAATACGTGTTGGATACATCCCATTATTCTTTGTTGAACACATTTTTTTATGCAGCGAATGACGCGAAAATTTAATAAGAAATTTTACAATAACAAATAACTTTAGAAATTGAAACCTTTTAATGCATAACAAAAATTATATAATTAAAACGAGAATAGCCGGAAAAAAGTATTGGACACATTGTTTTAAATTATATTTTATTATTTTTGATAAATAATGCTGGAAATTGTTATTTGAATTTTAATTTGCCGACACTATTATACGTTTTAGAAATTTCTCGATTATTGTAGACCATGCTCTACGCCGTTGGAAAGTATTGGAACACGTTAGTCACCAGTAAGCCATCACGCGTGAAGGTTCTCGGGATAAGTAAACGTAAAGAACTCTCTCAAGTCGTCCGTGATAAGATTATTGCCGAGCACAAGAATGGAATTGGTTATCGGCGTATATCTGCCCAATTCAAAATCCCTGTAAGCACCATAGGAAACCTTATTAGGAAATGGAAGGTGCATGACTCAACCGTGAAACGTCCGCACACCGGAGCTCCTCTTAGATGTCGGATCGAACAGTGATAAAGATTGTACGGAAAGTTCAGCAGTAACCGAGAACCACACGAGGCGAACTTCAGAAAGATTTGAAAGAAGCAGGGATAGTAGTAACGAAACCAACGATTAGTAATGTACTCCAACGCAACGGTCTTAAATTGTGTACACCTCGACAGGCACCATTACTAAAAAAATGTTATGGTAATGCTCGTCTGGAGTTTGCAAGAGACCACTTATTGAAAACAGATGATTACTGGAAGAATGTGATCTGGTCCGATGAGACGAAAGTGGAACTTTTCGGCATTAACTCTGTACGTCGAGTATGGAGAAGAGATGGCACAGCACACGATCCCAATAACACCCTCCCCACTGTAAAGTAAGGTGGTGGAAATGTCATGCTCTGGGGATGCTTCTCTTCAAATAGTACTGGGCCACTTCATATTAGAGATGGAAAGATGAATGCACGCAAATATCGGGAAATTCTTGAAAATAATCTCTTGCCTGCTTCCAATGTGTTAGGTATGCGACAGGGATGCATCTTTCAACAAGATAATGATCCCAAACATACTGCTAAAATAACCTCCGATTGGTTCGTACAGAACAAAACAGATGTTCTTAAGTGGCCCAGTCAGTCCCCAGACTTAAATCCTATAGAAACTCTATGGAGAGAGCTCAAAACCATGGTCCACCAGCGAGATCCACGTAATATTCAGGATTTGAAGAAAGTATGTGTTGAAGAGTGGGCCAAAATCTCGCCTGAACCTTGTCACAAATTAGTTTCGTCGTATAGAAAACGTCTCGAAGCTGTAATAGCCAATAAGGGGGTTTCAACTAAATATTAGATGAAATTGTGTTAGTGTGTCCAATACTTTTTTTCCGGCTATTCTTATTTTTATTATAATTTTTGTTATGCATTAAAAGGTTCCAATTTCTAAAGTTTCCAACACTTATTTTTCCCACTGAATATATACATATACTAGTGTCTGTAGGTATTTAATTATTATAGTAAAAAAATAATTATGACAGCCCCTTTAAGAAATACGTTTCTTATAGTTGAGCACTTTCTGTTGAATAAAAGTCGGTCAATTTAGCTCTTATGCGTAGATCGTCGTATAACGACTTGATCACTGTCTGTCTGACGTAATGAACATTTAAATTTAAAATGTTTAAAATTCAACGCTATTTCACACGATTAATGGTAGCCGAATGGATACGGTCTCCGCTAATCGAGCCAGAGATGTCTCGTGTCGCGGGGTTCGAATCGTTCGACTGGTAGTAATTGTGGCACCCTGCACTGAAGAATCCCGAAAGGATGAAACACTAGTGTCTGTAGGTATTTAATTATTATAGTAAAAAAATAATTATGACAGCCCCTTTAAGAAATACGTTTCTTATAGTTGAGCACTTTCTGTTGAATAAAAGTCGGTCAATTTAGCTCTTATGCGTAGATCGTCGTATAACGACTTGATCACTGTCTGTCTGACGTAATGAACATTTAAATTTAAAATGTTTAAAATTCAACGCTATTTCACACGATTAATGGTAGCCGAATGGATACGGTCTCCGCTAATCGAGCCAGAGATGTCTCGTGTCGCGGGGTTCGAATCGTTCGACTGGTAGTAATTGTGACACCCTGCACTGAAGAATCCCGAAAGGATGAAACACTAGTGTCTGTAGGTATTTAATTATTATAGTAAAAAAATAATTATGACAGCCCCTTTAAGAAATACGTTTCTTATAGTTGAGCACTTTCTGTTGAATAAAAGTCGGTCAATTTAGCTCTTATGCGTAGATCGTCGTATAACGACTTGATCACTGTCTGTCTGACGTAATGAACATTTAAATTTAAAATGTTTAAAATTCAACGCTATTTCACACGATTAATGGTAGCCGAATGGATACGGTCTCCGCTAATCGAGCCAGAGATGTCTCGTGTCGCGGGGTTCGAATCGTTCGACTGGTAGTAATTGTGACACCCTGCACTGAAGAATCCCGAAAGGATGAAACACTAGTGTCTGTAGGTATTTAATTATTATAGTAAAAAAATAATTATGACAGCCCCTTTAAGAAATACGTTTCTTATAGTTGAGCACTTTCTGTTGAATAAAAGTCGGTCAATTTAGCTCTTATGCGTAGATCGTCGTATAACGACTTGATCACTGTCTGTCTGACGTAATGAACATTTAAATTTAAAATGTTTAAAATTCAACGCTATTTCACACGATTAATGGTAGCCGAATGGATACGGTCTCCGCTAATCGAGCCAGAGATGTCTCGTGTCGCGGGGTTCGAATCGTTCGACTGGTAGTAATTGTGACACCCTGCACTGAAGAATCCCGAAAGGATGAAACACTAGTGTCTGTAGGTATTTAATTATTATAGTAAAAAAATAATTATATATATATATATATATATATATATATATATATATTCCCCATATATATCTAATTACTTCCACTGCCAGCAAGATCCACGAAAACCAACAAATTGGAAATCCAAGACTCGATTTTCGCCCTCATTTGTGCTCATCAGTTAGACACATCCGAACTCAGGATTCGAAACCCGAGCTTTTTGTATGCGAATCAAGCACTCTACCAACTGAGAAACGCGCCTGCACACAAGAAATTCATACTAGTGCGATATCGACTTGGGTTAAGACTGATTGCGATGATCACATCTCTTGTTCGAGACAAAGGTAGGCGATGATCACATCCCTTGTTCGAGACAAACGTCGAATTTCCTTGCGGTTTGCTTTATCTATGATAGTTGATAAGACTTTCTTGTGTGCGACGCGTTTTCTCAGTTGGTAGAGTGCTTACCTCGCATGCAAGAGTCTCGGGTTTCGAATTCTGAGTTCGGATATGTCTAACTAAATGAGGTTGAAAGTCGAGTCTTGGGCTTCCGGTTTGTTGGCTTTCGTGGCTCTTGCTGGCTGCAATGTTGTCTGGCATATATATGTATATATATATATATATATATATATATATATATATACTAGCACTTCAGCCCGGCGTTTTTCGGCCCTATGTTAATAACTTTTTATGCATATATATATATATATATATATATATATATATATATATATATATATATATAAAGTTTGTACTCATGTACAGATAATCTACATTAAAAATTTCTAGTGTTTTGACCAAAAATTGGCGGAGGAGCCTGGTAAAGTTTTCAAAGTTCAAATCGTTGAACTTTGAACCCTTGACAGCCAAATTTCTGGCCAAAAACGGATTAAAAATATTTTCCCAAATCTCAATAACCCTTTTGTAAAATTTCCAGTCTGTACATAATAATTGACATATTAGTCAATCTAGGGAAATGTACACACACAGACACTATTACTTAGATATAATAGATAGATTAATTAACTATTAATTTCAAACCTAAAATTATTTGCTACTAATTTACTCCAAACCTGTTTACTATGAATTCACTATTAATCCCAAACCCAAAATTATTTGCTATCAATTTACTATTGTTCTCAACTCCACACTTGTTTACTATTAATTCACTGTTAATCTCTAACCCAAAAAGTATTTGCTATTAATTTAGTATTGTTCTCAACTTCAAACTTATTTCCGAATAATTCACTATTGATCCCAAACTCAAAATTATTTGATAGAAATTTACTATTACTCTTGAATCCAAACTTATTTACTATTAATTTACTACTAATATCAAACCCAAACTTATTTGCTATTAATTTACTATTGTTCCCAGGTCCATACTTATTTACTATTAATCTTAAACCCAAAATTATTTGCTATTAATTTACAATTACTCTCAACTAAAAACCTATTTACTATTAATTCACTATTAATCTTAAACCCAAAATTATTTGCTTCTTATTTACTATTGTTTTTAACTCCAAATTTATTTTCTAATAATTATCTATTAAACTATCAAACTTTTCTTATAACTAACTATTAACTATCAAACACAAAATTATTTAATATTAATTTATTATTACTCTAAACTCTAAACTTATTTACTCTTAATTCACTATCAATCTAAAACCCAAAATTATTTCCTATTAATTTACTATTACTCTCAACACCAAGCTTATTTACTACTTGCATTTCTGCCCAGCTTTGCTCGGGTCCTATGTACTGTTCATAACTTGCCCTACGTGTCAATACACTTTATGTAAGATTTCAAATGTTTACACCAAAATTTCGTAGAGACTGCAGAGGTCAATGTTTTAAACTTTGACCCCAATTTTTACCCTTAAACATTTATTATTTTGGTCTCAAATCAAAATACAAAGTTTTACCCTTATCCAAATTACCTACATCTAAAATTTCAAGTCTTTAGACGCAGAATTGGCGGAGGTATTTGGCAGAATCTGCAAAGGTCAACTCTTTCAACTTTGACCTTGTGGCAGCCAAAGTTTCGCCCCCAAACTGATGGAAATGCTTTCCACATATCTGAATATTTATTATGTATAAATTTCAAATGTTTAGACATAAAATTGGCTGAGTAGTTTGCTAGACACCGCAAGTGTACAATCTTTTGAACTTTGACCCATTGGCAGTTCAATTTTTTACCCAAACTGATGAAAAAGCTTTATGTAAAATTTCTAATGTTTAGACCAGAAATTGGCTAGGTAGTTTGGTAGGGACCACAGAGGTCAATTTTCTTTACCTTTGACCCTACTTTTGACCCCTTAATATTTATTTTTGTGTGCTCAAATCAAATTAAAATGTTTGATCTCTGCCCAAGTTACCTATATTTAAGATTTCAAGTGTTTAGACCAAAACTTTGCGGAGGAGTTTGGTAGAGTTTTCAAAGGTCAAATCGTTCAACTTCGACCCCTCAAAAGCCAAATGTCTCACCGAAAACCGATTTAAAAGATTTTCCCAAAACTCAATAGTCGTTATTTCAAATCCCGAATCTGTAGACTGAAAATGGACAGCGTGATTTGGTAGGAAAATGTACACAGACACACACACATACAGACACAGGCATTTTAACTTATATAGATAGATATATAGATAGATAGATAGATAGATAAATTTACTATTAATCTCAAACCCCAAATTATTTACTATTTATTTACTATTTTTTCAACTCCAACCTTATTTACTATTAATTCACTATTAATCTCAAACCCAAAACTATTTGCTATTAATGTACTATTGATCTCAAATCCAAATTTATTTACTAATAATTCACTATACGCAATATTATTTGCTATTTATTTACTATTTTCTCAACTCCAAACTTATTTAATATTAATCTAATATTAATCTAAAGCACAAAATTATTTGCTATTAATTTACTATTTTTCCAACTCCAACCTTATTTCTATTTGATTCACTATTTATCTAAAACCCAAAATTGTTTCTATTAATTAACTATTGTTTTCAAATCTAAACTTATTTACTAATAATTTACTATTAACCTCAAACCCAAAATTATTTGGTCGTTTTAATTCCTTCGCGTCTCGGAATTTTAACCATTAAATTTATTTATTTTTATTAATACGATATTGACATATCTCAATATCGTCACACCCTGACACATAAAAAAAAAAGAAACATGATTAATTTTTCTTTTATTCCAGTATCTGGAGTTCAAATCTTTCACTCGATCTAGTGTTTAGGTTTTGTTGACTACTCCGGGGAGTTTTCAATTTCTCCGAATCGCTTTCATGGCATCTAGATAGGCAGTCTGCTACATGATTCTCCTTTCCTCTCACGTAGTTTATCTTCAAATTATATTCTTGTAGACTGAGATACCAGTTCTGTAACCGTCTGTTTTTATTCCTCATTCTGTTCAAGAAAACTATTGGGTTATGATCGATATGTACTTGAGTGGGACTTTTTCCTGCTGTTGTGTAAATTTCGGAATTTGATATTGCCAGCACAAGCGCTAATTTCTCTTTTTCTATTGTTGAATAGGCTTTTTGATATTTATTTAGTTTCTTGGAGAAATAACTGACGGGTCGTAATTGTCCATTCTGGTCATATTGAGATAATACCGCGCCGCTTCCATTCTCGCTAAACGGTTTCTCGAAGTCTGGTGTTAATAGTACAGGCTCGTTACTCAACATGTCTTTTATCATCTCAAAAGATTCCTGACATTCCGGTGCCCATTGCAATCTTATTCCTTTTTTAAAAGGTTCGTCAAGGGGGTTGCTATCACAGAGAAATTTTGACAGAATTTTCGATAATATCCCGCCATTCCTAAGAATCTTCGGACTCCCTTTACGCTTCTTGGCCTTGGATATTCCTTTATCTTTTTTACTTTAACTTCGCTAGGACTAACGTGTCCATATCCTACGATGTGCCTCAAGTAATGCACTTCTGCTTTCCCAAATTCACTTTTCTCCAGGTTAATAGTAAAGTTTGCTTCCTTCAACCGATTAAAGATTTGTCTTATACTCTTCAAATGTGCTTCCCACGTTTCATTATAGATGATAATGTCATCTATATAAACACCAAATTTGGGATGCCTGTTAAACACTTATTCATTAGACGTGGCTTGGAAATTTCTCATCCCAAAGGGCATCACATTATAGTGATATGTTCCGTCCGGAACTACAAATGCGGATTTAAGTTTAGGTTGGTTTGTCAGAGGTACTGTCCAGTATCCTTTCAGAAGATCACACTTATTTTGCCTTTCCAATTTGGTCTATACAATCTTCCATTCGTGGGATTTGGATAGGAGTCTTCTTTGGTGACGTCGTTCAGTTTTCTGTAATCTGTGCAGAATCGAACAGATCCGTCCGGTTTGTCCAATAATACGTAAGAGGACGCCCACGGGCTTTGGCTGGGTTCGATCTGTTTTCCAACATATATTCGATTTCCCTGCGTATTACCCCTTCTTTTACTGGGGGTCACTCGATATGAGTGTTGCTTAATTGGTTGATCTTTGGTTAATTTGACGTTGTGGAATATGACATTTGTTCTTCTAGGAACATCCGGGAATATTCCTGGAAATTGCTTTATGACCTCGGATAACTCATTTTGTTCCTTTTCTGATAAGTGACCCAGTTTTTCTTCTAAGTTTATCACTATTTCGGAGTTACATAATTTTATTGGGGTGTCCTTGATCTGTCATTCATCAGTGTATCTTTGTTCCAGGCTGTTTCGACTTGCCCCACGGGAAATTCAAGTTCGTTGGTTCGCGCCATGTATTTCTTGATTCGATTTATATGGCATAATTGTATCTTATTCCGTCTGTTTGGGATATTCGCCTTATAATTCAGGTCATCAACCTTCTCTGTTATTGTATAAGGGCCTTGGAATTTGGCGTCGAAGGGGGATTTTCTTATTGGTAGAAGAACTATAACTTTTTCGCCTACATCGGATTGCCTAACGTTAGACCTTTTATCATAGAGGCGTCCCATCTTCTTCTGGGACTTGCTCATATAGGTTTCTGCCATCCTTCTGGCTTCCGTTACTGGTTGAGGTGAATTTCCTGGGTTATCCCATTGTTCTTTCGCCATCTTGAGAGGATTTCGCATTTCTTGTCTGTGGACTAGTTCAAATGGACTATTTCCTAGCGATTCTTGAATTGAATCTCTAGCAGCAAAGAGTACGAAAGGTAGTTCTTTGTCCCAATCATCCTGCCTCCCCGTGCAGTGGGCTCTCAGCATACTTTTTAATGTTGGGTGGAACCGTTCTAACGCGCCATGGGACTGCGGGTGGTATGGACTTGATGTGACATGTTTTATTCCTTACTGTCCAGTCACTCTTTTGAACAGGTTTGATGTGAAATTTGTTCCCCTGTCTATTTGTGTGGTTTCGTTATTTCCATTTTAGAGAAATAATTTAGTAGAGCTTCTACTATTTTCTTTGCGGATATTGTGCGCAATGGTATAGCTTCGGAGAACCTGAAGCTGGCGCATAGTATTGTCAATAGATAGTTGTGTTCTGCTTTCGTTTTTGGTAGAGGACCCACGCAGTATTATCACCCTTTCAAAAGGTTTTTCCGTGATAGTTATTGGCTTAAGCGGTGCTGGTGGTATACCTGGTCTAAGCTTTCCTGCCCTGGGACATGTCCTGCACGAGTTAAAAATTCCTTTGTACTAGCCCTTGTGCCCGGCTAATAAAAATGCCTCAGTAATTTTTCATAAGTCTTGGTTATGCCGAGGTGTGTTGCCAATGGCACTTCGTGTGCCAATCGTAGCATTTCCTCACGATACTCTTTTGGCATGACTATTTGGTGGTAACGTTCCTCTCTTTCTCCTGATAGCTCCTTTTCAGTATTCCATCTTCCATGTAATATTGATGAGTGTGTTTTTTATCCGTCAGTTTACCCAGTTCTTCATATAGCTTTTTTTAAGCTGTTGTCGCACCCCTGTGCTTTTTTCAGCTCCTCACGTGGTCTATTTAGCAACGGAATCTTTTTATGTATATCCTGTTTCTTACTTCGCAGGTTATATGTATGCTCGTCTCCCACATCTATCTGGGATAGTTCAATCTAAGCTTCGTTCCCCAGTAAAATGTCTATATTCTTCGTAGGAAGTGCCTTCACTGCTCCGACTATTATTTTTATTTATTTTCCGTTAGGAGTTTCACTTGTTTCAGGGGAATTCTCATCGCTTTTCCTTCCACTCCTGTATTGCTACGAAGCCTACCGTCCGACTGCGTGATACCTTTTCCTCAATAATTAAGGATTCTGCAGCGCCGCTATCCCTTAACATTGTCACGGGGGTGCTATTTCCTGTTTCATTTACAATATTTCCTTTTCTTGTGAAGGGTTAGTAAATCTTAACTTCATGCGTCGACGTCGGTTTGGCTTCTCCTGCTTTTTTCATCTCAGGTCCACGCCCTAACATGCACTTAACGGCTATATGCCCAGGCTGTCCGCATCTATAGCACATAGTGTGGTTCGGCTTCTTTGTCGGTGTCGTCCGACCTTCCATCATACTGTCTCTCTTTACAGTTGGTTCTCTCGGATCGTTCATCCGATCTGTTAAAGTAGATCTGACTCTCTTTCGGGTTATCACATCGGCTAATATTGCTAATTCGCTACCAGAGTTGATTTTCTTTTCATTTAGGTAAATCCGTATTTCCTCTGGTAACCAATTTAATATCTCTTTCGTCAATACTAACTGTTTTATTTCTTCAACGTCGTCTTCCCTCTTTTTGCGCTGCACCATTTGTTCATCAATCTTTCCTTCTCGTTGACAAACTCCTTGAAGGACTAAACATTAGTCTTCCTTTGCGCCCTAAACGCTTCGGGTACAAGTTCGAAGCTCTGCAATATTGTCTTTTGAACTACATCGTAGTTTTTACTTTCTTCGTGGAAGCAAACGTAGACGAGGCTGAAAGACAAGTGGGCGCTACTTGTACAGACCCACTTATCCCACTTGTCTTTCAGCCAATACTTGTTTCGTTTAGTCAAACATACACTCTTTCCGATAGACTAATTTCCCTTAGTCTTATCTCTTGCTCTAACTTGGCCTTCTCAAGTTCTAACCACGTCTGTAGCTTGTACTTTTCTAATTCTATTTGCTCCGCTGTTAGATTGATCGTTTCGCTAGGCAGTCTGTTTAGTACCTCTGGATCGAAGATTTGTTTGTCCACCACGTGTTCAGATATTATTCCGATTAGTTTCTCTTTTCTCATTGCCTTTTTGGTTTCCAATTCTAGCTTATCTCCGATTTCCATCAGGATACTCTTTCTCATCATTTCTAGCTTCTCCAGTGATGGCTCTATAAAAAAATCTTCTATTTCATCCATCTTTGTTGGTTGTATCGCAAGTTGATGCAATTTAAATTAGTAAGTTTTCTTTTTGCTTCGCCGTCGATCCCCCAATATAATGAATAGTCTCGTTGTCTATAGGTAAAAAAAAAACTTTTTACGTGATTCACTTTTTTTTTTCAAAGTTTCCAGTAAATGGCATTCGTATAATTTTACTTTTCCAAGAAAATCAAGGATCCTTTTGCTTTTTATTTATTCATTTAATAAGAATTCATATCCTGGACGAGATTCCCATGTGATGTGACCCTTCTGAGGTTAGCTTTGTTATCCGATCGTTATAAATTAATTAAAAAATAATAATTTCCTCAGGTTGCGTGGAAGGTTGCGTGGAAAAACGCGAGAAGCTACGCGCCAGCCCGTATTTTGTTGACTTCCTCTGCCAAATAAAGGGGGCAACAATTATCTGCTCTTCTTGACTTAAAACACAGACTTTAGGCTTGTTGTTTTATAAAATAGATGTCAGATGAATGAATGTATGTATTTAGCAATCAGCTGTTCTATCGCTGTAAGAAATGGTAGGTCAGAGAAATTTCAGCATATATTTTAACATGAAAAGACAACTCATTCAACATATATATATATATATATACATACATATATATATATATAATATATATATTCTTTTTTATCTTTTTATTTTATATATAATGAACAGAATCAAAGAACGAATAGGTAATATATACAAATTTCAAAAGATTATCATATATATAAATTCATACGTATTTCTTCTCTTTTTCCTTTTCCCTTTCCCTTTTTGTATATATATATATATATATATATATATATATATATCGCAAACTTTCAATAAAAAAGAGAAAGACAAATTTACAACAGAAATAAGGTACGGAGTTGCGCCCCTTACATCAGTATCTCCTTTTTTATAATAGAACAAAGGTGGCTACTTCTGTTGATTTACCCTTTTGTTTATTTTTTATTTCTCCTTTTCCCTTTTATTCCTTTTCTTTCGCGCGATATTTTTTATCAAACTCTGGCGAGATTTCTGAGTTTTCGACATTTAATAGTTCTCTTAAAGTGGTCCGATATATCTTTATAACTAACAAATGAAAAGAGTGAAAGACAAACCGACTTTCATTTACGCTGGTTGACGCCAAATATGTTTTCCTTCATATTTCTTGTTTTCTTGTTTTTATCAGCGGAGTTGCATAGACGCCTTTCCTTCTTGGAATCTCTTCTGCAACTACTTGCGTCTCAATTCTTAACGGTTAACTTTTTTCGGTAGGAACGCTGATTATATTTTTCTGTATTTTAAGTTTATCAGAGTTTTTTTTTTTTTCTTTTTCGCTTTCACTTCGTTGTCATGGCGACGGTTCACTTAGTCGTTTTAATTCCTTCGCGTCTCGGAATTTTAACCATTAAATTTATTTATTTTTATTAATACTATATTGACATATCTCAATATCGTCACAGTAGTGATAACAACTAAGACTTGTAATAAATCAGTGTCTTTCACTATTTTAGCTTCAGCTGACCGGAAGAGAAATGGATTACTCTGTTTACAAATGGTATTAGTGAAAATGAAAGCAATAGCCGCCATGAGAACACGGAATGTTGAGCGCACAATCAGTATCGATAACTGCTGCATAATGGCGACGAGGACTAAGTGGTTAACGACATGAATTGAAAAGCTGAATCTCCCAAAACGCATACTTAAATCATTCGTTGACATCTATGCTAATCACACGACCATCTACGGCAACACATCAAAGGCCGTAAATGACAAAGTTCTCTCAAATTCTCTCTCCTCTGATCTTGGGCGTGTGGTACAATGGGGGGGGCTGGTTACTTTTAATGCATCTAAAACAAAGCTCCTATCTTTATATCATCAACGCTCTGATCCCCATCTGGCATCAATTGAAATGTGTGGCTCTCGTCTTGGGGAAGCTCCATGTTTTGATAAGCTTCTGGACTTGACTTTTACCCCTGCCCTGAAATGGAATACGTACATCAAGTCAGTTGCCAACGTCGCTGGAAAAATGGTAGGATCCTTGTATCGTTCCAGAAGATATCTCACCCCTGATGCAATTCTCTATCTGTATAAAAGCCAAGTACGTCCAAAGATGGAGTACTGCTGCCACAGCTGGGCAGGAGCTGCTAAAACAGCCTATCCTGTCTTGACAGAATACAAAATAGGCTTCGTGGCCTAGTGGATGATGCCCTTTTCTCTTCCCTGCAACCTCTCTCACACAGGAGAGACGTTGCGAGCCTGTCTTTGTTTTATCATTACTACCATTGAAGGTGCTCGTCTGAACTCCAATCTCTGGTACCCCCTCGCCAATCTTTCACGATAAACACCTGCCTAGCTGAAAGTACTGTCAATAATTCTCCCCACTCCGTATCTCTGCCAAAATCAAAACGTAGATTCCATGAACAATGCTTCTTTTTTAGAAGTTCACGCCTGTGGAACTCTGTTCCGGTTGGCTGTTTCCAACCTGACTACAACCTGGATGTCTTCAAGTCCAATGAAAAACAAATTCCTGATGAACCGCCCCCTTAAGTAAGACACTTTATCAAATCTCCAACACTAACGTACTGTACACACAATAACCCTTATCTCCGAGTGGCTTTCGGGCCTTGATCAGTGGTGAATACCTTGTAAAAAAAAGTTCGAATCCAGTTCGTTCCATATAAACGTTTTCATCAAACTCACACTTGACCTTGTGTCTAATCACCTGGAAAGGAGGCAAATATAATAATTTGCGGGAAGTGACGGTAGCTAATGACACTGACTGAGAACTTGGTTGAGTTACATCGGAATTCAGTTCGTTCCACAGAAACACGTTCATCTGACCTGGTGTCAAACTTCCTATAAAGAAGTAACTAAAATAACAACAACACAAAGAGGAGAGCAGATAGAAATGAAAAGGAAAAAATAGACAAACAAATAAAAGAAATTTGCAAGACAAGTCGCGCGCCATATTTGCATTGTGCTAGGCACACAATGAGACGCACAAAAAACAACACTATACTGACTTGAAGTCAGTTAGTCAAAAAACAAAACAAAAAAAGAAGCGAATGAATTTCAAAAGTCGATGCAAACAGTTTTTTTCCTCTGATCACGGTTTCTGATAAAGGCTTATATTTCACATTATGAATAAAAACAGATTATATAAATTTCGTAAGATATCTTTAATATTTAATATAGCTGTGATAATGCGGAAAGAGTGTGAGAGCACCGGGACACTGACATAAAAGTAAAACAATACATGGTGTTTTTGTTAATTGCGTGCTTTTATCATTTATTGCTATTACCTTAATTTACAGAGTGTAGACCATTACAATGCTAATATATCGAAGTATTATCTAGTTATCGAAGTTGCCTGAGCTTGATTATATGAATGCATTTCTTATACTACTCGATTCATGTTCTATTTTCAAAGATTCGGGTACGAATATTCAACAGAACATTTCATGTCACAGCCGTTCTACCCGGGGATAAAAGTAAATAAAAATCCACATTAATGATCGAATGTTTTGACAGAAATCTATCTAACATTATCTGTATATATTATCACAGTGCTAACCTGAAAATAAAACAATAGTGCTTAATATCTAAGAATTGATAAATATTTAAGGACATGACGTAAAAATTTCTCTCATCTCAGGGCCAAGCTCAGTCTCAAGAGACGATAAATCCATCGTGGATTTTATTGTGAAGTAAGGGTTGCTCAATCCCAAAAGCGTATCTCTTGAACTAGCATTGCTTTGTTCTAGTTGCAAAGACAAGTCAAGGACGATTAGAAACCATATCATGATAAGCAGAGTGACCTACTCACATATGGCATCTGATAGTTACAAATGGTCACCCATTTAGCACTGACCAGGCTCAATGTTGCTCAACTTCTATGATGTAATAATAATAACGATCATGCCTTTATTTGATGTATTTATTGCAGAGCTTTGGCTTCAACTATTGTTATGGATTGTTTGAATAACAAAATCTGATGATCTTATCATTTCTCGTATCTTTGTCTCTTAACGCAGCGGATGAATGTGAACACAAACAAAATCTGATCACGACACAAAACATGTTTGCCAAGGTACATATATTTATTAATATCATATCCCTATGCCTAGAATATTGCAGACTGTACTTTCCAATCGGCCGACATTAAACGACCTCCATTTCCCTTCCTATGCTTGCTTTTCTGAGATAGGAACGATAGACACGAGCCCAAACCACAGCTGCTTCAGAGGTTAATCTGACATTTATGTTTGCTATAACGAAATTAAGACCTTAATGAGTGTGAACATAATTCGATGAGTTTTTAGTGACATATTTTAGGGAACATTGTAACAAAATAATAATCAATCCAATATAGACATTTGGCTAGGGGCAAAGTGTAGTATCTCTCTTCGACCACTGAAGAGAAAATATTTCTAGAATATACAGGGTGTCCAAAAAGTCACTGAACGATTTTGAACTTAAATACATTCTTCATTTTTGATGATATCTTTCTGTAATTTTAATATAATCTGACTAAGAGAGTGAGAAATGTTTCTAAAACATAGCAAAATTCTAAAAATCTTTACTTATGAAAAACAATGTCTTTTAAATGTTTCTCATTTTAAGCTCCGCATATTTGCGCTTTTTCCAAAACATTATTCATGACAGAGTGTAGAATCTCTGGATTGTGATTTAGCTCCCTTATTTCGTTCCTGATGTTTTCCTTCAATTCTTGCAGGGTTTGGGGTTTGTTACATAAATAGTTTCTTTAGAACCCACCAAGAAACAGTCGGGGCTAGTCAAATCTGTTTTGGAAAGAGCACAACTATGCGAAACTGAAAATGGGCAACATTTAAGACATTATTTTTCATGAATAAAGATTGTTTGAATTTTGCAGTTAAAAAATGATTCCCAATGTCTTAGTAAGATTGTGTTAAAATTACAGAAAGATATTATAAATAACGAAATATGTAAGTTCAAAACCCTTCAGTGACTTTTTGGACATCCTGTATCATATCCCTTTCACCAGAATATTGAAGAATTGTAGTTTCCAATCGGTTGACATTAAACAAACTTCCTCCTTCCTCCTGCGCTGGTTTTTAACATGGAGGGAGGGAGGCAGGGAGGGAGAGAGAGAGAGAGAGAGAGAGAGAGAGAGGATCAACCCGAGCTTAAACAACGGTTGATTCAAGGGCTCTCTGCTAAAAGAAGAACTAACCGTTACTTCTCATTTTCACCGTGATGTCACTCATGAGATCTCGTTATTTATTATGAATTCTAGCAAAAATCATTTTTCTTTGTATGTGTGCTTTTTCACAACGGCGTCACAACTTCTCACCGCCTGAAGGTCACTCGAGCATAAGGGTTAATGAGTGAAAGGACATCTGTGTGACAACAGTATTTATGATCGGTAGTTTGGAAATTTGGAAGAATTTGATTATTTACGAAGCGGCTCAACAAGAACTTGTTTACACTGGACTTGAAGACGATCATGTAGTCATCTTGAAAGCAGGCTTGCGTGGTTCTAAGAAAGAAACTTTGTCCAGATAATTTGCCTTTAGATTTAGGCATAGAGAAGGAATGGAGGAAATTGTTAATAGTGGTTGTAACTAGACGAGTGTTTGTTGTGAATTTTTTGCTGAAGAGACCATAAATTAAACCTCAGTTGATATAAAACAAATTATTTTTTGCAATAATCTGATGTGACAAAGGCAAAGTAATTAGTGGGGGGCAGTTATATATATATATATATATATATATATATATATATATAGTTATATATATAGTTATATATATATATAGTTATATATATAGTTATATATATATATAGTTATATATATAGTAATATATATAGTTATATATAGTTATATATATATATAGTTATATATATATAGTTATATATATAGTTATATATATAGTTATATATATATAGTTATATATATATATATAGTTATATATATAGTTATATATATAGTTATATATATGTATATAGTTATATATATAGTTATATATATAGTTATATATATAGTTATATATATTGTTATATATATATAGTTATATGTATATATAGTTATATATATATAGATAGATATATATAGTTATATATATATATATAGTTATATATATATATATATATAGTTATATATATAGTTATATATAGTTATATATCTAGTTATATATATATAGTTATATATATAGATAGTTATATAAGCTGTTGTCTTCAGGTGAAAACGGTAATTCAATGAGACAACTGAAAGGTTATGATAGCAATAAAAGTACATTTTTGTTTCACTGAAAAATGTATCATAATGACACTTACTGACATTAAGGACAGTGGGTACCGAAATGTTATCTCAAGTTCTGCGGTTTAGTTGTGTTTTCATTATTCCGCGCACAGTTGTTATTTTAGCTTTATTTCTGTTGCGTTAAAGCGTTTAATTGGGGTCACTGCTCAGTTGGGGGCTATGCATTGCGATTAAAGTCGCTCACATTTGGGTGGGAGTTACCGAGATCTAAATATTGGAAAAGAATTAACATTTCCATGTGAATCTCGTTTGAAATTTATTTTGCGATAACGACAATTAGACGTTGGTTAGGGTAAACGTAACTCGATGAGTTTTATAAACAGGCTTCACGAAATATTAAAAAAAAAATTAAGCATATGTATTTATTTAAAAGCAAAGTGTAATTAATATCTTCGGTCAATGAAAAAGAAATCCTTCTAGACTAAAATTTTTTATTTTTCTCACAATTTAGAAGTGGCCTGTTTTGGGAGAGTGTGATGTTTCCCACATTTAAAACGGACTTTGGATTTTACTTTATCATCATAGACAGTCGAGTAATTAGAAACTCGAAATAATACACAGGTATGAAGACTTAGTGTTATGCAATTTGCTGACTTGACGATACCGAATTCGAATCCTATTAGATCTACTGTGATCAAATTTTAACCTCCGTTAAAAAAAAGTATCAACATTCAATTCCATTCGAGTTATGGATAAAATAACAACATGTGTTCAATAAAGTGTATCCGTTAAATTGGTTTAAATGGGTTTTGTATTGCAGTATTAGATAAAATTCAAAGGGTTGATGTGCTGTAAAACAGAAAAATACAAACAAAGCTATGAAATTCTGTTTTGTATGTTGTTTGATTTATATAAAACTAGAAGAATACAACTCCCAGAACGAGAAAAATATATTCCCTGAACAAACAGTTTTGCACTAATTTTATGTCCCCCGTACAAAGATCGAAATTGAGAATTAATACTACTAACCCATATATCTAAAGCCATTGTTCCAGGTTTTGTCAAAATTCATTACATGATTTTACTGTGTAGCTTAATTTTTATAAATTACTATATATATATATATATATTATCGACATACAGTCCTGTTTCGTTGTATCACAACTCATCAGTGCCGCTAGACTAGCACCTCTCCCAAGCCGAGAATTGAACCTAGAACCATCGCGTTGACAGTCAGTGCTACCGATCGACCCACAAGAGCGGCGCCCGTAAATTATCTCGCCAAATGTCTATTTAAACAAACATTTGTCCATCACTTTTACAGTGCTCTAATCGCTTATTTATAAACAAACAGTGAGCGTCGCATTTTTCAGCCAATTAAGTAGCGGGTGAGATTATTTACGACAGTGCTCTATCGAAAGAGGAGGGGCTTTAAAATATTTGTAGTCATCGACATACTATATTGTGTGTGCGTGTATGTATATATATATATATATATATATATATATATATATATATATATATATATATATATACAATTTCAAGCTTTTATTTCATAAAATTTCAAACTTTTATTTCATAAAAGGTTTATGCAAAAATTGAAATAAAATGATGTCGCTTCATTTTAGCCTAATGATTATAATTATCTGAAATATTTCAAGGTTCAAAATGGAGTTCATACCCATGTAACGCTTCTTAAAACCTTTTACATTATCCGAAAATGACTTAAATTATTGGAATATTTATTAATTGATATCTAATAGTTAAAAGTTAATAAAAATCGGAGGTTTTATCTGAATTTTTACGAAAGGATTCCACCCTTTATCTCTTTACATAAAACTTAATTAACTATATATATAAACATACACACATACTTAACTTTATATAGAGATGCGACACAATGCTGTTTACTTATTGAGTTCACGATTTACTGTTCCATTAATTGAGCACAAATTGCTACTTTATTTAGGATTAAATTCAATTGGTTTCTTATAAAGTAAACACAAATTACTATTCTACACATAACTGGGGAAAATTGGAGGTAACAAACATATTTTATCTCCAGGACAAAGCTCCGCCCATTAATATTTTAAATATTATTCAAAATACTAAGATTCATTAAAAACACACCAGACTATATTTGACACTTACACTGACTGAAACACATTGAATTTTTCAAAATATTCTCATGAAAAAAAAATTACATCTTTTTTTTTCATATTTCCTATTTAATACAGCAAAGGCCTTTGCATTTCATGTTAATAAAATCTGTCGAGTAAACATTTATTTCCCAACTTAACGATAACCACATTGGATTAAGCACTCAAACGTATTTCTATAAACAGACGTATCATAATTTTTACGTTTTTAAAACTATTACAAATCCATTCTTCAAGACTTAAAAATACTAAAAAGAAACACTACTGCAATTATTGTCATCTATACACATGCAAATAATAATATCCAGTTTGTCTACTTCTGGGTAGAAGAACCTATTTTACTAATCTCTTGCTTCTATTGGGATAAATAATGCGTTTTTTTCCTAAATATTACATCTTCTTTAAGACCTCAATTTAATATTTGTCTGTAAAATACTTCCATAAAAAAGAGCTAAATTTAATAATAAACTGCTTTTGATAACTATAGTCCGTATAAATCACTACCACTTTGTGACATACTTAATAAACATTCTAATCACTTTTTCATCTATTCTATGATTGATCGGGAACTATTAGTAACCTATTTGTTTTACACCATATGTAAATACATTATGAACGCTTAAATAATTTTCTTCGATTACATGTAAACAGGCAGAAAATTTCAGTAAAATTACGAAACAACAACAATATCTGAATATATTGGAATATTACATATTTTAAGCTAGTGGATCACTTTCACATAAAAGAATTAACAGGTAATGAGCACCAGTTACCAGTAAGGCCACATGCATAAGTGATTGCTTTCCCAAATGGGGGCAGGGAAATTGGGGTGAGTGCATTTGTTTTACTCATGCAAATCATTGGGGAATTCAGTTTGTTTATTTTTCACTTTTTGGTGGAGTAGATTTATGAAAACAGTGAATAAATAAAAAAAATTGACAGCAAATACTCGTGTTTGGCTAAGTACAATTGACTATAATAAACTTCAATGAACAATGTACACAATTCGAATAAAACTTTGTTTACCCTAACCTAACTCTAAACTAAGTTTGATTTTAATATTGCAGCAAAAATGTATCCTAAAATATTAAATATTGTTTCTGCAGTTCAAATCATGGTAGGAAAAAGCATTGTGTTTAAGAAATTCAATTTTTGCCTGAGATTATTTTTATAGTAAAATCATTCTTTTATATTCGATCCGGGAAACACCAGCACACGGGTCCTGCTAGTTTTATATACTGTAGACAGTCCCTGTACATTTTGGTTCTCTATTGGTCACGTGATTCAATGCTAAGTTTTTTTTTCTGCTATAATCCTCTCATATATTTTCATGCAAGAAATGCATTGAAATTAGTTTATACTGAGTTACTTTGCTTGATCATACTCATGCATTCTAACGGATAAAAAAAAAACATTAAATTGAATTTAGGCTCGTTCAAAACGAATCGTAATGTTTAAATGTTGAGAGTTCAAAGCATTTTCATCGATTTGGTAATCTCATCAGAAAAATCAATTCAATTTTTCAACAGAGTTATTAAATTAAGAAACAATAAATAAATAAATTTACAATTTTAAAAAAGCATGCACAGTTGAAATAGATATTATTTTGGCGTCAAACAGATTTTGATAAAAATAACGAATATTTTTTTTCGTTTCACTTTTCTACATTCCAGAAGGGAGGGTAGCAAAAATGTATCCGGAAACATTAAATATGGTTTCCGTACTTCATTTTATGGAAATCGTTCCTGGTAAAAAAAATAACTGACTTGAACTATCCTACTCCTTTTTGGCGCAATGATACCTAGTCTGTCTTCGTGCTTGGATATTAAAATTCCCATGCATTATTATTATTATTATTATTATTATGATTATGATTATTATTATTATTATTATTATGATTATGATTATGATTATTATTATTATTATTATTATTATTATTATTATGATTATTATTATTATTATGATTATTATTATTATTATTATGATTATTATGATTATTATTATTATTATTATTATTATTATTGGCGGCTCACAAGGAGCTTTCACACAGGTCATCAAAGATCTCTCCTTGAAAACAACCTGTGGTGTTCCTTGGAAGCTGAGTGACAACAAGTCTCTCCAGATTTCCAGTACTTTCCACCTCCTTCGATAGCATTCGCAAATGAATTTGCGTTATCGCAACAGCCACTTACCATTGATTTCTCGCTGGCAGCGGCCATTGATCTCCACTGGAATTTGAGTAGCAATAAGCTTCCCAGAAGTTCCAGTTCTCTTCGCACTTGTCCAGCGGAGGTCTAGTCAGTGCTCTCTAATCGGTCTTTCAATCCTCTTTGACTCTTCTCGACTATTTGGCATTACTCTTTTTTGTGGGGGCGGTGATGGGGCAATAGGAGGAGGTGGGTGAGAGGTTAGAGAACTTATAGATATGCAGCTTCAATGTTCTTGGTTCTATGTAGCTTTTTTTTGCCTCTGCAGCAGTTTGTCTGGCCCGCGCATGTGGCTCATGTGTATTAGTCTTAATATTTCAGCTGTTTTCATTATTGTTATTCGTTGTATATTTCCAACCATTCCTCTGCTTCCAATTTCTCCCATTCTTTTTTTCAAAACTTTTTTGGAATTGTTCCTAGTGCTCCTACTATTCTTCTTCTTCTTCTTCTTCTTCTTCTTATTATTATTATTATTATTATTATTATTATCAATCGCTTTTTTATAACTAGATATAACACCGCAGCCTACACAAACAATGAAAGCCACATATCAGACATTCTAGATTACAGGATTCACACTCAATAAGACATGTACAAATTCAGCAACAAATTCTGCTACTTGTTAGACTCATGGTTACGGTGACACCCACGGAAGCTGCCCTCTTTTTCAATGACACAGTTTCGAATCTTGAAAAAGTCTCGTATTTCTTTGTATTTTTATTTGTTTATTCCAACCCCATGGGTTACAATAACCGTTGATTTGATATTGTCCACGCAAACAGAAACTCAACAAAAAATTAGTGGATCGCACACACAAATACATACACACACAAGTACAAACACACACACACATACACACACACACACACACACATATATATAATTATTTACTATATTAATTAAATACCTACAGACAATAGTGTTTCATCCTTTTGGGAATCATCAGTGCAGGTTGTCACGATATATATATATATATATATATATATATATATATATATATATATATATATATATACAGGGTGACTCAAAAAAAAAAAAAAAGAGGCCAGCTAGAACATGTGCTGTAGGACGGAGAAAAAAAAAAGAAAAAGAGGCCAAAGATACTAGTGTTTTGATGTTATAATGGAGAAGGTAATTCATGGAGAAGTAAAATTCAAATGTACGTGCTGTCCAATTATTTAACTTGTGCGTCGCCCCAGTTCCGGACATGGATATGAAGTGAAAAGTACTGACATACTTTTAGAAGGCATATTTTTAATAGAATTTAAAAATAAATTCGAAAACTTTAAATGTCGTGAAACGATAAAATTATTTTTTAATCACTTTGTTGGTCTTGCATTCCAATATTCCGCTAATAAAATTAGCCTCATCGGGGTTTTATGTCCAGTCCGTATTTTTTTCTCTTCATTTTGTTGTTATAATGGAGGAGGTAATTCCATTTCCTGGCATGGATATGAAGTGAAAAGTAGTTAGACACTTTTATAATGTAAAGCTTTCTAATTTTTCTTTAAATTCTATTCAAAATAAATGTCTTCTAAAAGTATGTAACTACTTTTTACTTCATATCCATGCTCGGAACTCGGGAGACGCACACGTTAAATAATTGGACAGCACGTACATTTGAATTTTTCTTCTCCACGAATTACATTCTCCATTATAACAACAAAATTGAAGATCTTTTTTCTTAGAAAATCGGACATATTTTATTAGGACGTAAACAAATTATATTTTATTTATCTATTATTTTTATTGTACTTATAAATCAATAATCTAATTATTTATATGTAAAACAGGAATAATAAATAAACTATTATTTGTTTATGTTCAAATAAAATATGGCCGATTTTCTAAAATGCAAAAAAAATTCTGCATTGGAGGCAGTGACTATATTTTTTAATAATGGAAAACATATTTCAAAATATTGTTTATTTAATGTTCGCTTATACTACTACTACTACTACTACTACTACTACTAATAATAATAATAATAATAATAATAATAATAATAACCGAGAAACTGAATCTCTAATAACTGCAGCACAAGATAACTCGATAAGAACCAATCATATCAAAGCAAGAATCGATAAAACACAAGAAAACAGCAAATTCAGACTCTGTGGACAAAGAGATGAAACGATAAACTATATAGTAAGTGAATGCAGCAGACTTGCCCCAAAAGAATACAAAAACAGGCATGACCAAGTGGGAAGGGCGGTGCACTGGGAATTATGCAAACGACTGCATTTTGAGCGTACAGACAAATGATACAAGCATAAACTCGCAACAACATTCGAAAACGAGAACCACAAAATCCTATGGGACATAGACATACAGACGGACAAACCCATCCAAGCAAGAAGACCAGATGTCGCAATAATTAACAAGAAAGAAAAATCCTGTCAAATCGTAGACTTTGCTGTCCCAGCTGACCACAGAGTGAGTATGAAAGAAAAGGAGAAACGAAGCAAATAGATAAAGCTAGCCAGAGATTAAAAGGGATTTTGGTGATGAACAAAATCAAAATAGTACCGATAATAGAAGGAGCACTAGGAACAATTCCGAAAAAAGAATGTCAGAAATTGGAATCAGAGGAATAACTGCAAAAGTACAACGACTAATGATAATGAAAACGACTGAAATATTAAGGAAAACCCTTGAATGCAGAGAATAATACAAGAAAACAATATAACGAATAAGCGTTACAGGGAATGAAGAATACCGAAGCTGCATATCAACAAGTTCTACATCTCCATCATGCATCCCCCCATAGTTTCACCACCGCTCCTCCCAATAAAAAAAGTGACACCAAAGAGCTGAGAAGGGTCAATAAGGACTAAAAGACCGAGGAGAGAGCACCAGCCAGACCTCGGTTGGACAAGCGCAAAGAGAACTGGGACTTTGGGGAGGCTTAGTGCCACTCAAATTCCAGTATAAACCAATGGCCACAGCCGGCGAGAAATCAATGGTAAGAGGCTGTTGCGATGATGCAAATTCATTTGCAAATGCTATCGAAGGAGGGGGAGAGAACTGGACGTCTGGGGAGACTTGTTGTCACTCAGCCTCCAGAGGACACCACAGGTTTCCAATCAAATCGTTTGTTGATTTGTGTGAAAGCTCCATGTGAGCCAATAATAATGATAATCTAAAACTGTATAATTTTAAGTTACGCCCTCCCCAAATCAACCGGTACCACACCAAATAGTCGAACAGGGCTCTAGGAGGCTGGAAAGACCGAGGTGAGAAAGCACTGGATAAGTGCAAAGAGAATTGGGACCTTGAAGGAGCTTATGCCACCCAAATTCTAGAGAAGACCAATGGTCGCTGGCAACAAGAAATTAATGTCGCGGTAACGCAAATTAATTTGCAAAAGTTATTGAAAGAGATGAAGAACAATAGAAATCCAGGGAAGCTTGTTGTTACTCAGGTTCCAGGAAACACTACAGGTTGCACTAAAAGAGAAATCTTTGATGGCCTTTATGAAAACTCCTAGTAAGTTAATAATAATAAACAGAAAAAGCAAAATAAAATAGAAAAATAACACAACCATAGCATGTATCAATAAGCATCCCTCAAACGAATAATCGAGCGATTGGGTATGTGCAAACTGTCTGACAAAATTGTTAATTTGATTAAAGACATAGAAAACATGGAGACTGAAGCTGACAGGTGAAGGACGACATTTAACAAATACAGAATACCTTACAAAGACATTCCCTATCACTACTACCGTTCATCGTATTCATGATGCCACTAAACAACACCCGTAGAAAATGTGATGCCGGGTACAAGTTCACTAACGCAGAGGAAAGAATAAACCACCTTATGTATATGGACGACCTAAACCTATTTTCAAAGAGTTAAATAAAATTTGACATACTAATAAAAATAAAAATAAAAATTCAGCCAAGGTATTCAAATAAACTCGGAATGAAAAAGTGTGAACTGCTAGAAATGAAAATTGAAAAAGTTGGAGACTGCGAAAGGTATGGAACTGCTTTCAAAAAAAGGCGAGATGAGGATATTATATGAACATGATGCTCATAAATATTTCGGATTTCTGGTAGCAAATGCTATCTGATCAACACAAATGAAAGATAAAATTGGAAAAGAATACACGTGAAAAAATAAACTGAAGAACAAATGACTGAGCAGTGTCACTAATAAGATATTCTGGATCATTCATAGGCTGGATCAAATAAAGACTAAAGAATCTTGACCAGCATATGCACTACATCCGAAGGATGAGACTCTACGTAAACCGGAAAGACGGTGGAAGAGTACTCGTAAGTATAGAAGACTGTGTGGATGATACAAAACAAACAAAAAAAAAAGAATTTGAAAAATACATAATCCAGAACAAGATATACCGCCAAAATGACCAATGCAGGGAAACAAGACGAATAAAGAAAATTGGAAGTGAAACAGCTACGCAAACGATTTCTAAGAATGACAAAAGAAACACCTGGACTACGAAAAGGAATCTAAACAGTGAAGCAGATTCATTTACTTAGAGACAATAAAAAATATTCATACGACATTCACACTTTTTTTAATATTGGCAAGCTGATGTGGATACCGTTCGTCTGTGTGCTCAATGTTTAGTCGTTTGCACGACTCCAACTAGATACTTTCACGAACCACTTTTGCTTATTATGAATTTGTTTTAAGGCCAACTACAATCATTATGGATAAACGTGTCAGCTTTTCTACATTTAATTTGTTCATGCCTTGTGTCTATCTTCGATTTGATGTTGTTTGTTTTTGTAGCATTGTTTTGTGCAATTCAGTTACTCTTTTTAAGTGTCTCATCTGCAACTATGCCGATATGTTTTTGTGTGAAATTTCTGTGATCAATTTTATAAGTAATCAATGTATGTGCTTCTTCCCTATGTTTTGTTCTTTTTGTTTCTTGATTTACTATTATTTACCTTCGTGCTGCTTTTGATGGCGGTAATCAGCTGCTCGATACATTTTGTTATGCATTTTTCTCATCTTTTCCTCTGGTTAACTAAACAATGTTGAATATTTGTCAGTCTTCTAAACAGCTAAATTCGAGTAGTTCTTTGTGCATAGATATCAGTTTCTACTTTTTCATCTACATTCATGAGTTTTTTGTCCAGTTGAATTCCTCTGTGATAGGTAACCCTAGTGACTCCATACTAAACATACTTTCTAGTCCTCTCTGGGCGTTTCCTTCTCCAAACCAAGCTTGTAACGGGTCGAGGTATTTCTCCTCTGGATTCAGTACAACATTAATTTTGTACTCTGAAAGTTGAGGTGTTTTTCCTAACAAGAGGTATAATTAATTTTTGCCCCTCTCTCTACTTTGTGTCTTAGTTTATTGTCATACATGGAGCAACGGCTGTTACCAAAGGGTACAAGTCCTCTCGGAATGGAAAAAAGCGGCTCCATACGTGCAGTGGACGATTTGAAACGGTTCTATGAATTTAATGGCGTCAATTCCCAATAGCCCCTTAATTTTAATATAACTGTCCCTGGAATTATACTTAGTTGCGAATTGATGTTGTTTAAGGTGTTTAATTATCTGCGGAAGCTCCAGTGACTCATGTGAAAGATACAATTCACTGGAAAGAATTTGAAGAGTGTGAACTTTCCCAGGGATAAGTTTTAATTCCACTGGCGCCTTCTTAAAAGGTCTTGTTTCTAAGCCCAAAAAGGTTTTCACCTCCAACCTACTTTTTTTTTTCCAGTACAGAGGTATCCAAGTAAGTCCTTATTTCAAACTGACTATTTCCCTTTCATACCACTATTCTGATTACTGGTGACATGAAACCGGAACTGTAATCATTCTTATGTAAACAGGTGTCTACACGCACCTTGCCTCTCTTATCTGGGCACATTGCTGTCACGTAGCTCTTAACAGTGCAGCAGCAACAGCTAATATTTCTAGCTGTTCTCGAAGAGCACATTGCTCCCATATGTGTCCTTTTTAGGCATCTGAAACACAGCCAAAGTTCCTTGCACCTTGTAATCCGGGCTTTATGGGAGGTGTAGTAGGGACAACTTTCCGAAGAATGTTCATGCTTTTTACAAAACTCACATTTTTGTGGTTTTGTTTCCACTTTGGTATTGAAAATCTTCAGGGAGGAATGTGATTCATCTACATTTTCTTTGCCTCAGCTTAGTCATAGGGTCTTGTTCAGGTTTCCTAACAATCAAAAACCGCTTAATAATTTCTGGTGTTTTCAACAGGATTACTGACAAGGTTGGGCACGTCTTGCCAGCAATCCTGATCAGCTCATTCTTTATGTTTGGTGGTAATTTTGCAAACAATACCTAAGAAATTATTACTGCACCTGCGGATATGTCGTCGTATAAATCACAGCTGTATGATGATCTAAGTTCCCATACATCTGCCTGCGTTTTTATCATGAAGTCCTTCAACCCCACAAAATCTTTTGTATTCTCCAAGCGAAAATCTAATATACCTTGGATTATTTCGCCGCGTATTTCTTCCAGATCCAAATATTGTTCTTTCAACAATTTTAGAGCCACTGGATAACTGTCTTCGGAGACTGAACGGTGGTCAATAAGTTGAAGGGTTCTACCCTCAAGAGAACACCTCAAAAAATTTCAAGCTTTCCTGATGCCGATGGTATAGACATTGCACAATTCTCAAACTTGGTGAGAAAGTCCTTAAAACTTCTATTTCTTTCAAAATTCCGTCTACTGAAATGTGGACCTTTCAGTTTGATTTTAAAAGGTTCTACTGAAAAGGAAGAATGTGCGGTTGGGTTGAAGGACTTGGTTGGTTCTGGGATATTAGTGGCTTCCAAACTATGAGGCTTGAAGGTTGGTTTAACGTTGGGGTACCTCCTATCTTCTATAGGGACCTCTGAAGTATTTCCTTCACTGACTGTCCGTACAACCCCCAGTCGGTGTCGCACTTCTCTCTTAAATCTAAAAGAAGCTTGAAATAGTTCAGCAAGCGATTCAGCTTCCTCTTCGGCAGCCAGTTGTTCCTCCATACTCCAAGACACACCCTCTAGCTCTTCTAGCCATCCTTCTATATCCTTTTCAAAGGATAAAAACATATTCAACGACAGAGGTTCTTCTTCCATACCAACCACAGTCATCCTTATTTTTCTTTGAAGAAAGGCCAGCCTTCTCTTTAGTTCCTTCCGAGTAACAGGGTCGTTCATGTTTTTGTTCATTGCGATTTGTTGCAAAGTGTCGGATTTTAACCGACTACAGTGGGAGAGGGGGGGAGACATTTCTGCAACTCAACGTGTTAAACCTGAACTCGGCGTAGAAGGAAAAAAAAAACAATGAAACTCTTACCTTGCGTGGTGAATCCTTCACGGCTTTTCTCGGTTAACTGGAGTTGCGACGAATTGCCTCGTTGCTTACAACGACAGATCGTCCTTGTAAAAATAACTACGAAACGTATAACTGGACTAAAAAAAAAAAAAAAAAAAAGAACAATACATATCGACGATAGGGGTGTTTTTATACCCCACTAGTCGATTCTATGCAAATGTTAAATCCGACTCACGTGAGTGGACAACAAACACTATTATAAAATCAGTCGACCAAGCACTTTCAAACCTTTTTCTTGAACAACTGCCACATAGAATTCCATTGCTCCACCCCTCAACATCGAGTTCCAGTTAATAAAAATTACCACATATTGCTTTCATCTGAGATTTTATTCTCATAACGATTCGACCAATGTAACCTTCGACCTTCTTCAGGTGCGTCTTGTCGAACTCGAAAATATTTATGCTTAACTCTGAAATTTGTACGAAATTTCGAACGGAAACCTTTATTTAATTCACGTGGGTAGATTGTTCTCGTTCTGTCAACAAATGTTTCCAGAAATACTCAAATCGCCCATAGATGTTAATCTGTAAAAAGGAGTCACATTTTTTTTGGGGGGGGGGGGAGTTAATTTACTTTTAAATTTAACGTATCTTATCTCAATCCAGAAATTACATTTCTGTTAGTTTGTTAAAAGCTTCCAAATTAGTATCAAATTTCGAAGTGCCACGATCTTAAACATACCAGCTATGAAAACAAATTCTGGCGTCAAAAGTACATTAGTAACATACGCTTCCAAATCTTTTATAGGGTATAATTAATAACAAAAAAAAATAACGAGAAGAAAATGAAACTCACACACCTGAGAAATACATTTAACCGTTATGCGTGTCCATATATATATTTTTTTTTTTGATAAATCTAATGTTGCACTTAGATTTTAAGTAAAATGTTGTGTTTGATATAACTCAGTTTTGCAGTCGTGATCAAATAGATTTTTACTCCAACTTTAAGTAATATTTTTACAAAAATCATTTAGTTGACCATCAATTTTACTAATAATCATCAAACTTAATCTCACCGAACGATATTTAATTTATTAGAATTTTAAAAAAAATACTTATAACAATTAAATTAGGTTAATATATTTATTGTCATTTAAAATATTTATATTTATTTAAATAATTTAAACAATTAATATTATTTTACTTGCTTTAAGAATTAACTCAGCTAGTATATTTCAAATAATCCAAAGAATTCTTTAAAAGACTACTTAAAAATTATTTAAATTTAATTTTTTTATTATAGCAATACTTAACATGACCTTACATGGCAGTATTCATTGCCCGGCTATTGAACACATGAGAAAGAAAATTATTGTACAATTATAAAGGAAGACAACACACTACTGCAAATTTATAGACGACATGTTTTTATATGTATACATGGAGCCCAAGCCTTATAAGATTTTAACACGTACACAAACAATTGTGATGGTACAATTATATTCTGGTGCATCCACTCTTTTCCTTGATTAACTCGTGTAAGTCAACAATGGCCGGTAAAATAGAAAATGTCCACTTGGCGATGACTGCTGTTTTTTTTTAATAGGAAGTTGACAATACCTTATTATTTTTGGTCTGCTTTAAATTGGACGGAATGTTTAGTTTCACTTAAAGGCACCTTTGCTTATTGTAGAGTTGAATGTAATAATCAGAAAAGAAAGCGCCCGCGTGTGTGTGTATTGTGCGGTTAGACAACTTACCTTCGGATGAGATCTGAGAGAGAGAGAGAGAGAGAGAGAGAGAGAGAGAGAGAGAGAGAGAGAGATTTAAGATGGCAGCCATTGATTTATAAGGTTTAGTCTCGTGGAATCTCACGAGATCTAATCTTCCACTGCACACTATGCAGATGGAATAGGGTCAGTTTTCTAATAAAATGCCTGTTGGCAGCGGTGGTTGGGAAAACACGTGCTGGAAGTTGAGAGAGAAAGTTGACAGTGACGAATTCTAGCTGAACTTTTGCTTATTGTATTTATTTTATTTTGTTTTGCTTTTTACCAGCCCATTTTACTGCACTTATTTTTAAAATTTCTTCGCAAAATTCAGTGAAATTCCAGGTAATACTAGGTACTATCCGAAAAAGTTTCACAGTAATTCGGCGTTTTCGATTAAAAGACAATTTTTTCGGTAATATTTAGCATTGGATATTTTATTACTTGGTGTTTAATATATTTAAATTTTGTTAAATTTCTATTCATAAAAAATCATTATTTAGCAATATTTTTAAGATAAACTACGTATTTAAAATATATTCTAACTAAAAAAATTCTAATTATAAAAATAGTAATAAAAAAATATTTTAAAACATTTGCAAATTAAAAAGAAAACAGTCACATCTTCTCTTATTTTTTCTTTTTACTCACGTTCGCCCCTAACAAGGTATATTGCCACTACTATCTAGGAATATGTCTAGGAAAGATTAACAAGATGCTGGTTTACGTTGCATTTAAACTACAGCCAGGGAAGCAGGGAGCAAGAAGAGAATTCCAAAGTCTAGCTGTTCGAGGGGAAAAACTATTAGAATAGAAAGCTTTCTGGCATTTAGGGGCCTCAACAGCGAAGCGGGTTTGTAGGAGATATGTGCGTCGAGGGGGAACACGTGCAATGAGTTCATGAGAACACATTCCATTAAACTATCTGTAAAACAAGCACAGAGATGCAATATTGCGACGATGGGACAGGAGCTGGAGCTTAGTTGATAAAGTGGGGCCGATTAGATTGACAACTCTTTTTGGACCCTATCCAAAAGAGCAATTTAAAATAGAGAAAAGGAGAACGGTGTTCAATGTCCTAGTCAGGAAACAAGGCCAAGCACAGGGTGGCTCTGGTGAGTACCTGGTATTGCACCTTTGCACCAGGCTTTCACACTCCTTCTTTGTCTATACAAAGAAGGAGTGTGAAAGCCGGCAATATGCAGAGCCTATCTACTCCTTAAGCAAGTTAGGTTTGCAAATCGGGAATTTGTTCGAGAAACCAGCTCTAAGAAGGTTGTCGATCATGACCGAGGAGGCCTCCCTTCCCCAGTTTTATTATCAGAGTTTTCTTTCTCTTAGATGGACGATCTGACAAGATCTACGAGTCCATCACACCGAGAGGGGTAACCATGCGTCTGGTTTCTGCACCAAGTATTTCTACGCCCCCACATGGATAAAGATATTACGTATCTTACTTTAAAGGTTTTCTCTATTCTACATAAATAACGTAGGATTGGAAATAGATTCCTCTCTAACATTTACAAGAAATTGTATTTTTCAAGTTCTGTGAGAAAACCAATCTGCTCTAGCAACTAATTTGTTTTCACAAACTGAACACATTTACAGAATAACCACGCACAAGATTTCACCTTAATTCTAACCCTAATCCTAACCCACCCATAGAATCGTTAATAAAACTATCAATCATATTTGATACATAAACTTCAGTCTAAGCCTAAGTTTTTAGTTATGAATGTCCAAAACTCTTTGTTTTATTACCACTCCATATTAACTCTTTGGTGATAGTCTTCTAGACTTTTTTTTTGTTATTCAAGCAATGCTGATTCAGAAGAAATGAGTCTGCAATTGTGCAGTCCGTGCAGAGACTCTTACACGGGGAATCTGAATATCTCTAGAGACTAAAAGAGAGATTTTATATTGTGTGCAGATATGCGTGGCTGCATGCGAATATGTGTATGTCAATCTATTGGCATTAGCCATGTAGGTTCCTGTAAAAGCGCAATAATAAACGCGCAACTAATTCAATCAAACACCTTTTATATATTGATTTAATTCTTTTTTTTATTTCCCATTTTTTTCTTTGTTTTAATTGTATTCCTTCATATTTCAGTTCTGTATTTTTCTCCCCCCCACTCTCTCTCTCTCTCTCTCTCTCTCTTTCTTCTTCTTCTTCTTCTTCTTCTTCTTCTTCTTCTTCAACTCTATTGTGAGGTTAATTGAATCAAGTCCCCAATTTACATTGTAACAACAATCAGCTTAAAAGAATGATAAGTTTAACAAATAAAACAAACAAAATGCACTGACCGGTAGAAATTGCAAAAATTATAGAGTGATAGGGTGTTTACAGACACAAAGAAAGAGAGCTAGCGAGGGACAAAAAAATCGTCTGCTCAGTAAACTATTGCATTTTGCGTGTGTAACGAAGCCATGCCCCCTATTCTTAACAAAATACGGAAGCACAAATGTGTAATAATCAAGACTTCTAGAATAAATAAATAAATGAAATAAAATTATAATTAATATTAACACTTAAAAATGAAAATCAAAGCACACAATAACAAAATAAAAAATGGATGCAATGTGTAAAGCAGTGGTCAACATAGTAAAAATAAAAATAACACTATTAATGACGCTAATATATCTATAAAAATAACAATAAGCCTTAATAGTTTCTATGCGCGAGTGATCGTAGTACATGCTATATTTAATTTTATTTAGTTTTATTCAAAAGAAGTAAAAACGCGTGGAGCCCTTCGTGAAAAACCTTAATAAAATTTTTACAATAGATAGTAAACATCAATTAACAAATACTCACTCAAATTTCAGTTTCTTTAGCGTATGTTAAAAAGGTTTTTAAGGACCCAACTTCTGATTTAAAAATTCGAATATTTCAAATTTGCCTTGAATTTAATTTATATTATTAGACACCAATTAAAGAATTTTCTTCATACATATATTAAAATTTATCAATTAGAATTTCGGGTACATTTATATAACGCATGTGGATTCACCAAAAAATATTTAATCTTAGGACGGAAAGAAAAGAAGAAAAGAATCGACAATATCCAAGTATTGCTTGTGGAAATTTGTTAAAGCAACTATCATTTTAAGCATTCTTCATCTTGAGACAAGTGCATTAATTTCATGATGATTACATATTTGATATGTAATATGAATTAAAATAGTTCTCTACCAGAGAGGCTACATATTCAATTTACGTGGTCATAATGAAGCAGGCGTTATTTTTAACGGTTCTTTCGAGAATTGATGATTCATTGCGAATTGATGATTCATAAATTAGTCACTTTGCAAAGTTTTCTCCCTCGCGTGATCGGAACTTAAAGAATCACATTATCATTTTACGTGGAAACAGCAAGGGGAGACTTGATTTCAAATATTTCTTATATGTTATATCTCCCCTGTTTAGTTTTCATACATAAAGTAAATTTCACAGTGTATACCCTATTTCTAGAAGAGAGGTGATGTAACATATGAGAAATAATTGGAATCAAGTTTCCTCTTTGCTGTTATTTCAGATCATTTGAAACCATAGCAGCATGTTTTAGTCTCTCCTCCATCAAGGCCAGACGTTTGGGATATATATATATATATATATATATATATATATATATATATATATATATATATATATATATATATATATACCCCAAACGTCTATATATATATATATATATATATAATTATGAGCATTATATATATATATATATATATATATATACAGAGAGAAAGAGATTGAGAGAGATAATTATGAGCATTGTATATATATATATATATATATATATATATATATATATATATATATATATATATATATATATATATATATATATATATATATGCCACTGTTTGGGGTCGTACAAGAATGGCATGTATCCGCAATATACGAGGTATGAATTAACTTAAAAATGTTTTCTTTTTTTAGGATTCGTTTATATACAAATTCACTATTTATCTACAAGAATAAACAGAAGAAATCAAAAATGAAAAGATATTGATTGAATATTTTGCACAGAATCGCCATTTACATGCAATGAAACGTAGATATTACAACATTGTTTTCGATGACGTATGCGTTCATTTACGATGATAATTCATGAGGATTAAAAAAGAATGTTCATTTAATGTGCAAATTAAAATGGCTGTTGTTTTACTGTTCTTTTCTGTAATTGCTTGAATGTTTCACTCTAAGGAAACCGAATGCCAAAAAGATATATTATTTGGTGGTGTGGAAATTCAAGATGTTTGTTTTCAAGGCACTTTTTGACGCGTGTCTCTACAATCAGGAACACGAGTTTATGTTTATATTTGGTTAACGTTCTACGAAGCTGCTCTGTGAGAAATACTGTTATAGTTATTGTGTCAGAATTAAAATATACTACAAACTATTTGACTATATAAAGTTACGAGAGTTGGCAGAATCTGAGAGAAGAGTACAGTATTTGATCATATATACAGTGATCAGCCAGACATCTTCTTCCGGGTGTTCTTAAACTGGAACTTGTTCAAGGATTTTCGAAGAATATCGGGCACTTGTGACTTAACTGCTGAAGAATTTTGTGTCCGAATAAAAAATTATGACTATTAGAAAAAGTAAATGTAGTCATATTACATAATGGGGGGGGGGGAGAGTGTAAAAGTTTAAATGTCAAAAGTCACCCCAATTGAGGTCAATGAAACCACGTGATTTCCAGTTGGGATTTTTTTTGTCTATTTCCTGACGATCATTTCAAGCAGAAATGTCCTAGTGCTGTGCTGTTCCTAGCGTGGACGCACTGTGTGACTAATGTAGCGAGACGGGCTATCCGCCTGTCTATCTGTCCCCTCTCTATTTCTCTCTCTCTCTCTCTCTTTCTCTCTCTATTTATTTCTCTCTCCCTGGCACGTATACCAGTTATCTCTCCTGTTTTTTTTCTGTGACTATCTTTTTGGATTGACGCAGTATCTACAGTTGGAATGGATTTATGAACAAGAACCTGGGTTCAGGACGACAACACGGGTATTGTGTGGTTTATGCACTTTTGGGTAAACTAAATTGTAAAACGAAGCGATTCATCTTTCGTGTGATTCGTGTGATCAAGTAAAGGAGATATTATTTTTTCAAGCCTTTTTCATTTCATTTTAATGTGATTGACTAAAGACGTTTTTTTTCTGAATGTCGTTGAGCTTATTGGAAATCCTCTTGGAAAAGCTTCTATATGAATTAAAATAGTTCTCTACCAGAGAAGCTACATACTCAATTTACGTGGTCATAATGAAGCAGTTGTTATCTATAACGATTATTGTTCAATTAACTGGATACCTTCCATTGGGTGCTCTTAATCCAGCAGTTGGGAAAAGAATGAGTGGAGAATTGTTGCTACTCATAACTGATGAAGACACTTCTTTCAAAATTAAAAAAACAATTCACGATCAGAAAGGCTATGTTCATTCAAAGGGCCTGACAAGGCTCGTAGGAAGTAGATAATATTTGCACTATCTTTATGTTATATTGACTGGATAACCTTTTCTGGATGCCAAAGAATGTACGGAGACTGGACTGCTGAAGAGGCTTGTGTTAGGATTTTAAAATTTTAGTACGAAATTGGCTTCATACAGTAATCATCGATTCACATGACGGTGTCTGTGTGAAGCTGACATTATTCGAACAGTCCTTGTTTGGTTCTGTGTTACAGTGACTGATGAAATAGCTTCTTCGGAATGTCCTTGTTCAAGAATGTGCGGGGAATTGAGAGGACTGGAAACTGCACCGCTGGAGAGGCTTGTGTCAGCATTTAGATTTTCGTAACCGGATTCATTAAACGTGGTCAAGGGGCAGTAAACACTGTTTTTAACGCGCTGTGTTCGATCCCGTCTAACGGTAACTGACCAGGCAGTTTCTTCTGGGTAGTTTTCGTCTGGAACTTGTCCGAGATTGCGTGGGGAATGTGGAGCATTGGTGACTGTTCTTTTGGAAAGGCTTGTTCCATAATAAAAGTTATCATCGTCAGATAGACTAGATACACGGGATTCAGTTGTCCTCGTCCGATTAAAGTAGGCATCATTTTCAATAGAACTTGTTCGATCCCCTGTTACAATGGTTGGCCAGATCGTTTCTTTTTGCTGCTCTTGTTCTAAAACTTGTCCAAAAATGTGCGGATAATTATGAGCATTAGTGGGGGAAATTCTCGACGGGTTTGTACCGCAATTAAAGATGCAATTTCCAGTTAACATAGACGTTGTCATAGGGAAATAGACATTATTTCTAACGGCTCTTGTTCCATCCTGTGTTACAGTGACTGAGTGGATAGCGTGCTCTGGGTGTTCTTGTCCTAGAACTTGTACAAAAACATGTGTGGAATTAGGAGTATTGGGAACGGTACTGCTAAAGTAGCTTCTGTCTGTATTAAACATTTCACCACAAGATAAGTTACATGACGTCATAACAGATTCATTTGATGTTGACCGAGAAAGGAAACCATTGTTTTCTGTGGTCCTTGTTCTATCCTGTGTTATATTAACTGGCCGGATAGCTACCTTTGGGTACTCTTCTTCTACGACTTGTCCACAAAAGTGCGATAAATTAGGAGCACTGGCGACTGCATGAATGATGTTTCCGTCTGAATTACAAATGTCACTACCAGAAAGGCTACATAAAGTCATAATAGATTCGTTTGATAAAGTCCGAATGAACCTAACGTTATTTTGTGCGATTTCTGCTTGAGCCCATGACAAAGTGGTTGGTGAGTAGGTTTCTACACTGAAAACCTCAGAGTTTTCGGTAAAACTTCCAATGTCTTCATTTGACGGTTTCTTAGGGTAACACAGACAGATTCCTTTCATGAGTTGCGTAAACTTCTGACCCATTATCAACCAGGCTAAAATAATAAACAGAAAACAAAACAAAAAAACAAAATCAGAATAATATAAGAGTAATAGCAAAAGTAAATATATACGGTCCTCGAAAAGTTATCTAATTTTAAATTTTCATAAACAAAATAAAAATTAGTTTTACTGCTTTACTGCATCAATTTTTACTTCGGCATCTTATACTACGCCATCTTTTTTTTTTTTTTTTAGCTTTATCGCTATTTTGATGCATACAACACATGAGTGTTTTAGAATAATTATTGAGGGTTTTATTTAAACATGATTTTGCTGAAGATAACCACAGTAATTGATGAGTTAAGTCATTTATTTGCAAAATAAATTTTGAGCATGACTTCGGAAATTTTGGAAAATGTGATGCACTCATTTGTAAGACGTATAAATGACAGGTAGAGCATATCCGGTTAAATGGCATTTATTTTTAATATAAACTGCTCACTGTATATGATATCATCAGAAATTTAGTTTTTATGTTATGAAACTTTGTAGGTTTCAACAGAAACTCAAATCTAGGGGAGATAACCAGCACAGACAAAGTAAAAATAATCATATTTTCTAAAGTATAATTTGGGGTGCTTATTAATTGACACATGTAAAACAAAAATAAACAACCTGCTACAATGAAACAATTTTAATTAATCAACAATAAAAAATAAATAAACTTGTTAATCAACGAAAATAAAAAAAATCATAACACATGCTTCTACCTTTTCCGCCAAAGAAACTCCATGAGATGGATTTTCGAATGTGTCTTTTGGTTTGAGACCAAAATCATTCATTTAAAAATAAGAAAGTTGTTTTACTTTATTTTAATTAATCAGTCAGGCCTTTTGTTTTATCTATAATACTAATAAGGAAAATGTGTTTACTTCGCCATTCAGGTATAGTTTGATCGCTAACTTGGTTCTTTTTTGTATACTGTGTCAAGCATTTCCGAGACTCGGCTATAGTATTCGTGCAATCTTTTTTTTATTTAACATTCTTTCATTATACCATTATTTTATTATTAGTTATTTAATAAACTTATTTTGCTAATTTGTTTCCTTTTTGTAAACTGCTTCGGCAATTTTCGGGATTCGTGTAATCACTTTTCACTTAACATTTTTTCATTGTTCAACTGATTAGTTCAGCGTCCCAAATTATAACTTGGAAAATATGCTTATTTTTGCTATGTTTATGCTGGTTATCTCCCCTAAATTTGAGTTTCTGTTGACATAAGCGCCACTTTTTAAATATAGTAGCATTTCAGCTCGGCGTTGCCCGGGTGTTTGGATGTGTATGTTGAGCAAAAAAACAACAAAAAAAATGGTAGTAGGAAGGCAGGCTCGAACCCGTACCGCAAAGGAGGAAAAGAACGGGGTGAAACCTAACATTTATGCTGTTACGCCCACCGCCAAACCGGAAGCGACATTTTTTAAAAGTAAGGCTAGACAATCTAAACGAGAGGATAACTTTCAAAAATATCGGCGAAAAAAGTGCCCCCCTACCATAGAAAAGTGCCTAGTTGAAGGGGAAGATATTAATATTTTTAGCCAATTTTTCGATATTTGTTGTATGAAAGGCCGAAGTTTAAAACGATACTGATCTTGGTAAAATCCGTCACCTCTATCAAAGTTTAAGGCAGACATGCAAACAGACATACATACATACATTTATATATTCGTAACTAAAAATTTTCGACCTAAACTGATAAAAAAGCTTGCCCTATCTCTGAATACCCTTTATGTCAAATTTCAAATATTTAGACCAGAAATTGTCTGAGTAATTTGGAAGAGACCGCAGAGGTCAATTTTTTTTAACTTTGACCCCTATTATGACCCCTTAACATTTATTGTTTTGGGCTCAAATCAAGTTATTAAGTTAGATCCATGTCCAAGGAATCTATATCTAAAATTTCAAGGTCGTAGACCCAAAATTGTCGGAGAAGTTTGGTAGAGTTCTCAAAGGTCAAATCGTTGAACTTTGATCCCTTAATCGCCAAATTTCTGGCCAAAAACCGATCACATCGATTTTCCCAAATCTCAGTACCCTGTATATCAAATTTCGAGTCTGTAGACTAAAAATTGGCTGAGTTATTTCGTAGGGAAATGTACACACACACACACACACACACACACACACAGATACACAGATACACAGACACGTTCACTTTTATAGATATATAGATATGGATTTTTGAAAACTCTGTGTATTATTTAAACTACCTGGTCATCTATCTAATGATAAAACTCTGATAATCTTGCTTATTTGCGTGTTTAGTTGTTTGTTTATGTGAAGGCTGTGAGGAGAAGTATGACTAAAATGAAACGTTGTGGACCTATAAAGAATATCGTGGTAGAGAATAAGTAGTGGAGAATAAGAGGATGACGTAAATAAACGAATGACTCAAATCAAAATGAAAAAATCTTTCAATTTATAGAATACTAGCAGGGCTACCCGGCGTTGCTCGGGACCATATAAACAATACGAAAATTGAATTTCGTTTTGTAATATATTTGTTATTCTTATGAGAGAGGAATTTTGTATGTTTATGTATCATTTGCTATTTCGAGCAAAAGAATATTTTACCTACATAAGACGGGTATTACACATATGAAATAATTGTATCTTACTTAGGGTAGGTAATTTACAGCAGTATATGAAAGGACGGGTAATATACAACACATTTATATCATCAAATCCCAAGCGATGCCAGGTATTTTGCTAATATATATTCTCACCTATTTCATTCAATCCCGGGCAACGCTGGGTGTTTTGCTAGTATATATCTCAATCAATCTCATTAAATCCTGGGCGACGCAAGGTATTCTTATAGTATATATTTCAATCAATCTAATTCAATCCAAGTCAACGCCAAGTATTCTGCTAGTATATATTTGCATCTATCTCATTACATCCCAGGTGACCATGTATTCTGCTTGCATACATTTGCATGTATCTCATTGAATCCAGAGTGATTCCTAGTAATCTGTAATAGAATATTATAAAATGACAATACATAATTCGGCATTGGGAGCCGTGAATGGCAAAGTTCTTCATTTATTACCGGATCCGGAAATGAATACTACTGATAAAGTAGAGTAGAAAATGGATTTTGGATTTACTTTCGGCAGCTTTAACTCTCACTTCCATTATTTTGTCCGTTAGACCTCACATTGTATGAGCGATGTTTCTGACAAAGGAGGAAGATTTGCTGTTTTCTGACCCAGAATCTATCCATCTAATACTTATCCTTACATCACTTGGCTTCATAGAGAGACTTTCATTAAAAAATAGAGTTCTTTCCTTTTTTTTTAGTTGTTTATTTCGTATGTGAGTACCTAAATATCAGATATTGTTTTGTTTTGCCCAAGAAAACTTTATAGTGGAAATTATTTTGTAAAATCAAAAGTTTATCAACAAATGAACCAAAAGCTGGAAAAAGATGATAATGTGTCCAGTGTGTTGTTACTTTGTTTTTAGTTTCCTGAAAATAGTTCGACGAAGAATCAAAAGTGTTCGTGATACTAATGCTGCATACTTTTGTTTCTGATACGAATAAGATTAGTAGAAACCTCGAAGAAATAAAAATTTATAATAAAACAGGAAAATTCTATTACGTTAAACAACGCTTGCTTTAATGAAAAAATGCTGCCTAAATACACTCAATATATATATGTGTGTGTGTGTGTGTGTGTGTGTGTGCGTGCGTGTGTGTGCGTGTGTGCGTGCGTGCGTGCGTGTGAAGAATACCCGCCACAGGACGGGTAAAATTAACTATCCAACAGAACAGACTTGCACTACTTAAAAAAATTACTCATGGATATAATCGTTTTGAAATTGAATATTAAAAAATGATGTAGTGTTTGATTTTCAACCTGTTTTATAAGAAAACTTATTGAATAGAATGGAATGAAACCAATAGTTTTTTTCGAAAATGGCAGCAGCAATGAATAGTCGTCATTGAACTACTAAATACATAGCATCAGCGAAACTAACTAAATAACGAAATATAATAGTAATCTTTTTAAACAGCTAAGAAAAGCAAACAAGCATTCATACAATTACGTTTTTATGAATAAAAAGCTCATGTTCTCAGCCCGAAAAAACATCATCTCTAGACCCAGCCATTTTATGTGTCACTGGCTGATTAGTAAGGGCTACATTCCACAATAAAAGTGCGATCTTTTGTCGCATCTAATCAAGTTCTCACATCACACATGTTGATATCGGGAATAAGCAGTATTATTATCGTCCTGTATCTTGTGCTAATCTGCTTCAAAATAAAAATGAGATTCTACTGATTTAGGCGATTACATGTAAACATCTTGAAAAATAGACGGTAAAAAGTAAGATTTTAAACTTTAAAGTGGAACATCTCTTTCGGATATATATTTAACCAAAATGATCATAACCTTCCGAACAAGCAGGTGGTCATGATCACTCTTTTCCTGTTCAGATAACTTTTGCAGAAAATGTACGCATTTGTTTTTATAATTACATTTCTTAATTATTTAGAAATCAATTTGATGTGTGCAATTGGGAAGGGGGTTCTGTTGAACTTCTATTAAAACGAGTTTTGAATATAATTATTTACTTGCCTGGCTTCATTAGGGACCTCTCACAACAGTCTTTATTATTAATAATAAATAGTAGGGTAACCCGACGTTCCCCGGGATTGAATGCGAATCAACGAATGTTCAACGCTTCCAATATATTTATTATCGTCGAAATCGCTGCAATCGACCACTTTTCAATTAAATCGATCTATTGCCGGTTCTAGTCGAGGACCCATCGCAGTGCGTTAAGGGGAAGCTTTATATGCCCCAACAGTCTTGTATGTGGCCTACATTGCACTGTAGAGAACCTAAGTTTGTTTTTATAAAATTATTTTACATAATGGCTTAAATTAAAGTTGAAAATATAAATGTCAAATATCACGGTTCAATTGTGCTTTAAACAAAAGCATTCATTTCGAACGCGACCCTGTCTTATCAAATAACCCACTGTTGATTTTATATGCTGAGCTCTTTTGCTTGTGCGGTGATAAAACTTATTAAATTCACTAATGATATTAGGCTGTGTAATGGTGTTCACTTGGACTGTTCTATCTTTAATCGAATTTTTTGATTATCGATTTTCGTTACATATCGGGGGCATTCTAATATAAAACATATCTAAGAACACCCCCAGACATATAAAGTACATTTGTGTGAAATTTAAAAAGATATAGGCCCAGAAAAGGGAACGCTCTCTCTTTCTCTCTCTCTCTCTCTCTTTCTCTCTCTCTTTCTCTCTCTCTCTTTCTCTCTATCTATCTATCTATCCATCTATCCCTCTAACTCACACACACACAAAGTGCCTTTCATATATATAAGTAGAGATAAGGGTGTTTATTTACTTCTTTCATTTGTATTGAAGGAGACTATTGTTTTCTTTTAATCTTTTTTTTTTTGCTCATTTATTTTTTAATGTTATAAATAAGATAATTAATATTAATTATATGATGAATAGTGAGCATGCCTCTGCCTTCATCTCGACACACAGCCCAAATTATTACTTACCCAGTCCATGAAAATAGTATAAGACTGTTCTATTAGTTTTACCCATCCTGAGACAGGTATCCTTTTTGTTTTTGCAGGTTCTTATTTTTGATAATCATTTTGAATGTTTCCAATCAAAACAAGAGAAAACAAGACATCCATGCAATGGAATTATTCTTTAAATAAGAAATGGGCAAGCAACTTTCGTGCTTTTATCGTGAAAGTGACCCACAAATTGTAAGTATTCTATCGACAAGCAATGGAATATAATTGTTGTGGTAGGATCCACCTAATTAGCATATGTGTGGAGTGTCAACCATATAAATATGGTTGGTACCGTAAAGACGAGAGAGACATAAGAGAGACCCAACGAGAAACTCAGAGACAATGAGATCGAGAGTCGACAACTACCTAGCCGACACCTTCCCCAGGGACGATCTCCCCATGACTATACCAATGGACGCTATGTAAATATTGTATATACTTTCTTGCTTTCAATATATCTGTTCTGCTTTACTTCTGTGTTGCAGTTATTTATTTCCATGTGTTCAGTAGAGTTTCGACAATAATGAACACCTGTTTCCCCATGCTTCCGTTCAGTCTTGAAAGACAAAGAATACCCCTTAGGGGCAGCTGCGCATGAAATTGTGAGGCAAGGGTTGCGCAATTACCAACCACACCTCTCCTGAATCGGCACTGTTTGAGTCCAGTGGCAAGGAGAAGACCGGGCGATTGGAAACAATTCCGAGATAAGCGGAGAACACATACAGCACCTGAAAGTCCCAAACGGTCACCCATTTAGTACTGACCAGGTTCAACGTTGCTTAACTTCGGTTATCCAGCGGGAACCGGTGTGTCAACGTGATTATAACACATTCCTTTAAAATTGCAAATCTAAGATTTCATGGAACAAAAATAAAATCCTTTTGATTCCCAACGTTTATATTATTATTTAATTTATTATATTATTAAAAATAAAACGTTGTGATAAGAACAAATATTACTGACCTTTCAGGAAAATCACAGAATTTCTAATCACTTTGAATAAACCGATCGATTACAGTTGGTTTCAGAGATGTGCAGCCAAGTATTGGCAGTTCACAAATATGTTACTTCTTCAGAAGCGTCGTATGAATATAAATGGTGACGTCACAATAGAATAAAGACACGTTTTTGAGGTCATTTAGATAAGACGCTAAAATCACGAGACGTATTTTTGATGAAGTGTTCGTATGTTTTACTGCAAATATTAATTTATGTTTATTTATCAAAAATTACATTTTTTTTTTAAAATGGCATTTTTACTTAAAAAGTATGACTACTACATATTGCTCCGACTAATGGCACAAGAATTATTTTCTACAAAAAAAAAAAAAACAATCGTCCCCCCTAAGTTTCTTTCTATACTATGATTTAGGTACATTTTCAGTAAAACGTACAGAATAGTTAACACTTAAAAACGTGTACCCTCCCCCAAAACGAAAAGTGCATAATTTGTATAAAACGCAGTACAATTACATTCTCTACCGAATCCGCATAGTATTAACATGTATAAACGATATGTAATGATTTCTCACAAGCTAAGCGGGTGGCACCAATTTGATTTATGAGCTTTTGAGTGTTAACTATTCTGTACTATCAACGTTTAAACATGATACAAATCGTTTGCATACATTAAACTATGCGTGTTCTGTAGAGAACTTCATTCTAATGCGTTTTATATAAATTATTTGTTTTTTTTTTTGTTTATAAGTTCTTAAATGATAATATTCTATACTTTTATCGCATTTTCCCGTTAAAGAATGATAATTCTCCAAATTTCGAAAATAATTGCGCAAGAGTCGTCAACCTGATAGGTCCTGAATGTCATCTAGACTTCAGCCTCTGTCCCATCGACAAGATGTTGCATCCCTCTGCCTGTTCTACAAATACTTTAATGGTGAATGCTCTGACGAACTGCAAACACTTGTACCTCCCCGGCGTAACTACCCCCGACAAACCCGACAAGCTACTAAGTCTCATCCCTTTACAGTAGAGATCCCTAGGTGCAAGAAAGCCTTTTACTCCAATAGTTTCTTTCCCAGAACTGCGGGTCTTTGGGACTCCCTTCTGGGATTCTGCTTTCCCAACTGCACTGATATGCAGAAGTTCAAGTGTAATGTTAACAAACATCTTTCTACTCATCTCCCTTCATAATGACCCTGCTAATTAAGTCCCTGATAGTAGCCCCCTGCTTCAAAGTGGCACTGTGCCTTGTTTGGGGTGAAAATTGAATAAAAAAAATAATAATAAATAAAACAAATTATGAGATTTAAAATGTATTCCAATCGGCTATTCAAAATGTTACTTCAATAATGAGTGTAGAATTATACAATACTGTTCGATGATCAAATGCTGAGCAACTGACATCATATACCTGAGTATTTATTGTATTGTCATTTTCAGTAAGGTAACGCTTCGCAGATGTTTCATACGATCGATGGTAAATTCAACTGATTCTATTTGTGCTTCAAATCCGGCAGCCAGGAATCGCTTGATAACATAATTATTTACATTTGAGAAGAATTGTGGGGATACTAACAAATTTAATTCTTAATAAACAAAATATGAGAATCCAACAGAATAAAAATGCGTTTGAGGTCGATGTTTATAAACAAATGTAATTTGAGGCGTAGCTTGTGTTTTTCATTGGTTAATTTTGTGTTGTGTAATTTTATAGAGATTTGTTTTAGATTGAAAAATATTAGAATCATATAGAATCTTTGATTGTTCAAAAATTTATTTATTTATGGCAACCAAAATTGCTTGGTTGGATTCTTGTGGCTCGCAGGAAAATAAAACGGTTCCAACGAAGAGCAAATTTGAAATATGAAACATACTTGACCGGGGAAATAGATCGTACATTTCCCTATGCTAAGTGAAATATTCCAAATATTCCCATGAAGTGCACTAATCAATCCTTCATCCAGTTCATTCGAATAATTGACAAATTAGTGTATTGCTTAGCTACTACACATGAAAGATCGGTTGATGATCGAAATTGGAGCATTAGCGAGACTTCCTGATTTGATAGAAAGTTTTAAAATATATGACCATTTAACCGCAATAACAGCAACGCATTACAGAGAACAGATCCTTGTAATATGACACCGTAAAATAATTTCCCTTTCTTTACCCTAAAAGCCATCCCACCGAATGAAATATCTGGATTGTCCAAACATCTTTTACATATCTTGAAAGTTAAAGAACTGCCGTACTCGTAATTATAAAGTAATATTCTTAATATAATACAATAAGTCTCCTGTGTGTTATGAGTAAGTTGCTGGAATCCATATTAAATAGAGAAATAGTCAACCACCTTACCAGAAACAACCTTCTTAGTGACACACAATATGGTTTCCGCTCTGCAAGATCTACCGCAGATGTGCTGACGGTTATATCCCACAGGATTAGTGAATCTCTTGACAAGGGCTTCCTTTCTAGGGCAATTGCTCTTGACATATCAAAAGCCTTCGACAAGATATGGCATAAGGGTCTATTTCACAAGATTTCCAGCAACGGTATAACTGGAAATGTTTTCTCAATCATTAAATCATTTCTCTACGATAGGCTCATAAGAGTAGTGGTCGATGGACAAAAATCAGAGGCCTGCAGTATTAATGCTGGAGTCCCTCAGGGTTCAATCCTGTGCCCAACTCTCTTTCTGATCTACATCAGTGACCCCCCCTAAACACATACTTAAATCATTCGTTGACATCTATGCTGATGACACGACCATCTACGGCAACACATCAAAGGCTGTAAATGACAAAGTTCTCTCTGATTCTCTCTCTTCTGATTTCGAGCGCGTGGTTCAGTGGGGGAAGACGTGGCTGGTTACCTTTAATGCATCCAAAACCAAACTCCTATCCTTACATCATCAACGCTCTGATCCCCATCTGCCATGAATTGGGATGGATGGCTCTCGTCTGAGAGAGGCCCCGTATTTTGACAAGCTTCTGGGTTTGACCTTTACTCCTGATCTGAAATGGAACACGTACATCAAGTCTGTTGCCAAGGTCGCTGGAAAGATAGTGGGATCCTTCTACCGCTCCAGAAGATATCTCACTACTGATGCAATTCTATATCTATATAAAAGCCAAGTACGTCCAAGGATGGAATACTGCTGCCATATCTGGGCATGAGCTGCTAAAAACAGCCTATCCTGCCTTGACAGAGTACAAAATAGACTTCATGGCTTAGTGGGGGGTGCCCTTTTCTCTACCCTGCAACCTCTCTTCCACAGAAGAGATGTTGCAAGCCTTTCCTTGTTTTATCGTTATTTCCATGGCAGGTGCCCGTCTGAACTCCAATCTCTGGTTCCCCCTCGACAATCTTTCACGAAAAACACCCGTCTAGCCGAATCCACTGTGAAAAATTTCCCCCACTCTTTATCTATGCCTAAATCAAAACGTGGATTCCATGAACAAAGCTTCTTTCTTAGAACTGCACGCCTGTGGAACTCTGTTCCGGCTGCCTGCTTCCCACCTGACTAAAACTTGGATGTCTTCAAGTCCAACGTTAACAAATTCCTAATGAACCGCCCCCTTAAGTAAACACTTCATCAAATCTCCACACTAACGTAATGTACTTGCAATAACCCTTATCCCTGAGTGGCTTCCGGGCCTTGATAAGTGGTGACCACTGTGTAGTAAAAAAAAAAAACAAACTAGCAAGGAGGTCCGACGTTGCCCAGGATTGAATGATGATCATCGAATGTTTCGCCATTCTATATTTTCATTGTAATCGAAATCGGTGAAATCGCCCATTTTTCAATCAAATCGATCGATTGCCTGTGCTTATTTTATTTCTCTGACTGTCTCCCATAGAAAACACGCATGCACACAGTAAATCCAGCTTGGAACTTTTGGGACTGTGGGGCAGTCGGCAAGTAGCACACATATGACGAGAAACTTTTACGAATTACTAAGCATAGCAACTACATATACACACTGCCAAACCAACACATGCATAGAATTTATACAGACATTATCGATCTAATAAAACAGGCATGCTAATAAACTATGTATTGACAAAATGAATGACTAATGGCCACAATAATCTCTTTCCACTTAAAAATTCATCAAAGTTCAGGAAATCAATTTTTATGAAACCTTTAGCATTTATTGACTAATTATCACGGCATCTAACAAATGCATTATTTTATTAGGAATCTTGGAAATGAATTATTTCTTGTCAAAATAAAATATATTTCTAAAAGCTATATCTTACTGATAACAGAAAGTAAATGTTTGGTCTTAATGAAAATAAAACACCGAACGTGTAAACGAATAAGAATATTTTTATGCATTACTTATTACGAAGAAGCTCTTAAATTTTGTTTTAATAAAATCATAACTTGAAAAAAAAAATTGTTATTATTATTTTATTAAAGCATTGTTACATTTATTCATAATAAAAAATAAAACGATCTCATAAATATTGTAACAATATTTTTACAATAACATTTTACTCGAAATTTTACCACATCATTTTGTAATAGTCTTATTTTACGTATGGCTTGTGTAGTCATCAGCGTTTTTTTTTTTTTTTTTTTTTTTTACTTTTGAAAAAAAAAAAAAACTAAGAAAGTGGGTAATTCTGAAAAAAAATTACATTTCGCTAATTTTTACCAACGGCATACTTCAAATTCTACAAAAAGACAATAAACTGATGAGATTTGTATCGCAACGACGTTATCATTGTTTTAAGGGATTCAACAAAATTTCCACACTTAGAATTCACAGTTTTGATTAAAATTAATTTAAATTATTGTTATGACACGTGCAAAAATAATTCCAGTAATAATCAAAATGATAAAATAACATTTTTATTTGAGAAATTTTCTATTAGAATTAGATCGCAACATAAAATCTCATTTAAATTAATAAATATTAAATGGCATCAATAGTTAAAACAATTTCAATTGTAAATACACATTTTACTACAATAAATTAACTGTTTATATTAAGTCGAATGAAACTATAAATAAAGAGAAATGTTATTACAAAACCATCAATTTAATAAAGACATTTTTTTATAATGAGAAGGTTTGCGACATTGAATTCCAGAAATAAAGAAGTAAATAAAAAATAAAACCGGCAAAGGAAAGCCTCACGGAACAGTTGTACATGCTTCTTTTTATTTTTCCCATGAAAAATAGATACTACTCTCGAAAATTAGGGATATCAACACCTACCACTTTGTACGACTCATTATATTGGTAAATAGAAGTAATATAATTCAAAATTATTGAAAATTCCTTCTAATATTTTCATTGTTTTTTTATATACTAACTCGTGTCCACGGTGTATCTTACGAACCGCATTGATATAGCCTTCAGACACAACTCCTTTCACATTTTTATAATATTCAGAAATAAAGAAATTAAAGAATAATATTTCAATTTGTATAACTTATTACAAAACCATATATTCTACATAATTAATTTTAATAATAATAATAAAATATATCCTTGCCGCTATTTAATAATAATAAAATGAAATATTCTTGCGGTTATTTTCTCCCATACTTTTGTAAATGTCGGTAATCATTTTATTTATCTGGACCGAACGTCACTTAGAGCACTAGTTTGACACTTCTTGGATAATTTATACAACTTTAAGTAAAAAGTAAAATTTTTTTTGGAAATTGAGTATCTTAAGACTTTCTAATTATCTTTGAAATAGTTCCAGAAAAATGATATTTATCATTGAAAAAATTTTCTAAATTTTTTAAAATGTAAAATTTCACTGAATTTATATTTTTTACCCGCCATGGAAACAGTTTTCATTTTTAAAATTTATTTTTACACATAAAATACTTTTTTATCGATTAACCTTAAGCTTTTATCTTTCATACATAATCAAATTTTAACTGAAATCAATAAAAAAAATATGAGAATTCTGTTTCAAGATATGTAATCTATATAAGCCACTCTTACTTTTGCACACTGCTATAAAAAAAATCTGTAAAAAAAAATATTTAGTTCAAAAGGAAGGACTTAAAGGCCGCCTTTATATCATAATCAGCACTCACGTTTACAACTGCTATTCCATTTACACACACATAAACGCACAAATCGACATGTGTCCACTCAATTTCTTTGCATACAAATATTTCTTTCACCTAGAATGTTCTGGACTGTTTGAATTCTCACTTTACGAATTAAAGAAAACCCTTCCTCCCTCTTAAAAAGCTGGCAATAAAAATTAATTTGTATATATGTTATATTTTCCTTTTGATGATATCCACAACATTGGTGATCGTGACTGCGATCTCTTGAAGAAATAATGTCAACGCAGTTCAAGTTTTCTGTAAAAAAAAAAAAAAAAAAAAAAAAAAAGAGAATATTTCGTTCAGCGAAAGGTCCTTAAGGTCGCCTTTATATCATATCTAGCGCTCGCAGTTAAGCCAGTTAATACAATATTACAATTGCTTTCGATCTCACTTCGAAATCTACACATGGTGTGGAATGTCAGACAACAGTAAAGCAATACGTGTAAACGGTTTTAAGTGTTGAAAGGCACCACAGACCCCTTGATTGCTTTTGCGTTGTTTGCCAAGATGTAGCCCTTTTTTACAAATACTTCCATAGAATGTGTTCTGAAGAACATACTACACTTGTATCCTCGAACCACCCGCTTAGCAACAAAATTCCACCCCTTATCAGGAATTCAATATTAGTGTTTCTATTAAACACCCCACCCAGATTACCCCGCATAAATGTGGGGCGAACAAAAAAAAAAAATTTTTATGAGGAAAAAATATAACATCTAATAAACGAATAAATATGAACTAGATCGTTTCAAACTCCGATTAAATAACGCTTAAGTTTTTGTATTATTCAGCGTTAAATCGTCGCAACTCTCAGATTGAATTAACTGAATATCTTTTCACAAACGAGGGGAAAAAATCAATATTATCATGTTTGGGTCCATTAGGGCCCTCTGACAGCAGTCTTCATTATTAATGATAGTAAGGGTCTTTATTTACTTTTGTGTGTGTGTGTGTGTGTGTGTGTGTGTGTGTGTGTGTGTGTGTTGACAAAAAATGCCCAGTGGTCATATCAGAACTTTTACGGCTTCTTGCATGACAAGAAAAATATGCTCCGTAAACACATAATTCCGTGTGAACTAAAGAGCTAATAAGTGTTGGTTTGAAATAAATATGCAGACTTTTTCTTTTTTTTTTTTTTTTATTGTGATCACAGTGTATCATCTGGCCACATTTACTGATGGAGGGGTCCTTCTAGACAGGGATATGTTTACTTTTGTCCTAATGCAGATTGCCGTTTACGGAGAGCTAGATTTTCTCCTCATTGAAAACTAACATTGTTTTTAATAATCCTTCATTGACACAACTCAGCACTGTGCAGGTATGGTCCGGGCGGGAAGAGTTGATCCTTCACGTGTATATACTTGCTGATAAACACGATAAGTTTTATGCTCGCTAAAGAAGTTCTTACTCAGCTATATACAAAAGCAGAATGGGACAGCAGTTGAGAGCACACGTATCTGCTTACCTCCACACTCATAAAGCTGTTTTGATACGCAGTAAGTGGAAGGGGCGCAATTGAATCTACAACTTATCTCCCCTGAAATAAATGTAAGGGGACATAACTATGGCCAAACATATAAAAACATGCAGCTCAGAAGGAAAGGAAAAAAATCCTCGATCTTTTCAGAAAAAAAATTTAGTGTTTGTTTGTAATCAAATCTATGTTGAATTTCTCAAATATCTTACGTCATATTCCCAATATATTCACATCGTCATATTCTCAAGAAAGTTGTTACTCTACTAAAAGTTTCTATTCAACAGTTTAACTGTTTCCAAATTCGTTTCGAATTTCGAAGTGTCACGAAATAATTCATTCTTTTTCCAACTATTAAAAATAAAATGGCTTATTTGCAATTCGAAGAAAGCGAAATGCATTCCGGTCAATTTAATTACACGAGTAAATTATTTTTAAATGGATAATTTTTAAATTTCCTCTCATTGTGTAAAATAATCGATTAATAGTAAATTTAAAAAATAATAGTTTAATTCAGTTTAATTATACAAAACTTAAGTTATGGGGATAAACACACAAATTGACAAATGATATGCGACCACTCAGTTATATATATATATATATATATATATATATATATATATATATATATATATATATATATATATATATATATATATATATATATATATACATATATATATATATAATATAAAGCTGTGTGTGTGTGTGTGTGTGTGTGTGTGTGTGTGTGTGTGTGTGTGTGTGTGCCTGGTCACGAATAGGCTCTTATATGGTTGACTATTTTAAAAAACTGATTACATATAATGATAGAGATGTATGGAGACACAGGAATGGGTATGTTTGATCTGGCAGGATGGTGGTTCATTAAAACTGTGGGATCTGCGTTCGCGCCTGGTCCACAAAGTGTGGAAATAAAAAAATAAAAAATTAAAAAAAAAAATGTTTACAAGTGTTTTTGATATAAATGTACATAATAATACTTTGATAAGTATGTTTTAACTTAAATAGGGATGGTATAATAAAATTGTGCGGTCTGCGTTCGCGCCTGGCCTCCATAGAATGGAAATAGGTACAAACTTTAATAAAGACTTTTCATATCTATCTGCGTAAGTATACTTTGATAATTATGTTTAAGTTTGAAGAAATATGGTATAATAAAATTATGGGGTGTTCGTTCGCGCCTGACCTCCATAGAATGGAAATATGTCACAAAGTTTAACAAGGTTTTTTAATATAGATCCACAGAATATTGTGATAAGTGTTTCAGTGTGAACATATATGATATAATAAATTATGTGGTTTATCTATTTTATTTTTACTTTCATCATATTTTGCTTTGGTTTTGATACCCCCAAATTTGACCTAAATTTACAACCTTTCTTTTTCATAACCTGTCATACTTTCATAAATCAGAGTCCATTTTCTGTAGGCTGTTTTTGAACCCAGTCAACGACGGGTACTTTTCCTAGTATATATATATATATATATATATATATATATATATATATATATATATATATATATATATATATATATATATAATTTTTAATTCTGTAATATCATTCAGAAACTAGTAATTAGAATACTAATGGTTCAGTGTAAAAATTGAATAGCGTCGGGGTTTATGTTTAAAATATTTATTTCTCTAAGAAACTGTGTCTAATATCTTACAAAAAAAAAGAAAAAAAGTTGATTGGCTGTTGTTAATTAAATTAATAAGCTTTAGTAGACGACTAGCAAGATTCCAACGAGATGTAACGAACGCTAAAAAGCAAATGACTTTAATTATTATCCTCTTTCTTTCCACCGCTTTGTTGGTATTCGATGTTTTTGACACTTCTAAAGGCAAGTAAGTTTTCACATGAACATTAAAACTCAAATTATTTTCAACCACTGAAAACCGTTTCAAGCTCCAAAACATTACAAGTCCAGATAAAAATAGTCAACACTCCCTTAATAATAAGAATATGCACAGTTAAAACCAGATTTCATCTGCCGATCGCATCAAACTGAACCTCAAGAATGTATTGTCTAGCCCCACCTCCCGGGCCTTTGGCCTAAGAGGCAAGACTTAAGAGGCAATGACTCACGTACTAACCCTCTTATCATAAATGTGGGATGAGGCTCCCGTACACATTCTTACACTCTAGTTAGAGTTAAACAAGCAGAAACGAACTGTCACTCACATATATGTCAGCACTAACAACTTTTTTTCCTTCTTTATCACATAACAAAGGAAGCATAAGATTTGAATTCTTTACGAAATATTCAAGTAAACAACATGTGAATCTACTCACTATTATGTTTGCACAGTTGAACTTTCCGTGCCTATTATATTCATAGTTAATATCATTATATTATAGATTATATTAATAAAGCCATTTTTTAAACCATCTTCTAAAATATAAATCTCAACTCTCTGTTTAAATGTATGTATGTATGTATGTATATCCGCGTAAAACTTTCGATAGAGGCGACAGATTTTCACGAGATCAGTATCGTTTTGAAGCTCAATCTTCGGACGACAAATATAAACAAAATGGCTAAAACCATTAATTCCTTCACCCTCAACTGAGCACTTTTCTACACAGAGGGGTCGCTTTTTTCGCCGATATTTTCGAAAGCCATCCCCTCTTTCCGATTGTCTATCCTTAATTTGAGCATTAATCACTTCCGGTTTGGCGATGGGCGCAACAGCAAAGACGTCAGTTTTTTTCACGTTTTTTCCCTCCTTCGCGGTACGGGTTCGAGGTGGCCTGCCTACTACCACATTTTTTTTTTTTGCTCACAGACTAGGATTTAATTTTTAAAAAAAGTAACATTTTTTAGTAAAGGTTAACAAGTTGCAGTAACTCATAGGTAATCAAAATCAAAAATATACTGTTACCAGTTTTATTTTTAAATAGTTATGGACATTGATTCATATGAATAAAAAAAATGACTGATATATATATATATATATATATATATATATATATATATATATATATATATATATATATATATATATATATCGGTCATTTTTTTCTCGGTTGACTTACTTTTTGTTCACGCTTTGCGTAGACGGTGGATGTACTTTTGCAATTTACGGACCGTGATAAAATATCAACATTCTTATTTCAAAATCCACCCTTATGGAGAGAGAGCCTTTGTTTTAAGTATTTTCCACTAACATTTGAATAAAAATAATATATTGTAAAAATTTAATTTAACTCGAAATTCTTTTAAAAGAAGTGTGGTTCATAAACTGTAGGAGTACCATACGAAAAAAATAATGGGACGTACTTTTGAAAGACGGTTTATCATCATTTTTTGTAGTTCTTCGATTACTTTTTGTTTGTATTCGAAAGATTAAAGACTAAAGTTAATTTGCCAAAGGAAAAAAATATTAGTACATGTGAAAAAATTATGAAAAATGTTTTCATGGCGAGCTAATTAATTCAGCTAAATTTTGAAATTAAATAAATTCATTGTAAAAATTTTTTTAAAGATAAATAATAGTTTTCTGGGTCTATTTAAAAAATAATTAGTAAAGTCCTAAAATATCGAATTAATTAAATAAAAAACACCTTGTTTGTACAAAAAATAGCTTAATTAGCTCTCAAAAGCGAGAGAATCTCGCTTCATTACATCGAAAGAAAAAAAAGTCCTCGTCTAATAGATTATACGGAAGCCCAGAATTTCAAACACTCGAAAGGGTGTCTGAAAATGACGTCAGGTAGTTTAAAAGGAGAATATGAGGTGCTGTTTTTCTTTCTTTTTCTTTTTTTCCCCAGCCCTGTCCCGTACATTCCTATCGTGAACGTTTGTCTAATTTTTATCATTTTTTTCACAAATATTTTTCTGTGTTCCTGCTTTAAAATTAAAAGCAATTGTGTTTTTCTAGATTATATAAAAAATATGTTACGCCGAAAGTTGCACATTCATTCAAGCAATGAATATATAAGAATCTTGCATATAAAAATTATGCGAAACCTGTAATTAAAAAAAAAAGAAATATTTTTTGTAATTATAATTTTTTTGTGTGAAAATATTAAATAAACAATACTTAATTCAATGATAATATTAGTAGTATGAGAAATTAATTTTTCTTTGAGTTATATCGAATTCATTAGTACGGACTTTAGGTGCTTTTTTCCTTATGTTCGTGTATAAATTAACTTTTTTTTAATTGTTACAATTTACGATGTTTTATTTTCATAAAAAAAAAAACAAAATTAAATTCATGCAATTTTTTTACTATTAAAAACCATAACTTTAGTGAAGGTATTTTTTCTTTAAACAAACTAATGCATTTTTACTAAAATTCAAATAAAAATAATGGATTCATTATATTCCGTGATCATTATTGGATAAATACTGAACATTTTATTATAATTGGTTAATTTCCTGATTTTTGGTTAATTTTTAAGCAAAAGGAGGAGTCAAAATGTTATACATTTTGAGCATCGGCATTCATTTTGCACGTACCTAAAATACCCCGATGGAACTTATCTGATGTTACTCTTTTAATATTATATTATTATTTTTTTATCAACCCCCGAATCTATTGACGTAAATTGGCAGACCTAAAGGAAAGCAAATTTTCAAGTTGTATCTAATATGTTTGTAACTTATGATATAAAAAAATTAAAAAAATGTATAAAGAAATAGTTTGATTTGATTAAATGAAAATGTTACTTAGAGAACATTTCTACAAGAGCAAGGTTAAAATTAGAGTTGGTGTTTAGTGTGAGGAAAATCCAAATGCATCAAAAGGAACACTCCAAACCAGGAGAAACATTAAAAGTGTCAATTTAGTAAGATTTTGTCTTTTCTTTGCGTTGTCTTCTGATGCAAGGGAGATAATTTCTGGCAAGGGAAACAACTCTTATCGTTTGACATTACAAACATTTCTCTATTTTTATTTTTAGAAAATCCAAATATGCAGACATTTTGTATTTTCCACATAAATGTCGACTAAGAAAACATGTTTAGTTAAATGAATTAAAAGAAATAAATTTGCCTTCTGTATGTATGTTAGCCCAATTTTTGTCCACGAGGGCCATTCAAATTTTATTTTTATTTCGCCTGAATCGAACAAAGAGAATTGCAAATTGCATTGTTATGATGACTGAAGTGATGCATTCATAACATGTAATTTTCATCTCTTTGTTGCAGATATTGACGATGTGAGAATCTAAGAAACAACTCCTGTCATGGATATACGTTAGAAGCAGAGAAGTGTCATTGAATTCCTGCAAAAGTGCATTGAGAATGGTGGTGACTATGTAGAAAAATAAATTCTGGAGCACAAAAGGTCTTTTGTTTTAATGGTATTACTCCCGTCTTCTTAGCTCTTACACTTTTTGAGTTACAAAAAATAGGAGGCTTTACTTTTGAAACAGCCCTCATATTTATGTACCTTCGCATATATATATGTTTTTTAAATAGTTGCTAGAAATGATCCCTTGCGTCAGAACTCATACAAAGAAAAGAAAAAATCTTTCTAACTCGACACTTTAATTATTCATGTCGATTCTCATCTTCGTCTCGATAAAAATGTTGTGCGTAAATTAAAACTGGGCTTTTAGCGTTTAAAATGTAATTTCACACTGAAACGTGACAGTCCGACCGACAAAGCCTTTCGTAGAAACGTGTGGACGCATTTTAAATTCACAATCCCATTTGAACATTGCAGCAAAATAAAAAAAATGCTGTTTCATTATTTTGTTTTTTGTTCTACTTTAACACATCGTTATAACTATCAGATCTTACGGTTGTGTAATTTAAATTTTCATCAAATCGCCAGTTAAATAACGTTGAATGTTGACAGAACTTGGATAGGTGACCATTTATAATACCAGGTGAGGTAAATTTGGAAGTAAAAGTCATTATACATTCTCTTTCTTGCGAAAGATATGCATGTTTTCTCCTCTCTATGGTTGAAAACTATCGAAAGCTTAAGGAATACCGGACCAGAAGAACTACAATTAATGATTATGTAACAATGTTTCATTATAAACTCATGCAGATATATTTTTATGTACTAATATATCATATTATTTTTATGTACTTAGTGGGTGGAGGTTTAAAGACACCAAAAATAAAACTAGCATTTTTTAAGTAAAGCAGATATATCTGGAAAATATTTAAAATATAAAGAAAAACAATTACTTATTTTGATGTCGATAAACAAAGTAAAATAAAATAAAATACAATCGGGTGGAAAAATAAGGTTAAGAAGGGGATATCTTTAATGTTTCTAATAAAAATATATATGTACCTTTTAATCGTCCACCTTTAAAGCCCGTAAGTATCATCTTCAATGCATTCATTGGGATGTTAAATGTAGTTTATGAATGGTTGAAAATGTTGATATGTACATATGTATTTTATAAAATCAAATGATACAATTATTTTCCAAGACGTGTTGTCTATCTCAATAAAAACATCGTTTCCGAAACGATCGTACAATTTTGTCTGTTCTTTCTTGTGAAGTCGACTTTTAATTTTTATTTTTAATTATAAATTATGAATCATTTTACTCAATATTAAAATAGCTCTAGGATATCTATGCCTATCGAACTTATTATATATCTACATTACAACGAGCACTGTTTTCTTTTAATTGTATTAATGCATTTACTAATACATTAAAATAAAATCTGCTCTTTAGACTGTTGTTCTAATCCCCTTAATATATATATATATATATATATATATATTATATTATTTCTAATCCCCTTTATATATATATATATATATATATATATATATATATATTATATTATATTATTTCTAATCCCCTTTATATATATATATATATATATATATATATATATATTATTATACTATATTATATTATATTATATTATTTAGTATATTATATTATATTATATTATATTATTTAGTATATTATATTATATTATATTATATTATTTAGTATATTATATTATTTATTACATTATATATTATGTATATATTATATATTATATATTATATATATAATATATTATATATGTAATATATTATATTTTTGTACTAATGTATCATATATCATAAAGATATATTTTGATGTAATAATATATTATGTACCATGTATCAAGGCTTAAATATAACTCAAGGATACAAGTCCAACGAGTGTCAGGTGGACGGTGAGACACCAGCTTGAGGATTGATAATGAAGGCGGTGATTCGGCAGAATTTTATTGTGTTGAGCGGCTCAACAAGAATTTGTTTATATTTTAAATGATCGAGTTGTAGTCAGTTGGGAAGCAGCTATATATTGTTTTCCGCTGACGAATAGTTTTTCGAAAGAAAATTTGCTGATGAAAGTTTTGTTTAGTTTTAAGTACGCAAAGGAAGAAAGGGAAATTATTTACAACGGTTGTGGTTAGATGAGTGTTATTACATTCATAACGTATATATTATCTTTCCTTACAGAAGAAGAGCAAAATCAATGACTTTCAAGCTTTTTTCTTTTAAATATCTCATTTGAAAGCTCCCAATAACGTTCACGCATTCTCAAGAAAGCAATCATTTAAAATTTTAAATATTTTTATTATTTAGAGACTTATATATCATCTATATATTAATAGGATAACGAGTGTGTTATTTATTTATGTGTCACGCTTACATCTGAGTGACTGTCGTTTAATTGTTATGCACTTCAATTTCTTGTAATAAATGATTTTACCAAGAATTCTTCAAAAGTTTTTATTTCGGTTTTGATTTAATCTGATGCACCCAAGTCATATTGATACATATTTTTATTTTAAAAAATCGGAACTTTATAATATAAAAAAACTTAATATGACATTAACTATATAATTCTCCATACGAAATCTGCAAGAATTAAATTATAACATTTAAGCGTACTTTACAACAGAGCTATGCCGCGCGTCACTGCTAGCTTAGATAAATATTTTTGCAGTTTTAACAAAAGAACTACAATAATATCAGGGCGTCTCCATGTACACTGAACATCCACAGAATGCCAACATCAATATATTACATATAGAAGAGTCAGCTGTGGAATTTGCACAGGCCTCACTAGTATAAAATTATATATATAACGTTATATATATATATATATATATATATATATATATATATATATATATATATATATATATAATATTATATATATATATATAATATTATATGTATATATATAATATTATATATATATATAATATTATATATATATATATAACATTATATATAGTTGTATATATACATATATATATATATAAAACATTATATATATAACATCATATATATTATAATATTATATATATCGTACCGCGAAGGATGAAAAGAACGGGGGAAAAGTGACATCTTTGCTGTTACGACCACCGGCAAACCGGAAGTGACTTATGTTTAAATTAAGGCTAGACAATCGAAAAGAGGGGATGACTTGCGAAAATATCGGCGAAAAAAGCGACCCCCTCCCTGTTGAAAAGTATCCAGTGTAAGAAATTAATGTTTTTAGCCAATTTTTCGGTATTTGTCGTCTGCAGGTTCGAGCTTCAAAACGATACAAATCTTGTAAAAAACCGTCACCACTATCGAAAGTTTTAGGCAGACATGCAAACATACATACTTTCGAATCTGAATACCCTTTATGTTAAATTTCAAATGTTTAGACCAGAAATTGTCTGAGTAATTTGGTAGAGACCGCAGAGGTCAATTTTTTAAAAACTCTGACCCTATTATGACCCCTTAACATTTATTGTTTTGAGCTCAAATCAAGTTATTTAGTTGGATCCATGTCCAAGGAACCTATATCTAAAATTTCAAGTGTTTAGGCATAAAATTGGCGGAGGAGTTTGGTAAAGTTCTCAAAAGTCAAATTGCTGAATTTTGACCACTTAACAGCCAAATTTCTGGCTAAAAAACAATTACAAAGTTATTTCCATACCTCAGTATCAAATTTCGAGTCTGTAGACTGAAAACTGACAGAGATATAGTGTAGGGAAATACAGACAGACACACAGACACACAGACGGACACTTTTTTTACTTGGTAGTCACCACTTATCATGGCCCGGAATCTAATCGGGGATAAAGGTTATTGCGTGTGCAGTAATCAATCAACGAGACACTTTCACTTTTATAGATATACTAGCATTTCAGCCCGGCGTTGTCCCGGTATTTGGAGGTGTGTGTTGAGCAAATAAAAAAAAGAAAAAAGAAAGCGATCAATTTTTTAACTTTGACTCATAATATGACCACTTAACCTTCAGTGTTTTTGGCTCAAATCAAGTTATTAAGTTGGATCCATGTCCAAGGAACCTATATTTAAAATTTCAAGTGTTTAGACCCACAATTGGCGGAGGAGTTTGGTGGAGTTCTCAACGGTCAAATCATTGAACCCGTTACCCGCGAAATTTCTGGTCGAAAACGGATTACAAATGTTTTCCCAAATATCAGTACTCTTTATATCAAATTTCGAGTCTGTAGATGAAAATTGACAGAGTTATTGCGTAGGGAAATGTACGCACACATACACACAGACTCACAGATACACAAACACGTTCACTTTTATAGATATACTAGCATTTCAGCCCGGCGTTGCCCGGGTGTTTGGATGTGTATGTTGAGCAAAAAAAAAAAAAAAGTGGTAGTAGAAAGACAGGCTCGAATCTGTATCGCGAAGGACGAAAAGAACGGGGAAAAAAACCTCACGACTTTGTCGTTACGACCACCACCAAACCGGATGTGACGTAGTTTTTAATTAAGGCTAGACAATAGAAAGGAGAGCATGACTTTCAAAAATATCGGCAAAAAAAGCGACCCCCTCCACTGTAGAAATGTGCCCAGTTAATGTTTTTAACCAATTTTTCGATATGTGTCGTCGGAAAGGTAGAACTTCTAAACGATACTGATCTTGAAAAAATCCATCGCCTCTGTCGAAAGTTTTAGGCACACATGCAAGCATATATACATATATATATTTATATATCAAATGTTTAGACCAAAATTTGTCTGAGTAATTTCGTAGAGAACGCAGAGGCCAATTTTTTTTTTATTTCTACCCCAATTTTGACCCCTTAACATTGTACCAAAATAATATTTGGTCTCAAATCAAATTACAAAGTTTTATTCATGTCCAAGTTACCTACATCTAAAATTTCAAGCATTTAGACCCAAAATTGGCGGAGGAATTTGGTAGAATCTGCAAATCAACTTTGATCTTTTGGCAGCCAAGTGTTCGCCCAAAATATGATTAAAATGTTTGCCGCATGTCTGAATTCCCGTTATGTATAAATTTCAATTGTTTAGACCCAAAATTGGCTGAGGAGTTTACTAGACGCCGCAAAGGTAATATCGTTTGAACTTTGACCCTTTGGCAGCTCAAATTTTCGACCCAAACCAATTAAAAAGCTTTCCCTATTTCTGAACACACTTTATGCAAAATTTCAAATGTTTAGACCAGAAATTGATTGAGTAATTTGGTAGAGACAGCAGAGGTCAATTTTTTTAAAAACTTTGACCCCCAATTTTGTACCCCCTTAACATTTACTGTTGGGGGCTCAAATCATATTATTATTATTGTCATAATAACCCACATTTAAAATTTCAACTGTTTAGATCCAAAATTGGCGGAGGAGTTTGGTAGAGTTTTCAAAGGTCAAATCGTTGAACTTTGGCCCGTCATCAACCAAATTTCTGGCCAAAACCGATTAAAAAGATTTTCCCCAAATCTCAATACTCCTTATGTCAAATCTCATGTCTGTAGACTGAAAATTGACAGAGTTATTTGATAGGGAAATGTACACGGATACACACACGCACACACACAGATATTTTCACTTTTATAGATATACTAGCATTTAAGCCAGGCGTTGCCCGGGTTTTTGGAGGTGTATGTTGAGCGAAAAACAAAAAGTGGCAGAAGTAAGGCAGGCTCGAACCCGTACCGTGAAGGGGGAAAAGAACGGGAAAAAACGTGACGTCTTTGCTGTGACGACCACCAGCAAACCTGGAGTGACGTATGTTTAAACCAAGGCTAGACGATCGAAAAGAGGGGATGACTTTCAAAAATATCGGCGAAAAAAGCGACACTCCCAGTTAAGGATGAAGATATTAATGTTTTTAGCCATTTGCTCAGTATTTTTCGTCTGAAGGGTCGAGCTTTAAACGAGACCGATCTTGTGAAAATCCATCGCCTCTATCGAAAGTTTTAGACATACATACATACATACATACATACATACATACATTTATATATTGGTAACTAAAAGTTTTCGACCCAAACCGATTAAATAGCTTGCCCTATCTCTGAATATCCTTTATGTAAAATTTCAAATGCTTAGACCAGAAATTGTCTGAGTAATTTGGTAAAAACCAAAGAGGTAATTTTTTTTAAACTTTAACCCCTATTATGATCCCTTAACATTTGTTGTTTGGGGCTCAAATCAAGTTATTAAGTTAGATTCATGTCCAAGCAACCTATATCTAAAATTTCAATTGTTTAGACCCAAAATTGGCGGAGGAGTTTGGTAGGGTTCTTAAAGCTCAAATCCTTGAACTTTGACCCTTTAATAGCAAAATTTCTGGCCAAAATCCGATCACAAAGATTTTCCCAAATCTCAGTACTCTGTATATCTAATTTGGAGTCTGTAGACTTAAAATTGACAGAGTTATTGCGTAGAAAAGTGTACACACACAGACACGTTCACATATATATATATATATATATATATATATATATATATATATATATATATATATATATATATATATATATATATAATAGCATTTCAGCCCGGGTGTTTGGATTTGTATGTTGAGAAAAGAAAAGTGTTAGTAGGAAGGCAGGTTCGAACACGTACCGCAAAGAAGGAAAAGAACGTGGAAAAAAAACCTGACGTCTTTGTTGTTACGGCCACCGCCAAACCGGAAGTGACTTATATTTAAATTAAGGCTAGACAATGGAAAAGAGGGGATGACTTTATAAAATATCGGCGAAAAAAGCGACTCCCCTCCTGTAGAAAAGTGCCCAGTTGAAAGTGAAGATATTAATGTTTTTAGCCAATTTTTGGATATTTGTCGTCTGGAAGGTCGAACTTCAAAACGATACTGATCTGATAAAAATCTGTTGCCTTTGTCGAAAGTTTTAGGCAGACATGCATACATACATGCATTAATACATTTATATATTGGTAACTAAACATTTTCGGCCCAAACCGATTAAAAAGCTTAACCTATCTCTGAATACCCTTTATTTTAAATTTCAAATCTTTAGACCAGAAATTGTCTGAGTAATTTGGTAGAGACCGCAGAGGTCAAATCTTTTTTTTAACTTTGACCCCTATTATGACCTCTACGAAATTACTCAGACAAATATTTGTCTAAACATTTGAAATCTTATATAAAATGTATTCACACGTAGGGCAAGTTATGAACAGTACATAGGGCTTGAACTGCTAATAATCTAGAAATTTAATCTTTTCTTCGAGGAAACTTGTCGATGAAAGAATACACCCCGCAAAAAAAAACTTTTTGGTGCTTTATAGAAAATCTACTGTGCTTGGACATTAACATTATTTAGAAACCCGTTGTATAAAGAGTATATAACAAATAAATAAGCCATAATGTCTGGCGTTAACTTAAACAGTAGCATTATACGTTTAGTCTATTCTGTGTTTAGCTAACAATTGAATAAACATTATTGTAAAGTAGTTATTTACGGAAATGTTAATGTGTCGTGCAAAGTCACGTATGAAACTTTTCGCCCTCTAAAATAGACAAAACAAATCCTCCAAAATCTCACAAAAAGACCACAAAAAATAAATTTCAAACACTGTAACACTGAATATATATAATTATTATTTTTTAATAATTCCTTGCTAAACCGAACAGCCAGAGAGGAAACAAATTCAATGAAATAATGCTGTTAATATAAAAGACGACGACATACTATGTAGAAAAACGTAATGTGTGTAATTGTAATACTATTTAGACACCCAGACTTTTCATTGGGAGAGGAGGGTGTTATATAAGTACATTTACGTAAGTACATTCACTTAATGAATCAACAAACGAGAAAAGTAACATTAAAATGGTACGTTTTGTCTATTTTGTACTCAATGGGTAAGCAGTAATAGTCCCGATTTCATGTAAGTCTATGTGTGACCCTAAGGAGGGTTGACTGGATTAGCAAATATAATGGATTTCGACGCCATATTTGATTCAAGAGATTTTTGTACAAGCGTTTGGCAAAAGTGAAAATGCGACAAAATAAGCGATTAAAAAATGAAAGAAAATGGTCAATGAAATAGTTGGAAAAGCTAGGAGACGAATGACAAAAGTAAATGATACCGGCGGTTAGTAGTAAGCGGTGAAATATTTGATGTATAATGAGAAGAAAAAATAGGGAGTAAGTATTGTCCTACCACCTCTAAATGTCAATTGTTTGGGAATATAAATCTTGCCAGAACGAAAAGAGGAAGTTACGATAGTGGATAAAAGCGAATGATAATAGCCGGTAAACATGCAACATCCGAAGATTTCATTTTATTATTTTTTAAACTGCAAAACAAAACAAGAATCTTTGAGAATATTTTTCATCCCATTCGTTTAATAATAACTAAAACTTTTCATTGAGCATTTTCAAATATTATAAAGTTATAAGCATTTTTTTATTGAGTATTTTCACATATTATAAAGTTATAAGCATTTTTTCATTGAGTATTTTCACATTTTATAAAGTTATAAGCATTTTTTCATTGAGTATTTTCAAATATTATAAAGTTATAAGCATTTTTCACAACAGTCTTTTTAAAAAAAAAAATTTATTTAACCAAAACGATCGATGAATTCATCGGGCGTAATTTATTTCTTTGAAATATTTTTAAAACTTAAAGTTTGTTTGTTTCATAACATTTCAACTGTAAATGATTTACATGGCTGAAATGGAAAATTCTATGTTTATCAAGACATAACAAACACAAATTCATCTTAAAATTCATAAATTAATCAGTTTTAATTAAAGTTTAGATATGAACTAAAATAAAGAGTACATTAAATTTTAGTTAACATATTTTCTTGTGTTTTATCTTATAAATAAATGGACCCTGCGTAAACAGTGTTTTTATTCAATGACTTCTCCCTGAAAGCACTTTATTTCACTTTCTTCTTATATATCTCAGACTTGTTTTTAATCGTGAGTGTATTTATTTTTTTAAATTTCTTTTCGTTTTTGGGGGTAAATTTGATACATATTTCGTGCTTGTTTTTATTTTATTTCATTTTATTTTTTTTATTATTTTCTCCACTAAAGATTTTTATTTTTTTGTTAAATTATTTTTTCATACATATTCAAATAATGCCCCCCTTTTTTGGCCTCAAATATTACCTGCAAAAAAGTTTTCGTGATTATATAAACCAAAGAAAACCTTTTGCGCATACGCCTACAGGGAGTAATCATTAAATAAAAGCACCGTTTACGCAGGGTCCACGTTCCCCGTGAAGTACGTGTAAATGTACACGCCGTGCTGAAATAACGTTGTTATTTAGAAAGCCATTCTTAACAGGAGGAGGGACTTTCTAACAATTCCGCACTTTCACCTGGCAATTTAATGAAAAAAAAAAGATACCATAAAAATTTAATTTAACTTGGAAATACTATCTAAAATATAGCTTAGTGCTTTCATTGCACAAGCACCATTATTATTATTATTATTATTATTATTATTATTATTATTATTATTATTATTATAAAAAGGGATGTAAGGTTCTTCAAGAATATAGCAAAAGTGGCTGATGAAAGATCATGGCAATGGCTTAGAGCTGGGCATCTGGCTAAGAGTACTGAAACTTTTGTTTGTGCAACACAAGAGCAGGTATTAGGAACACGGTTGTTCAAAAAGGTGGTTCTAGAAGAGGAATTGCTGCAGAATGCCGGATTTGTGGTAAGACCTCAGAGTCAATTGCGCACCTTTCAGCAGGTTGTAGTGGACTGGCCCAGAGAGAGTACCGCAAAAGACACGATCGCATGGGACTCCGGATATACTGGGAGGTGTGTAAGAAGGTTGGGGTGAAGTGTGCTGGAAAATGGTTTGAGGAGGTTCCTGATGAAGTGAAAACAAGTGAGGATTGCTAGGTAGAGGTATAGTGGGGCAAAAGTGTCATAACTACCAAGCAATCGGAACATAATCGTCCAGATTTGGTCGTCATTGACAAAGACTAAAAAAAAACAATTATACTCCATTGGCCTTGCAGATAAGGTGTATACACAGGGTTAAAACACAAATAATCCCGGTCATAGTTGGTACACTAGGAGTAGTATCAAGTCGTCTGGAAAAAAAACAAATGAAAAAACTACAAATCCCCGATGTTTCAGGTGACCTCTGCTATTGTAGGTACCACCAACATCCTTAGAAAAAACCCTTGATCTTTGAAGCTCCTGGTTTGAAGCCGGGATTGAGGGAAATCCTCTGGAAATGAATCCCATCCCTTTCCAGAGAGACGTTGATAAACGAAATCAGGATTATTATTATAACAATGATAATAAAAAAACTGGTGTAGATGACATCGACTGACGCCACATCAACTAGTTGTGAAGGGTCAGGGAGGATGGAATGCCCGAGGTGGGAGAGTACTAACCAGATCTCCACTGGAAGTGTGCAGTTCAAATCTGGTACCTGGGGAGGGGGGCATTTTGTCACCTAAACCTCAGGAAACACCAATGGCTTATACCAACGAAAAATCAATGGCAAACGGCTGTTGTGATAACGTGCAATCATCTGCAAGAGTGGTCAAGAGGTGGAGAACATTGGAAATCTGAGGAGAACACCACAGGTTACTGCCAGTGAGACAACTCCTAGTGAGTGAAATAATAATAATAATGTCCCCTTCCAAATTTACCACCACCCTAATTTAATATCGTTGATGTTTACTATATTTTCTAAGTTTTAACCAATATTCACATTATAGTATGATTGTCTTTTAGTGGTTATGTGAACTTCATTTCCGTATTGATGTATTCTGCACTGATATGAAAATGAAGACTATAGCGGAGTATAGGATTCCTAACCATGTAACTGATGAAAATACTTTACACATTTTGATGAAAAACATGGGAAAAATGAACATAGAAGAACAGAAAACCAAAACTTTAAATGTAATTTCTGAATTAAAAATAGTGGTTATTTAAATATTTCAACATATAATCTTGTGAGAAAAATCAAGCTCCCCAATAAGGGGGCACTCTGGATAGGAGCAAAAATAAAAATTGTCTCAGTCTGAAGGATTTTTTCTCCAGCGGCCGAGGACAGAAAAGGTGAAGTGTAGCATTAGAACAGATATTACACTGTGATCTTGTCCCGAAGTCCAAGAATTGTTTGTTTTTTATGTTTCTTTAATTGTTTGTTCCTTAAAGTCGTGATTCACTTTTATCAGTATTAGATTATATATTGATTTAAAATTAAGTAATTTTTACATAGATAATATTTATATTTTATATTGAATAAAGTTCAGTTTCATTATTAATCGAATTGGGTGCCTTTCTTTTCTTTTTTAACATGTTTTTATGCTCTTTTTTAAAATGCCGTCATATAGTATCGACAGTAACAGTTCGACAAATCTTACCTACATTGCCTGCAGGCATTTTTCAGTTAACAGGCCTTCTATATCTCGGTGGCCGTGGTTCAGGTCGAGAGAGGATAGGGGACAGTGTGAGAAGGTACAAAATCGTAGCACTCCTGAAGCCAAGTCTGGGTTTCATTGGACTTGTGGACCGAATCCTGCTGCCACACCCAGGATCACCACACTCTTTAGCACATCCAGGTACACTTTAATGTTGACTTTCAAGCCGACTATGAAGATGTGAGGCGGCATGATGTCGCCCTCAATTGAAACAATACCAAAGATCATAAACATGGTCGGGAAGTTCGTTGAGATGTGCTCTAAAACGTTGGACCGTCGGGATTTGCATTTAAAGGGTGCTAGCAATGGTCTTGTTGTCATAATTTGGATCGGTAGAGAGTATGAGTTGTACAATGGCGTTGAACATTGTGCCCCTTTCAGACATGATAGAAGGCTCCTATCGCTCTGTCCAACTAGTAGGTGGTCTATAACGAAAAAGAAAAAGAAAACCGGTTTTCATCAAACAGAAATGGAATCATATTGTCTTTTTAGGGCGACAATTTTATTGTTCCACGCTTCACACACACACACACACACACACACACACACACACATATATATATATATATATGTGTGTGTGTGTGTGTGTGTGTGTGTGTGTGTGTGTGTGTGTGGAAAACAAAAACAAATTATTCGTATATTCATCAATGCTTCGTCTTTGATTATCCTCAGGATGATAAATGGAACAATGATAAAGTCTTGATGACTATATAATTTGTTGTTGCTTCTTTTTTTCTATCACACTGGAATATTATTTTAATAATTCTTTCTCTCTCTCTTTATCTCTCTCTATCTCTCTCTCTCACACACACACATACATATAAAACACTCTCATCCATTGAAAGTGTTTATAAACAGCTCTAATTTTTATTTAATATGAAAAGTAAACACAATAATGATAGAACAAAAGTGACAGTGTATGAATAATAAACTATTTATTTCACCTAGTATATGAAAGTTTATGAAAGTTTATGAAAGTTTATGAAAGTTTATGAAAGTTTATGAAAGTATATGAAAGTTTATGAAAGTATATGAAGGTTTAGCAAAAATGCTTGAATAAATACTGTTTTTGTATGTCTATGTGAAAAAAAATACAAAGAAATATATCCCCATTGACTAAATATCCGTAGCTATATAGGTGTGATCTACTAGTCTTTTTGTAGCAGAAAAATAGTGTTGGTGTCTTTGAAAATGCGGTGATTATAAAAATTCGCTTGTAATATTTTGGTTTGGTAGCAGCAACAACCGTCTGTTTAAACCATCTTGCATATCTGTTTTTCTCTGATTTTTCAAGAGAATTCCGTTTTTTTAATATTTCTTTTTTACCGAAATTGACTGAACGAATTTGTTTATGTGATTATGATTCGTAAAAAAATCTGATTTCGTGTCATGTACTACGTCTGCTGCCAGATTTTTTTTTTTTTAGTTTTCCAAGAAACTGCGTGACTATTTGTAAAGTTGTTAGCTATATATGTTTGTAATCAGTTAATAATGAGATTTGAGGTGTGTTTATTTTTAAAGTGTGAGCAATTGTTGTGTGTGTGCGTGTGTGCATGTGTGTGTATGTATGTATGTGTGCGTATGTGAGTGTGTGTGTTTCGTTTATAAAAAAATTGTAGTTGGGTTTCTTTGAACATTATGTCTGTCTGAAAAATATTATGCCCTTTGGCAAAAGTTTTCGACATAATTATCTAATTAAACTTTAAGTGCTTACTAGATGTGCAGGAAGCTGCTTGCGTACATGAAAGCCTCCTGCGTGAGCAACGTAACTACATCAGACACGTTTCCGTTGAGGCAACCGACTTCTAATGGATTCAGCTGTGAAGTGAAGCTATTAAAATGATACACTGATTTATTGCTTGGTGACTTTATCTTGGTTTTCTTTGAAAATATCAACTGGGGTGCTAACATAGGCGATGGTCCAGCAAAGAAACTGGTGAAGTAACTAGAACAAAGTCTTTTATTCAGACGCTTGGAAACCTGATCTTCCTGCTGTCGCTGTTTGTTATTCTTACGTACCGCAAGTTCTGACTGGTCCTTTAGTTCGGCAATTTGGTTCTTCAACATCACTTTCTGGCATGGAAAGTCTGCTTTTGGTTCAGAGTAAAACGTAAATTTCTGTCCACAATAGATGTTGGGTGTAAAGTTTATAGATGGTGGTGATGTTTTAAATGGATACCTTGACATTTTATAGGCATTTTTATACCAGTCGAGTGCCTTAGACTGTTCACTAATAATCATGTCCTTGTTGGTAATCCTATTACTCAGGTTCTTGACACGCTGGGCAGAATTGTTTGTATCGTATGCATTATTTTGGACGGTTTCATTCTTCAACAAAGTCTCTTCTTTCCGACTCTTGGGATGCCTATCATAATTTTTACCAAAGTTCTCTTTCTCATGCACATTTAATGTTTGTTCTCCACTTCCAAAAATGCCACACAAACGATTTTTTCGCAGTTTTTTTATCTCCATAGCCATACGCATAATTAGTTCGGATTTGCACTGCGTTTCGGTGTAAACCTCATTCTTCATCTTCATCGATATCTGCTGCTTTAAAATCGCGATTGTGTCACTCGCTTTGTTCAATTCAGTCTTTAAGTCTCCAACTTCTTTTTTCAGTTGGTTAACATCAGGAACAAATTTGGGATCAATCTCGCCAACATGATCCAACAAACCGAGTTTGGAACGAAGCAGCAAGTTCTCTTTGGTTTTTACTTCCAGCAGCTGTTGGAGATCCAAATTTACTTGGAATGATCGATCTTTAATAGATGGAGATGAAATGATTTCTGGAGCAGAATTTCCACGTTTTGGCTGTGATAATGAAATAAAATCTTCTCCCAGGCATGACCGCTCATTTTTGAGGAACAACTGAAGGCTGCGACTTGATTTCGGTGTACTACAAGCCGTTTGGTATTCAACAACTTCATTAAAATGTAGTTCATCTTGGTTCGACTTAGAATGAGATTCAGCTTTAAAACTCTTGGAATGAAGATTGCTGCCACTACCCATCGTTTCTGTGGGACTTGTATCATCACCAACAACATGAGACGGCGCAGACAAACCAGCAACTACAAAGAAAACAAAAATAAACAATTTAGTAAATTCAGCATATCTAAAATATCACTTGTTTCAAACAACAAAAAAAAAAAAAAAAGAAAAACATTTAATATTGATATAATTTTTTAGAGGGATTTCCAAAGTGGATGATATCCCCTCTGGCAGAAATATCAGAAAGGATGCAGAGATGGGTAAATAGGAAAGTAATTTTCTTTTTTATAAAATCTACATGACTAAATCTAATTCATTTTAATTAAGGAACTCATTGGCTTTGCAACTAGGTTACACTTAAAAGTAACTGTATAGTAACAGCGATAGAATTAAATGTCTGAATATTTTTTGACATGGGGTAAATACTATAATGCGCTGACAAGGCCTTGCAGTTGTTGTCTTAAGTTATCTTATATATATATATATATATATATATATATATATATATATATATACACATACATACACACACACATACATACACACACACACACACACACACACACATATATATATATATATATATATATATATATATATATATATATATATATATATATATATATATATATATATTAGCAGATCGCTCGCTATTGCCCAGTCGTAAAATATGCTTTAATATGATATTTTGATTAATGCAGATTTCGTATTTGTTATTATATCATATTATATTAGACACAGTATATAGTAATGATTTAAAAAGTCTAAAAAAAAAAAAAAAATGACTCGTGCGCCACCACCGAGAATCGAAACCAAAACGTTTAGCTTAGGATTTACTTTTTCCTTTGACGTTACTAACTGATATATGAAGACACGTTTTCTGCATGGCTAAAAATTAAAACATGAACCAATAGTTATTACGTTACGCATGCATATTCGTAATGCCGTCGTCCGACCTTCACCTGGCAAATTCCATTTTTTCAATTTTCCACCCGTTTGCATCGATTTTCATAGAGTAAAACCCAAATATAAAGTTTCGCATAAGTTCAAATACCCTATATATTAAGTTTCATGTCTGAATACCAAAAACAGACAGAATCTGCATGAATATAATTACACATAATAGTTAACTAAAGACGATCACCCTACTAGAAAACCGAAAAAAACTAATAGGAATTGATTACAATGTGTAAAAGAATATACAAATTAGCTGGATTGTTTGCTAGTGAATGCAATCCCACGACCCATATATAACAAAGTTGTATTTTCTTTTTAAATAAATAGAAAAAAGAGTTTTAATATAAATTAGTACCAGTACACACAAAAAATTATAGGATTCAATACTAGCAGTACCTGCTAACCGGCGTTGCCTGGTGGAAGCGTCCCCCCCCCCTGGAAAAAATTATAGTACGGTTGTTGCTGCTGCTGCTCCCCAACCTCAACCTCCTCATGTTACAAACGACTTTCGGAATAGACCCCCCCTAACTGCTGATGGTAAGAACGGCCATCAGAATGTCAGGAACGGGTGGAGAGGGGTGTTGTAGTAAGAGTATTGAGCAACCACTAGCCGTAAAAATAAAAATCTAAAAATAGCAGTGAGGGGAGAAAGAAAAAACATTAAAGGCAGTAGGCAGCCTGAAAAAAAAACAACAGAAAAAACATCTATTTAGCCGTCGAAGCTGTGGGAATGTTGACTGGTTACTTCCCAGGCTCCGCGACTAAGAACAGTTCGTCTCAAACTTTATAAACAAGCAGAAATTTATTTACAAATGAAAACATGAAGGAAATGAAACGAAACTTCTTTCGTGTATTTATTTATTTATTTATTTTTTTATTAATGACTGCAATACTTGGTTTCAATTATTTCACATATCACCGTAAAAATAAAACCTAAGTAAAAATAATAAAGCTAAATAAACAAAACTCACAAAAAGAAAACGCCTCAAAAACAAATGAAGGTTTTTTCATTTCGATATACTCCCCCCCAAAAAACAAGTAAAAAAACAATAAATGTGTATGAATTCGATAATAAAAATAACTGATGAAAATGAAGAAAAAAACATGCATTTATCGCAAGACGTAACTCTGTTCAAATGTTAACACTTCAAGGAAAGAAAAAAGTATAATCCTATGGTTGGGTGTGCACCAGTAACCCATAGGATACAACGCGGGGCGCTATCCACTGGGCCACAACTACGTTTTGTAAATAAAGTCTTATTTTTTCTATTTAATGCAACTAACGTGACGCGTTACTGAAATGAGGTCAGTCTGTTACGACGTTTCTCTCTCTCTCTCTCTCTCTCTCTCTCTCTCTCTCTCTCTCTCTCTGCCGATGCGATGATTTAATCTGTCCGTCCGTCCGTCTGTCTGAATATATGCATGTCTGTATGCCCCCCTCTCTTTCTCTCTCTTTCTCAATTGTTAACAAAGTCAGTAAACAAATGCAGTCCGTGTATTTAAAAAAAAATGAACAAGAGTTTATAATATAACGGAAAGTATAAATATAAAAATAAACCCAGGAAAAAGAAAAAAAAGAAGAAAACGAAGCCAGCTGTTGGATTACGATATTTGGCTAGAATGTAAATATATGTATGTATTGGTAACGGAGGAAAGGTAGTTGGCATAGTATTCGTTAATTTAAGGGAATATTTCCATTCCAATAATCCATGAATAGGGGAATGCTGTAGAGGTCCATAAATAACGGAAAGTCTTCTACTCTAATAGTCCGTTTCTTTCAATTAGCTAGACTTCCTGCTATCTGCCACCCTGACTCTATTGACATGTACAAGTTTATTTATTAACACGCAGAAGTTTAAATGTAACATAAACCAACATTTTGCTCATCTTCCCCAAACATGGTCCTAAATAGTAGCCCCTTATGTTCAAGTGGCGATATGCGTTGTTAGGAGTGAACATGAGTAAAAAAAAAAAAAATTCAAAATAAAATATCCATACGATTATTCTTAATTTCCAATTGTTTATCCATGTTCAGTTGTAAAGAAGAATTAAGATTAGTCATGCGAGAGAACTTTTGGTTGAGATCCAACATATCTTGTTCTAATCTGAAATTTGAAAAAAATAAAAAAGAAATTAACAATTGCATAACTTTTAAAAGATGCATATATTTTGTAAGTTGAATTACACACATAAGTTAAAAAATATACCGAAAATATTATAGGTTTAGTAATAGTAGAATTAACACAGTTATAACGCTATTATTATTGGGTTCATTTTGTTGAATGAAAAATCTTATGAAAGCGTAATAGTTAGTAGTATTCATCGTAGTTGGAAAATTAATTTAATTTCTTTTAACAACTATTGAAAAAACTTATTCTGACGGCGAAGGGGAATTATGCAAGTGGTCGCGTAAACTTTGTGGGTTGTGACCTCCCCCCGCTGGGGTCAAGTACCAAAGTAGGGTAAGATGGCGGAAACATTGATAATTGATATTTGTTCAACTTAGATGGTTTATTAGTCTCAAAGCTCTTGTTGAAATGGAATACTTTAAGAAATTCAACCTTTCTGCATTGTTAGCCATGCCGAACCTAGTTAATATGTTCCGGAAACTCATGCGGTCGGCCGCAATTTCCTGCCCATTAAAGTTAGGCCCCGTGATTTTCTCTGGAAACAATGAAAAAGGAAGAAACCCTCCCTGAGCTAGCGGAAGTTCCCGATTACTACAAAGGCAGATTCAGCATAGATACTTGGCACTGGCTGATGATAGGTTTAATTGAAATCTCACAGGTTTGTGTAATATTCCTTCAGTTGAGGCAACCAACCACACTCGACTGAAGTTATCCCGTTGAAGGGGATCAGCTCCAGTTAAGTAATGCAGGTCTCTAATTCAACGATGAATTAACAAATTTCTGTCCAAAAGAATGCGTACGCCGTGGACTTTACTCCATCACGACACATAACCAGTCATCCCTGGATCTTCTGAGTCAATGACTCCCTCCTGCGTAAGAGCTGTTATTTCGTGACGCTCATGGGGACAGTTAATCAATGCAAGGAATTAGTAGGGTAGCAACTGGTAACAAGGATTGTGCTATCTCATCTGCAAAGAAGTTGTAAATATCTTGGTAGAAGAAGGAGACTAGAACAGAGGTTTGTAATAACTGCTAACAACCTGGACAGGTAAAAGGCAACCTTTTATAGCAAAAAGAACATGCCTCCCACTCCTCCTCCTAGTCTATATATCCATTTGTTCTTTTTGCAATCAGTTTGAATTATTCCCCCACCTCCTGATGCTGACACCAACCACGGAAGTAATCCTCTTTCTTTTTTCACACAATCAATGTAGAGAGTTAATGTCAGTCTTATCTTTTTATGATAAAATTCACCTTTCGTTTTCCTTTGTTTACAAAGACATTTGGCGGAAGTGACGTCTGACATATTTTTAGCTGCGGATGACCAAATGAACCTTTCTTTAGAATTTTTATTCAAACAGTCTTTATTTGAACTTAATGAACTGTTTTTTTTGTTTTTTTTTATGAACAGTTTTTCCCCATTAATATGTTTCCAGGATTAACTGCAAGACTGCCATCAATTTAGAAAACTTAAGTCACGCTAGAAAAAATCTCGTTACAAAAGTCTCATTTCGAAAAATAAATTTTGTATTTTTTTTATTGTAAATTGGTTTATCATTTTATTGTTGAATTAAATTTCAAAGTGATAAATGGAGAAAAAATATCTCGAAAAGAAAAAACACCTCGTTTTTTTGGTTGTTTTTTTTTAAATAAAACAAACCATAATTTTAAAATTTCGATTTTGGAAAACAGTCCATAATATATATATATATATATATATATATATATATATATATATATATATATATATATATATATATATATATATATATATATATATATATATATATATCATTATAAAATTCCTATTTTTGTTTGATAAAAAAATAAAACAGTTCATAAAAACAAAAAAACAGTCAATTAAGTTAAATAAAGACTGTTTGAATAAAACTTCTAAAAAAAAAAGTTAATTCTATACAGTTTTGGTCATCCGTAGCTAAAAATATGTCGAACGTAATTTCCATCAAATAGCCTTGTAAACAACAGAAGACGATAGGTGAATTTTGCCCTTTTTATAAACACTGTTTATAAATTCTATTTTTACTCTCTAAGATTAATAATTTTTTTCAAATATATAATTTGAAAATACCCTAAACAAGTGGAAGTTCTGTCGCCCGTTAACCCAAGTATCCAAGAGACCATGTACATTAAAAAATAATATAAAAGTATTAGAGAAGAATAAGCAAACGAACATATGCTATTAAATATTCCCAGAAGAAAGATTAGTCATTAGTAATTCATAATTACCAATCGTCTGCCTCTGTTATTTTCTGTAAATATTCGAGAATTACGAATTATGTGCCCTTATGTTCTGTAATTCACATTCACATTAATGATCACATGTAATGAACGTCTTGCTATTAATTTATGATTATTTTATTTCAATCATTTTTTTTCTATGATAAAAAAGTTTCTTTACACTTATTACATTTTTTATATAAAATTGATGACAAGTTAAATGGTATAAATGTACATTTTCTAAATTCAATCGCACATAAGTGATCGTGTGAAAGTAAAAATCAATCATGAAAAATATCGAAGATTATCACAACAGCAGATCACCAGAAAAGGAGAGATAATATCGAAACAAATATCGAAATTATTCGTCATAACAGACGATATGTCCACAATGTCAGCGATGAACGACAGTTCCCAAAACATCTCAGTAGACAGAATTTCAGTTCCAAAAGGCAAAGAAAATAGAAATGAGAGTTTTAATAGAAATGATTCCCATACAAATGGCCTGAATAGTTTAAGAATATACTAAAATATGTCAGATCGAGTCATCAGTAGATCCAAGAATCTAACAGACCATGTACATTAGAAGAAAATAAAAGAGCAATAGAAGAATAAACAAACTGAGGGTACTTGTACAGTTTAATCAAGACAAAAAAAATGAAAATATCGGAAATAGGTTATATTGTACGCATCCGTTTTGGACTGAAGATCTCCGAAAAAAATTCACTAAATTTGATTGAGTAGTTTTTTTTGTTTTTTTTTTACAGCGAAAAACGCGTTTTTATGAGAGCACAATGAAGGTAGCCATCTTTGAATTTTTTTAACAAGCCACATGGAGATAATTCAGTTTAAAGCGCCGACACCCCGTCTCCACCTTTAATGCTAGCTTTTTTTCCTAAAAATCGGAGCATGACTACCTTTTGCTCGGCATTATAACAAATTGTTTTTTTCTCTGTAAAAAAAAACAAACTACTTGATCAAATTAAGTTAATTGTTTTTCGGGGAACTTCATTCCATAACTAATACGTACAATAAGATCTTTTTTTTCGATATTTTCATTTTTAATGTCTTGATTAAAATGTACAACTACCAAACTGAGAAATCCTAATGAATATTTTTAAAAATTAATAAAACAATTATTACGAGATTTCTCGCCTTGTTATTCGTTGTAAGCATTTGGAGATCACAAATTATTTGTCCTTATTTTTTAATTATCATTTTAGTATTAATTATAATTAGACGTAATGGACGTTTTTCGACGTTGTTGTCAATTAATAGTGAAACAGGGACTCCAATATTATTATAAGATATCCACTGGAAAATGCCTTGATTAACAAATCATTCAAAATCAGATAATTATTTAATTCTAATGGGATCGCCAGTCTTTACAGAATAAAGTATAAATTTTATATGAGAAGAAAACTTTCAAATTTAACATTAAAGTTGTTGAAACCTGATGGTATTTAAGTGTGTGTTGTAACATTTAAAAAGATTGCTAAAATTAACTACTTTTTTCAACCATCTTTTAAGTGGTATACGTAACAATAAAGGGTCCTCAAAGGCCCTGTTGAAATGATCTTGTATCGCTAGATTGTGTATGTGTTTACATATATTAATAATTTTTTTTTTAATATTAAAACTTACGTTTTACTTCGTACGCATGCAATCTCCAATTTGCTCTCGAGAGATTTAATTTCTGCTTCCTTTTCAGAAAGTAATTTGTCTTTTATAAATATCTGTGTTTCTTTATCATGAATATTTTCGTCCATCTGTTCCAGTCGAGCCTGGACTCCATCTAACTGAAATCAAGCAGAAAATGCAAAAAGTGGTATAAATCAATATGGATGGATCAGTGATGATATGAATGTTTATCTAAAATAAGATTATTCAATCAATTACAATTGCTACTCTTCATATAAAATCATGTGTGTCATGAATGAGTTGCTGGAATCCATATTAAATAGAGAAGTAGTCAACCACCTCAGCAAAAATAACCTTTTTAGTGACATGCAATATGGTTTCCGTTCTGCCAGATCTACAGCAGATGTGCTAACGGTTATATCTCATAGGATTAGTGAATATCTTGACAAAGGCTTCCTTTCAAGGGCAATTGCTCTTGACATATCAAAGGCCTTCGATAAGGTATGGCATAAGGGCCTACTTCACAAGATTTCCAGCTACGGTATAACTGGAAATGTTTTCTCAATCATTAAATCTTTTCTCTCTGGTAGGCTCATAAGAGTAGTGGTTGATGGGCAGAAATCAGAGGCCCACAGTATTAATGCTGGAGTCCCTCAGGGGTCCATCCTGGGCCCAACTCTCTTCCTGATCTACATCAATGATCTCCCAAAACACATACTTAAATCATTCGTTGACATCTATGCTGATGACACGGCCATCTATGGCAACACACCAAAGGCCATAAATGACAAAGTTCTCTCTGAATCTCTCTCCTCTGATCTCGAGCGCGTGGTTCAGTGGGGGAAGATGTGGCTGGTTACTTTTAATGCATCTAAAACCAAGCTCCTATCTTTACATCATCAACGCTCTGATCTCTATCTGGCATCAATTGAAATGGATGGCTCTCGTCTAGGGGATGCTCCATATTTTGATAAGCTTCTGGGCTTGGCCTTTACTCCTGGCCTGAAATGGAACACGTACATCAAGTACGTTGGCAAGGTTGCTGGAAAAATGGTAGGATCCTTCTACCACTCCAGAAGATATCTCACTACTGATGCAATTCTCTATCTATATAAAAGCAAAGTACGTCCAAGAATAGAGTACTGCTGCCACATCTGGACAAGAGCTGCTAAAACAGTCTATCCTGCCTTGACAGAGTACAAAATAGGCTTAGTGGGGGATGCCCTTTTCTCTTCCCTGCAACCTCTTCCCCACAGGAGAGACGTTGCGAGCCTGTCTTTGTTTTATCGTTACTTCCATAGCAAGTGCTCGTCTGAGCTCCAATCTCTGGTTCCCCTTCGTAAATCTTTCACGATAAATACCCGTCTAGCTGAAACCACTGTCAAAATTTTATCCATTCTCCATCAGTGCCAAAACCAAAACGTAGATTCTATGAACAAAGCTTTTTTCTTAGAAGTGCACGCCTGTGAAATTCTGTTCCGTTTGCCTGTTTCCCACCTGACTACAACCTGGATGTCTTCACGTCCAACATAAACAAATTCCTGATGAACCGCCCCCTTAAGTAAGACACTTTATCAAATCTCCAATAATAACTTACTGTACACGCAATAACCCTTATCCCTGAGTGGCTTCCGGGCTTTGATAAGTGGTGACTACCTTTTAAAAAAGGCTTATTTCAAAATTTAAAGACACATTGGTTCAATTTTACAAAACGATTTATAAAGTAATATTTCTAATTTCTGAATTGTTATCAAACAGCAATCTTATAAATGAAGACTTTAATTACATAAATATTTAATCAATCGAATCATATTCATCTAATTTTTAATGAAATAAAAAGATCAAGAAATCATTTGGTAAAATTTTCACGCCATTCAAATGAATTCAAGTAAAATAAATGAAATCTTCATTAGTGTTGTCACAGAAAAATAATTAACAAAATCTAACTATTGATTTCTAATTTAAGCAAATATCTCTTGGTCTAAATATTTTCGAAGTAATTTATTAAAATATTTTATAAATACTAAACTTCCTTTGAATATGGTAGTATTATTATTTAGCCCCAAAAGGTACAGCTTTAATGTACATTTAATGTAAATCTGGAATCAAGTTTTGAAACAGCCATTTATGGATCCGTTCCCGGGGAGGAAACTTTACAGACATCATTTATTAATTAAAAATCCTCAATATTAAAATTTTTAGTGGATTTCTTTCTATAACCGAATTGCAATCATGCAATGGTAAACTTTGAATGAATCAAACCTGCAAAAAACTGGAGAGTCAAACAAGAAAGAAAAAAAGAAAACGGAAAATCTCATTCAAAGTCTAGAAATTTAAAGTAAAATCTGAAAATTTCACAAAAAGTCTGAAAACGTACGTATAAAATAAAAGGAATTGACAAAAAGTGTGTAAATTCCACCAACAATCTGTTGCCACCACAAATATTTTAGATGCTAGATGAAAGAAAATGAAACGAATCTTATGAAAAGCTAAATTTTGAAAAAAAAGAGTTATTTTTAAAGAGTAAACAATCATTGCTTCCCAAAAGTATGAACAAAATATAGATATGAGAAGTCTTGAACTTCAAATCTTTATTGCGAGAATAAAAAATAAAGAAGCAATTCCAACCTTTTCTCTCCAGCCATCTTGAAGGAAATATATTCTCAGTTTGAGATCAAAATTTTCCTTTCTTAGTTCATCCATCAGCTGGAAAAATACAAATAAAAATCAAATTAAAACAAATGAACAACATTAAAAAGTATAAACGTTTATCATAATAACAATCTTTTTATGAACTGATATTAAAAAATGCTGTTTAGATATATAGAAAGTAAAAGTAAGCTAGATGTGTTCTTGATAGAGACTAGAAGAAAATATACCGTCAGGTGTCTTTTTCAACTCGCCATGGACTGCTTTTTTATTACTGTCGGTGCTATAAATAAAATGTTGTTCAAAAACATTGCGAATTGAGAACCAGTACAAATTCACAAATAAACACAACACAATCCTTGTGATATGCACATGCCAAACACCCACAGACGATAACAGATCTAATTCAGAATAAAGAAATAAAAAAGTGCTCATTAACGTCAATTTATGATTAGAACAGATTTAAAAAAAAGTATGGAAATTAAAAAATAACCAACTTTATTTTCATTCATATTTATTCAAATTTTACATAAAAAATAATTTAATTACAAGAATAGGGTATACATATCAATATATATATATATATATATATATATATATATATATATATATATTGATATATAGGGTATGCATATCAATACACACACACACACACGCACAAACACATACATATATATATTTATTTATTCGAAGGTAAACAGTTATATTTAGTCGCTACAAACAGCCATCTGTTTCAGTTAATGAGACTTCAATAATGCGACCCTGAACCATTCGACGCTAAAGAAAAAAAGTTGTCTTTTTCTTTTTTCTTTAGCGTCCAATGATATATATATATATATATATATATATATATATATATATATATATATATATATATATATATATATAAGAGCAAATAGTTAATAAAACATGTTAAAACACTTTGAAAAAGAGTTAAAAACATATTTAATCTGAAAAGAAAACACTTAATAAGTGGATAGTTCTTAATCCGCGGAGTTTCGAAGAAATACTTTCCTTCTCATTAGAGGGTAGGAATTAGCAAAATGCGGGATCGGATTTTTCATACAAAAGTATTTGATGAAACTGCAAATAACTCAAAGATCTTACTTGATAACAAAAAGTGAAGCAGAGGGAATATGGTGAAGAAAAGGGTGATTTCACGTCAGTGGATAGTCAGGTGAAAGGTAACGTATCCAATGACGGTAAAATCCAAAAATGTAAGTCCAAGATAGTTAATTTACTTTTCCACTCGCACAAGTAAAATCCCAGGAAATCGCGTAATTGGAAGATGGTCCAAAATAATCCAAAAGGCCGAAATCCGTGGAATAATTCACAAATATGTACAAGGAAAAGGGGGAAAATTCCAATAATAATAAAAGAAAAATAAGATATGCTGTTAACACGGCTGTCGAGAACATTTTGTTCTCGGCAGCCGTGTTAAAAGCATATCATTTTGCTAATCCTACCCTCTGATGAGAAGAAAAGTATTTCTTCGAAACTCCGCCAATTAAGGACTATCCACTTAAGTGTTTCCTTTTCAGATCAAATATGTTTTTAACTCTTTTTTCAAAGTGTTTTTTAACATGTTTTATTAACTATTTGCTTTTATTATAAGCTCTATCTCCTATTTGGTTTTATTGAGCTTTTTATATCTTGTTGAGATAACTTTATAAATATTAATTCTTTAATATTTATAATATACTTTTGTTTTTACCATCTTGGATCATTTTGGTAAATTTGTAATTTTTATTTATATATATATATATATATATATATATATATATATATATATATATATATATATATATATATATATATACGATTATCGGAATCGGGAATCGGAAAATTGGAACTTTTTGGGTATCGGGATCGGTATCGGATCGGAAAATTGTAATCTAATTTCCGATTCCAAACCGATTCTTTAAAATTTTAAAATAAAACAAGCACAAATTGTTTTTTTTTTTTACTAGAATTTGATCATTTGCAACATAAGACTAAGAAGGGCCACAAAATGCGTTATAAATCTCATTTACAGGTTTAACATTAATTAGCAGAGTTTATTTTATTTAATTTATCCGTCATTTATTAAGAGATAACGTGCCTATTGCCTTTGTAATCGTTTTGCATCTATTCGCTAAAATCTCTATGCGCCCTCATCCGAGGGAGTTCATGCGATTATTAAAAATTTTTAAATGATCTGGCGAGGGGAGGGGGTTAAAGTTCGTGGGCGCAAGCTGTACATTGGAGTGTCTGTCATCGGCTTTTTCTGAAATAATTAAATTTTATGGCATTTCTTTGGCCACATGGTAATCCTTCGCGGCTGTGACAATTGTTATTTCAATCATATTTGAAACCCCATTCCCAGACGTAGACTCTCCAAACATAATTCAATTCGTTTTTATTAGTTTTTATTGTAAGCAAAGTAAATATTCTAGAGTTCACTTGCCTACTCAATATCACAGATTTTAAAATGTTTTCGCACCTATTGGATTAATGGCCATATGGTGTCTATTAGAGACTTCACATGTTTGGAATGTTTTTTCTGGTGTTGGTTTTGTCTGATCACCGCATCCTTTGAAATATTTTATGTTTTGGCACAAGTGAAAATATAGATGAAAATCTCACAAGTTTATCAAAACATTACATTGAGAATACCCAAAACATTTAAAATACCCAAAACATATGAGATTCTACTTTTTTTAGGCGATTATGTGTGAGCACACTGAAACGTTATTTTAGAATTTAGAATGGGGGTTCAGTTGTGCGTATAAATATAATGTAAACTGGTCCCATTTCGGTACATTATAACTTTTTAAGCAGTTTAGTAATTTTTACCACTAATTCTAAGTCCGATCAGCAAAATCATAAAATCACACGTAATTGCTATATTTTTCGTATTGCCACCCGTACTTAGGGTTAGTAGTAGGAAAGGAGCATCGTTTTTATTACTTTTAACAATACTATATATTAATACGATAGCGTGTGTGTTATTTATTTTGTGTGTTACGATTACATCCAAGTGACTGTTCTTTAATTGTTATGGATTCTCATTCTTATAATAAATAATTTTACCAAGAATTCTTCATAAGTTTTGGTTTCGATTTCAATTATAGCTGATAGAACTCCAGTAATCCATTTATTTTTATAAATAATTTTATCAAGAATTCTTGATAAATTTTGGTTCGGCTTCTATTATAGCTGAAGGAACTCAAGCGGGTGCACCCAGGTCATATGGATATATTTTTTTAACTTTTGAAATGGCAACTTTATAATATATAAAAATTGATAGAACATTAACTCTATAATAATATATACGAAATCTGCAAGAATTAAAATATCATATTTAAGTGTACTTTATGACTTGGCTACGCCAGGCGCCCCTGCTAGCTTAGATAAATAGTTTTGCAGTTTAAACAAGAGTTACAATAATATCAAAGCATCTTTATTTACGCCATGAATAACAACATCAATATATTACACATGAATGAGTCCTCTGCGGAATTTCCACAAGCCCCGATAGTTGTTATTATTTGCATCTCGTTATTTTTTTTTTACACAGCAAAGTAAATCAATTTAATATCCCGCCAAATTTATATAATTAAAATAATATTTAAACATTCATAGAAGGAAGGCACATAATAGTTAACGAAGCCCAACGCCCTCTCCATGTTAAAAATGATTTTCTTAATGGTAACATTATTATTTAGAAATTCCTTCGTAACAATGGGAGGAGGGCGTTGCTTTGTTCTTACATCGTTTTCTCATTTTACCTACCAATCGTCGACTATTTTCAACTGTTTATGAAAACTTTCAAGTAGCATGTTGTACACTAACGACGAACTGATACAATTTGGCTTTGTTTAAAGTCAAAATAAACCTTTTGTTGTTTCTAATTTGCAATACAAGGAAAATATTTGAAAACATATACCCGGAAATTACCCGGGGGGGGGGGGTATGTAATAATTTGAAAATTTACCGGAAAAAAACAACGAATCTCTAATTAAATATTTATAAATATTAAAAGAATCAGAATCGGAATTGGGAATCGAATCGGAATCGGAAATTTAAAACAAAATCGATAATTGGATTGAATTCGGTAAAAATTTTTGAATCGTCACATCACTAATATATATATATATATATATATATATATATATATATATATATATATATATATAAACTTACGTCCTCGTTTATGTATGATTTCTCAAATTTCTCTTTTTCAGCTCAACTGGAAAAATATATTTTAATTTTCACTAAGTTATTAAGCAGTTATAAATTTATTCCAAATATATAAGATATATTATATATCGGCTTATTCCAATAATCACGTAAATAGATCAAGTAATAGAATTTTGTATTGAATTCACTCCTAGACTAATTAACCGATCATTATAAATTTTATTTATCTGTGTATGTTTATATATTCCTATGTATTGGATTAACTCCTAAATTAATTATGAATTTTAAGAGTGTGTATATTTTTATATATATGTATGTATTGGATTCACTCCTAAATTAATCAACTGATCATTATGAATTGTAATTATGTGTATATAATTATATATTTTGTGTCTTGGATCCACTCCAAAATTAATTAACTGATTATTATGAATTATATGTAATGTATATGTTTGTATATGTCTATAGATGTCATATTCCAACAATCACATACATCGGTCATTTACTTTGTTAATGTATTTATGTGTAAAAGAAATAATATCCAATTAATAAGATACTTGTACAGTATAATACTCATATGAAAAGTTATGTAAAATCATCGAGTAGTTTCGCCTTTATATTAGAAATAAGATATTTGCACAGTATCCTACCCAAGAAATAAGGTACTTGTGCAGTATTGTACTCACATGAAAAAAAACACAAAGAATATCTTACCTGTGACGTAGATAAGTTATTAAAACTGTAAATCCCGTTAAATATTCGAGTATATTTCATAAAAGTATTGAGTTCTTTCAATTTTAAATTAGAAAAAATGTACTTGTGCAGTATCCTACCCAAGAAATAAGGTACTTGTATAGTATAGTACGCATATGAACAACAAAGGAAATCTTATTGCGACGTATATAAAAGTAATCAAAACTGAAAATCATGTAATATATTCGAGTTGTATGATGTTATTATAAGAAATAAGGTGCTTCTTTACTATAGCACTCTGATGTAAAACAAACAAACTCTCACATGTGACACACGGAAAAGTTAGCACAACAGAAAATTATGTAAAATTATCGAGTAGTTTCATCTATATTTTAGAAATGACGTGCTTCTACATTATCCTACCCAAGAAATAAGGTACTTGTGCAGTATAGTACCCATATGAAAAAAAAAAAGAAAATCCTACCTGTGACGTGCATAAAAGTTATTAAAATCGAAAATCATGTAATATATTCGGCTAGTATGACTTTTAAATGAGAAATAAGGTGCTCCTTTACTATAGCGCTTTGATGTAAAAACAAACTCTTATCTGTGATATACAGAAAAGTTAGCACAACAGAAAATATGTAAATTATTTTAAATATGTGTTGTACATTACCCACCCTAGGTAAGGAATTTTTTCCCATATACTTGCTGTAAATTTCCTATTCTATGAAAGGTACAATTATTCCATACATATAATACCCGTCCTAGGATAGGTAAAATATTATTTGGCTCAAGATGGCAAATGATACATAGACATAAAAAAAATCCTCTATCCTAAGAATAACAGGTAGGTTGAAAATTGTTCTCATTGTCTTATACGGTCGGTCCCAAGCAACGCCGGGTGGCCTTGCTAGTAATACGTATGGAATCATATCAACAAGTGGTGCTATTTTACTTAAAGTTGACCACGTATCCAATTGGACTGTAAAATAAATTCATACATTTTTATATGATAAGTCATGTACTTTTTAAATTTAAAATTAAAACGTTTGTTTCTTACGTGCAGTTTTAAAAAGAAAAAAAGAGAGAACGGTTTCCCTTACTATTGGTTATAAAGTAAGGGTCCAATATTTATGCATTATTTTGAATATTCAGACTACTGTTCGCATGAGAACAGTGGCCTGAATAATTGAAATAATAACAATTATCAATCCCTATTTTAAAAATATACAAACATAATATCTAATGTTTATGCTGAAAAGCCATCAATGCGATTCGCAATTCTATTAAACATGTTAAAGTTAATAATAAAATATTACATACCATAAATAGGATTGATTTTAAGCAAATACGAGGGGCGTGCAATAAGTAATGCCCCTGACCCACTTCCAGTTGTCTGATCTAGCTGAAATTTTGCATGTGCAATGATTTATATCTCTACGGGTTATGTGGCAAATTACAGCTCTGAACTAACTGTGGTTTCTGTTTCACAGGTGTTTGAACTGAGTCAGGTGTGAAATGGAGCCTGTTGAATGTCGAGAAGTGATCCGGTTTTTGTATATGAAAGGACGCACACCACAAGAGACTTTTGATGAAATGAAAGAAACTTATGGTGATAATGCCCCATCATATGACCTTGTAAAACGCTGGCATCGTGAATTCAAACATAGCCGGAAGTCTGTGGAAACAGCTTCCAGACCGAGTCGCCCCCCCCCTTCTGCCATTGATGAGGCATCTGTCCGTCAAGTTGAGGCTGCCATTTTGGAAGATCGACGCATTACTATTCGCTAAATAGCCCAAGATGACAAGATTAGTACAGGGTCTGTGGAAACTATCATTCATGACCATTTTTATATGCATAAGGTGTCTGCCAGATGGATTCCCAGATTGCTCACATCATTCCAGAAGCGAGAACGCGTCGAGTGCTCGAGGATCAATTTGGAGATGTGCCAAGAAGATGAGATAAAGTTTTCAAAAGACCGATTACACAGGATTAAATCTGGGTCCATCACTATGATCTAGAAACCAAAGCCCAGTCAATGCAATGGAAGCACTTGGACTCACCACCTTCAAAGAAGGGAAGGATGCAGCCCTCCGCTGGCAAGGTCATGCTCACAGTCTTCTGTGACCAGGACGGAGTAGTGATGACAGATTTCCTGGCAAAGGGTACCACAATTACAGGAGCATGTTATGCTTCACTTTTGAGGAAATTAAGGGAAGCTATCAAAATCAAGAGACGGGACAAGATCAGAAAAGGTGCCCTCCTCCTGCAGGACAACGCTCCGGTCCACAACTCGTATGTCGCCAGATCAGAAGCACGGGCGTGTGGTTATGAAATCCTCCCCCATCCTCCCTACTCTCCTGACCTTGCACCCTCTGACTTTCACCTCTTCCCAGTTATGAAGTTGTTTTTGAAAGGAAAGCGTTTCCCAGATGCTGCAGCCTTGATTTCTGAAGTCACATCATGGTTGGAGGACCAACCTGGGGTGTTCCGCAAAAACAGAGCTGCATCAAACGATGGTAGAAATGCATAAATCTGGGTGGTTCCTATGTAGAAAAAGACTAATAACTGTGCCAAGTTTCGTTTCTCTACTGCTATGGGAAGTGGGTCAGGGGTATTACTTATTGCTCGCCCCTTGTACTTAAAATAAAGAACATGGATTTATGCGAGATGAAAAGTACAAATGAAATAAGTCAGACAAAATTTTGAACGTCGAATTATCAGTTAACGTCAAAATTTTGAATGTCGAATTATCAGTTAACGTCAAAATTTTGAATGTCGAATTATCAGTTAACGTCAAAATTTTGAATGTCGAATTATCAGTTAATGTCAAAATTTTGAATGTCGAATTATAAGTTAACGTCAAAATTTTGAATGTCGAATTATCAGTTAACATCAAAATTTTGAATGTCGAATTATAAGTTAACGTCAAAATTTTGAATGTTGAATAATCAGTTAACGTCAAAATTTTGAATGTCGAATTATCAGTTAACGTCAAAATTTTGAATGTTGAATAATCAGTTAACGTCAAAATTTTGAATGTCGAATTATCAGTTAACGTCAAAATTTTGAATGTTGAATAATCAGTTAGCGTCAAAATTTTGAATGTCGAATTATCAGTTAACGTCAAAATTTTGAATGTCGAATTATCAGTTAACGTCAAAATTTTGAATGTTGAATAATCAGTTAACGTCAAAATTTTGAATGTCGAATTATCAGTTAACGTCAAAATTTTGAATGTTGAATAATCAGTTAACGTCAAAATTTTGAATGTTGAATTATCAGTTAACGTCAAAATTTTGAATGTTGAATAATCAGTTAGCGTCAAAATTTTGAATGTCGAATTATCAGTTAACGTCAAAATTTTGAATGTCGAATTATCAGTTAACGTCAAAATTTTGAATGTCGAATTATCAGTTAACGTCAAAATTTTGAATGTTGAATAATCAGTTAACGTCAAAATTTTGAATGTCGAATTATCAGTTAACGTCAAAATTTTGAATGTTGAATAATCAGTTAGCGTCAAAATTTTGAATGTTGAATAATCAGTTAGCGTCTGATTCAAAATAGACAAAATCATGGGAATAACTTTCTACAATAGAAATAGTCTTCGAAATCCAAGACAAAAAGACAATCATCTATTTATTCAATTGTTGATCAAATAATATTAAAGGAAATTCGGATAGGAAATGTTATTTGTGGATGTAGAAATATCCAATGGAGAATGGAGAATGCATCCATGCTTACAATGTGTTCAAATAGCATGCTTAGCGACAGAAATTATATTTCAAATTTCAGTGAGAAATGGCGACAAAGAGATTTTATTCTAAATATAAACAGTTACATAATTTGATATTGCAAATAATTAACATGTAAATATAAAAAATGAAAAATACAAAATATGTCAATATAAAAATGAAAAATGCGAAGAAATTGAAAACATACCAAAGTGAGAATTTTAAATTCCCCCAAAATTTAACAGAAAAAAAAAATAAAACTGAAAAATACAAAAATACTGAAAAATACAACCCCTTCCCAAAAAAACCTGAAAAATACGAACAAAAAAAAAAAATGGAAAATACAAAAAAAAAAAAAAAAAAAAAAAAAAAAATGCAAGCACAAAACTCGGTGAATTTAAGAAGATAATTTTCATAAAAGAGAAAAAGTTGGTCGATTTTGTTTCTTCTAATTTTGAAATTGAACTCGTCATCCACCCAACGAATACGTTTCAATGATTTTCAATCATAAATAAACAGCCAATTTAATTTTTACCCTCATCTTATACACCATAAACATTCCTATTCTCGTTACGTCGCCAAAATTAGGCAACATCAATAACAGATGGGTACCACACTTACAGGAGCCTATTTTGATATATCAGGCGTGGAAGAATGATGACCTCCACTTGAAAAAAGTAACATCATTTCTCCTGACCGGAATATACATGCAACTAGTGATTATTAATCAATTTACTGTTCCCTAGAAACTTCCTTTTTGAATGAGAAGCTGAATAGACTTTCTGTCTCTACCCAAATTATTCCGCTAAAGTTATCTTGATACGTTTATATAATTTAGTCTATGTACCTTAGTTTCTTGTAATTTCCATCTAAATAGTATGTATGAATATAAGAAATGGTGCGTTTATATAATTTAGTCTATGTACCTTAGTTTCTTGTAATTTCCATCTAAATAGTATGTATGAATATAAGAAATGGTGCGTTTATATAATTTAGTCTATGTACCTTAGTTTCTTGTAATTTCCATCTAAATAGTATGTATGAATATAAGAAATGGTACGTTTATAGGATTTGGTTTAGATAAGACCATATTTAAAATTATGTAAAGCTCATTTCATTTTGTGAATACAAAATCAAAAATAAATATTCTAGCTTATAGCTAAGATTTATTTTATTCGTTTTATGGCATCTCAGCTATTTTTGATGTGGTTCAATAGCAAACAATAATTGCTGTAGATGATTCATTGTATACACTTAATTAAACGTAAGTTACTATTTTTATCTATAGTTGAGGAAGGGAATGATGATTCATAAATTTTAGAACAGTATTAATGAACGTTTTCATGCATTATATTGTTACAAACAACAAATAGTAAAACTATTATAACTCAGCATCCATTTTGATTTGATCATTTATATTTGTTTTGTTTTTTTGTTTTTTTTTGAAAGCCATAAACATTGAGGAAGACATTTTGCCTAGATGATCAGTCGTTACAGGATTTTTCTGAAGTCAGCTCAACTTAAAGACACGTGACTCAAGAATAAGTCAGATTAACTCAGTAGAAATTCTGGAACAATCAATCATGCATGAAAATGTGAATGCATCATTGATTACACAAAGGATCTGATAGGATATAAATATTGCAGAAGTCAATTCGATAGTCTGCGGCAGTAGGGCAATTATACATCATTATTAGCATCATAATCAGCATCATTATTAGCATCATAATCAGCATCATTATCAGCATCATGCAGCATCATAATCAGCAGCAACAGTGCCAGCAGAAGAAGCAGCAGTAATAGAATCAGAAAGAAGAAACAGCAACAGCAACAACAGCAGTAAGGAGGTGATGATGGCTCAGTGATTAACGATGCGGCTTGAAAACGTAGGTGTGCCAACTTCGAACCCAGCTTGTTCCGCAGCAACATTTTCACTTAGGAACGTTGGCAACAAGTACATGATATTCCTCTAGAAAGAATTCCTAATATAAAGATATTGGGGAAACGAACGTCAGCAAATTCATAAGCATGCTCACAAAAAGCAACAGCAAAAGAAGAAGAAGAAGAAGAAGAAGAAGAAGAAGAAGAAGAAGAAATAGACAAAACAAGAAACAATAAAAAAAAAACGAAGAAGCAGAAGAAGAAAAAAAGAATTAGAAACAGAAAAGGAAGTGGCCAGTGTTCGTCTGAGCTCCAATATGGTCCCTCTCGCCAAACATTCATGAAGCTTAATTCGTCTAGCTTAAACCACCATCAATAATTTCCCCCACTCTTTATCTGTACCTAAACCTAAACGTAGATTCCATGAACAAAACTTATTTCTTAGAACTGCACACCTGTGGATCTTTCTTCCGTTTGCCCGCTTTTCAGCTGACTACAATATGGTCGTCTTCAAGTCCAACGTAAACAAGTTCTTGATGAGCCGTTCTCCTCGAGTAATCCAATTTACCAAATTTGCACTTCTAACGATTACTATGATATTGCCCCTTTAACTACTGCACACTCTTTAACCATTAACCTCTATTGGTTGATAAGTGGTGATTCCTTTGTAAAAAAAAAAGAAAAGAAGAATGTATATTGATTGAAACGAAAGAATATAAAAATTACTTACTCTGTCGCTTTCCTTTATTCCAAGTAGTTTGATGGGCATCCATTGTCCCGCAGGAAGATTCACTATAAACAATGAACAAAAATAGATACATTTTTTTCCGGGTTTTGTTGTGTCTATTGCATGATTTTCATTACTAATACCCTTTAGAAAGATATGAATCATATATCCTCCCTCCAGCTATGGATTAAATAGTCATGTTGATGTCACGGATCGTTTTTATAACACCTCTCTGTAATTTGATGACCACTTTGTGACGTAATCAACTGTGCCCTATTATCTCCATCCTTTGTTTTAATAACCGTTATTCCTTACCTTGACTTTAATAGCTGACGTCACAAAACGATGACATCATCCAATATGCAAGATCCTCGATTTGACTCGTAAATGGACCAGTAATTGTATTTGCATTTTATATTATTAAATATCTCCCCCTCTTCTTCCCCGTCTCTTCTTTTTCTTTCTTTTCTTTCTCTTCCTTCTTCTAATAATTATCTATAGCCTGTGTGTTATTTATTTTGTGTGTCACGCTTACATCCGAGTGACTGTCGTTTAATTGTTATAGACTTCCATTTCTTATAATAAATAATTTTACCAAGAATTCTTCATAAGTTCTGTTTTCGGTTCTGATTATAGCTGATTGCACTTAAGACATCTACTTTTTGTATCTATTTTTACGAATAATTCTTCATAAGTTTTGGTTTCGGTTCCGATTATAGCTGATGGCTCTTACGTAATTTATTTTTTTTATAAATAATTTCACCAAGGATCCTTCATAAGTTTTGGTTTCGGTTTCGATTATAGCTGATGGTACTTCAGTAATCTATGAATAATTTCCTCAAGAATTCTTTATTAAGTTTGGTTTCAATTTCGACTATAGCTGAAGGAACTCACACACACACACACACACACACACACACACACACACATATATACATATATTCATAAGCTTAGATTTCGATTTCGATTCAAGCTGATGCACCCAAGTCATATGGATATACTTTTTATTTTTGAAATCGCAACTTATATAAATGTAAATCGCAACTCATACAAAATATTTAAAAACTGATAGAACATTAACTCTATAATAATATATACGAAATCTGCAAGAATTAAAATATATTTAAGCGTACTTTACAACCGGGCTACGACGGGCGTCCCTGCTAGCTTAGATAAATACTTTTGCAGTTTTAACAAAAGAGCTACAATAATATCAGAGCGTATCCATTTTTTCTGAACATCTAAAGAATATCAACATCAATATATTACATATGAATGAGTGCGCCGTGGAATTTTCACAGGTCCTGCTAGTTATTAAGAATAATTAAGAATAATACTTCATAAGGGACGAATGATAGGTTTATGATGTTATCCATCCCTTTGTATCGTCATTTAATATGCACGCTGATAAACACGCAAAGAAATAAGCAATAAACGAAGAAACTTGCAAACAAATGAGCAAGGTTCACAGAGTTTTGGTATATTGTACACATTTACACATAATTTTAGTGTGTGTATATATATATATATATATATATATATATATATATATGTGTGTGTGTGTGTGTGTGTGTGTGTGTGTGTTTTCTCTTTCTGTTATATCTAGATACTTGACATTGTGTGCAGTTGAACTATGCCCATTTTACAAATGACATTAAGAAATTATAGTTGAAAAGAAGGTATGATTCCAAAGAAACAAATATAATAATAATTAACGTTAAACAAAATCCATATATGATTAGGAAAATACAGGAAACAAAGCATATTTGTTACGTTAGTGTGCGATCGTTACGGCTTTATCATGGGCTACAAAAATATTTATTCCTTTCTTTTTCTCCCTAACTTTCTCTCTCTCTGCTCTGCTCTAACCAAGTCTGTCGACCTCTTCCACAAATCCCAAAACTCAATCATGAAAAGTCTCCAAAAAGAATACACAATGAAACCCAGAACTACACTTCCAATGTAGACCCACACTACCATGTCTACTTCTCCAGCATGAGGGATCTATGTTCCAACCTTCCAGAGGTTGAAACTCAATTACAGGAAACTAAACCAGACCTATTATTCCAAAATGATACTGGCATTGAACCGACTATTTCCCTAGATGAGTTCATAATTAAAGAATACTCTAACATCAAAATCTGACCTCCAAGATCCCCATGGGCATGAAATATGTACCTACATTAGAGATGGCTTTCCATATTATAAGTATATCTCCAAAGAAGACCCTAAATTATCTTATATCTGGTTCTGGTTTTGGCTTACAACAATGCTTTTATATTTGCCTTTTATCGCCCCCACAACAGCAGAGTTACTATCTTTAAGCGCATATCTGAGAAAATTTTCACATCCTATCTGCTCATCCTTCGGCTAACATTCACGTCTGTGGAGACTTCAATGTTCACAATGAGGAATGGTTTAGCGACTCAAGCAAGACAGATGATGAGGGGAGGTTCTGTCACAATCTCTCAATTGCTTATGACCTTACTCAGATTGATCAGGAACCCATCCGTATGCCCGACACTGACGATCAGTATGCAAGTCTCCAAGACCTTTCTCTCACAACTTGCCCTTAGCTATGTTTATCCTCCGTTCTGTCTCCACTGGGATCTTCTGACCACTCGGTTGTCTCAGTTCAGTGACACAGACCTGTCCCCAACTTCTCTCTTAGGACTCAACAGAACCCACTCCAACCTTATGGCTCGGGGTTTCACCAAGACAGAATACAAATAATCCAACATGGCAACCGAACTTCAATATACGGTACATAAATGAAGTCTTATCTTTTTAGGACGCTGTCTCTAAACAGAAACTCTTCCAAATACTAACCTTTTCTCTATAAAAAAAATCATTTTTAGTTGACCCCATTTCATCGGAAATGCTGAAGAATATTTCAACAATATATTTCACAGAGACACACACACGCGCGCGCGCACGCACGCATGCACGCGCGCGCACACACACACACAATGAAAAAAAAAGAGAGCAAAACGTAGAAAGAAAATTCTCATTTAGATTCCCTTTACTTCAGTTTTGGACCGGACTTCCCCCTTTTACAAACTAATCGTTGCAAAAAAAAAAATGAATAATAATAATAATAATAATAATAATAATAATAATAATAATAATAATAATAATAATTGGCCTCGGGTTTGTCTCAAGAGACAATGGATACCCCATGCAAGAACGCCTGCGCGTGTAACTGTGAAGCAAGCGTGACTCCCTCACCAACCACACCTCTCTTGAATCGGCACTGCCTGATTCCAGTGACAAGGAAAAGTCCAGAACGACTTGAAACAATGCGGAGAGAAACAGAATAGCACATGCAGCACTTACCAGGTGTTATCTGTTTCTCTCTGGGAATTGTTGAACCTGACCAGTACCAAAATCGGTGACATTTGAGAATACCATTCTCAAATGTCACCGATTTTAATACTGACCAGGTTCAACAATTTTTAACTTTGGTCATCTAAGTGAATCGGTGCATGATTATGTCGTATCGCAAACAAAGATGATTTCCTTCCAAGAAAAAAACCTGAGATCTTTTAGCATCGGCTTCAATAAGATAGAATTAGACAAGTATGGGAAAAAGTCTATTTTATTATCTCCCGTAATTGTATGGAACTAGTATGTAATAACTGTGTTATATTTTCTTTTCCATACTCAGTTGTGCCCAACGATCAACACGCGCACAAAAACGTCATTCAACGACTCACTGCCTTCTGTGATCTAAAAACACCATGTAAGGCGAAAGAACGCGTTTCACACCAATCAAATAATCTTAATTAATGTAGATATATATGTGTGGGGGAGGAGCGTATGCATATATATAATATTCTTCAAATAATAAATGTTGCTTATCTTAAGATTTATTATTAACTAGCCTGGGTGCCCGGCGTTGCCCGGATGTTTGGAGGTGTGTGTTACACACACACAGAAAAAAAGTGATAGTAGACAGGCAGGCTCTAACCCGTACCACGAAGGAGGAAAAGAACATGAAAAAAGTAACGTCTTTGCTGTTGCGTCCATCGCCAAACTAGAAGTGCCGAAGGTTTAAATTAAGGCTAGTCAATCGAAAAGAGGGGATGATTTTCGAAAATATCGGCGAAAAAGGTACCCCCTCCCGGTAGAAAAGTGTCCAGTTGAGGGTGAATGAATTAATGTTTTTAGCCAATTTTTCGGTATTTAGCATCTGAAGGGTTGGGCTTCCAAACGATACTGATCTCATGAAAATCTGTCGCCTCTGTCGAAAGTTTACGGCAGACATACATACATACATGCATACATACATTTAAATAGACAGGTGAGATTTATATTAAAGAAGATTATTGTTATAAATCTTTATCAGAAAAGATATTGATCTATTTGTGTGTGAAATGAAAGTTTTTAAATTATCTATTATCAGAAACACTATTTTATGTTGTTTTATGCGTGATTGTACAAACCCCTAATTTATTTGCAACACAGAAGCACAGAGTAATTAATCAACACTTTTCTTAGAACAAAACAATGAAAAGTTTTATTTCGAAAGAAGAAGGACTGTGTCTGAAGTGAAAGAAAAGAAAAGAAACAGAATGTTCTCGTGTTGAGAGGCAGAAACTTGAAGTATGCCTAGGTTGTCCAGTGGAGGTCTTCAGTCAAGTAGTCGCAGCCTGGGAGGATTCAGTGGACAGAGAGTGAGAGGAGAGAGAGGTCTGTTTCTTTGGGGGTCGGAGTTCCTCTACTCGCTGCTGGATAGTTCTTTACTGGGGTAATTAGTTTCTTAAGGGACATATAGAGTTAATGTGCCCTATTAACTGACTGGTCAGTGTGTGGCCGCATCAGTTAGCAAGGAGGCATTAATCCACAAGAGAAAATAGTTTGTTGTGATGACTGCTACACTATATGTTAAGGCTGATAATTTGATGTTAAAGTTTGTTAATTGAAAAAAGACAAAATAAACATATTTTACCTGCCATGGAGTCTAATGCAGAGTTTCCCTCCCAGTCAGGAGTTTCCTCCTCCCTCATTTTGTCGATTACGTTATCACTGAAACAGAAATTAAAAAAAAAACATAGGCAGATTTAGATGCGGCAACAAGAAATATAGAATCACTAGTAAGACCCTCTTGAGATCCTATGGTTACTTTCTCCATCTATTTGCATATTTTACAGTTAATACTTATGTTCCCAAATACTTATGTTCTCAAATACTTAACTCATCTAGCATACTACGTTTTTTGTGTCAAAAATATATTTGTTGTATAAAATACTAAATATTCAGAGTTCATCTTTTAAAAAATAGGAATGGTGATAACGTATGTACAAGAAGAGTAATGATGATGTTCGCCGATCATTTGTGAAGGTGACCAGAGATGGCTCGTCAGATTGAGCCGAGCTTTCTTGGTATCTCCTGCACCACTCAGAATGGTGAATGAGTCAGTTCTTAAGTTCGTCGCACATTCCGGGTTTTTAAGCAAATGTTTATCTATAGAAAACCCGGATGTGTTAATAAGAACGTCTGTTGGTAGGTAAGTCCCATTCCTGATTTTGCTAGGTACGTACTGTTGGACTCTACTATCATGTCTTAACGACGTCTGACCCACATAAACAGCACTGCAACTATATTTAAATTTATAAATTGCATTATTATTATGGTGGGGGTAGAACGTCTTTGCGACAGGATATGAATTGCAAAATATCTAATATTTCCACTTGGTGGAGTAGAGACTAAAACTTTCTGCTATAGTTTCAAATAACAGCAAGGGGAGACTTGATTCCAAATATTTCTCATATGTTATATCTTCCCTCTTTTGGAAATAGAGTATGATTATGAATATCTCCAGTATCAAATAATCCTTATACAATGTGAAATGTACTTTCTCTCAGCGACTATTGATTAGAATTTAACAAATGAAGGCTCGTTGGAAAGCTAATAACCTGAATTGTGTAGCTTATTTTTGGCACATTTTTACAGCCATAAAATGTTTCAATCGTAGTCATTTGTTATCTTAGTTTTGCATATGAATTACAAAATATCTGATATTTCCCCAACAAATCAGATCTTGATGGAAACAAGGCTAAAACTCGTATCTATGGTTTCAAATGATCTGAAATAATAGCAAAAGGAGACTTACTTTCAAATAATCCTCATATGTTATATCTCCCCTCTTTGGTTTTTATACATAAATTAAATTTTACAGTGTATAAGGATTATTTGATACTAAAGATATTCATAATCGTACCCTAGTTCCAAAAGAAGTCGTAAAATGCGCTTAAATATGATATTTTGATTAATGCCGATTTCGTATTTATTAGTATATTATATTGGACCTAATACAAAGTAATGATTTAAAAAGTTAAAAAAAAAAAGACTCGTGCCACCAATGAGAATCGAAACAAGATATTTAGTTTACAATTTACTTTGACGTTAATGCCTGAGCTATGAAGACATATTTGGTTCAAGGTTAAAATTAAAATATGAACCAATAGCTATGACGTTATACATGCATATTCGTAATGCCGTCGTTCGACCATCACCTGGCAAATTCCTTTTTTTTTTCTTTTTTTTTTTCACACTTTTGCACTGAATTTCCCCGGCTAAAACCAAAAAATAAAAGTTTGCATGAGTTCGAATACCTTATGTATTAAGTTTCATGTCTGTAGACCAAAAACTGATAGAGGAGTTTGGTAGGCAATTTTTTAAAACTTAATATATATGCATATATATATATATATATATATATATATATATATATATATATATATATATATATATATATAAAGAGGTCGTGTTTACTATAAACTTTTTACGCAAATGTTACACAATTAAAAATAATGTAGAATACCTGCATGAGCATAATTATACGTAATAGTTAACTAAAGATGATCATCCCATCAGAAAACTGAAAAAAAAACTAATAGAAAATTAATTAAAAAAAAGAATATGCAAATAAGCTAGACCTTCTGAAGATGAATGCAATTCCATGACCCATATATAACAAGTATTTTCTTTTTAAATCTATCTATTATATCTATAAAAGTGAACGTGTCTGTGTGTGTGTGCGTGTGTGTACATTTTCCTATGCAATAACTCTGTCAGTTTTCAGTCTATAGACTCAAAATTTGATATACAGGGTACTGAGATTTGGGAAAATCTTTGTAATCGGTTTTCGACCAGAAATGGCTGTAAAGGGGTAAAGGTTCAACGATTTGACCTTTGAGAACTCCTCCGACGATTTGGGGTCTAAACACTTGAAATTTTAGATATAGGTTCCTTGGACATGGATCTAAACTTAATAACTTGATTTGAGCCCAAAACAATAAATGTTAAGGGGTCATAATAGGGGTCAAAGTTAAAAAAATTGACCGCTTTTTTTTTTTTTTTTTTTGCTCAACATACACCTCCAAACACACGGGCAACGCCGGGCTGAAATGCTAGTATATCTATAAAAGTGTGTGTGTGTGTGTGTGTGTGTGTGTGTGTGTGTGTGTGTGTGTGTGTGTGTGTGTGTGTGTGTGTGTGTAAATTTCCCTACGCAATAATTCTGTCAATTTTCAGTCTACAGACTCGAAACTTGATATACAGGGTACTGGGATCGGGGAAAATCTTTGTAATCGGGTTTAAGCCAGAAATTTGGCTGTTAATGGATCAAAGTTCAACGATTTAACCTTTGAGAACCCTACCAAACTCCTTCGCCAATTTTGGGTCTAAACACTTGAAATTTTAGATATAGGCTCCTTGGACATGGATCTAACTTAATAACTTGATTTGAGTCCAAAATAATAAATGATAATGAGTCATAATAGGGGCCAAAGTTAAAAAAAATTGACCGTTTTTTTTTTCTTGTTCAACATACACCTCAAAATACCCGGGCAACGCCGGGCTGAAATGCTAGTAAATAAAAAAAAGATTTCTTGGTCTTCGAGACTGGATCGAGGTGCAGTATTTGTTCTAGCGCTTCACTTTTTTCACTTCATTTTTTTGGTGTCGGTTAATGGAGGAGTAATCCTTCATGACTGATAATTTTTAAAAAATTTTGTTGCTGAATAGAGTGTCCCTTTTCTGGGAGCTGGTTTCCCTCCACATTAAAAACCGACATCGTGTCTAACTCTACTCTTCTGGGGAGGCAAGTAAACAAACAAAGAAAACAACAACAAAAATAAATAGAAAAAAGGGTATTTAATATGAATGCAAAAAAACAAAAAAATTATATGAGTTTATATATATAGTCTTCCCTGGCGAAACACTCGTTGGAAAATAATTTTTCTATTTATGAATAATACTTATCGATATTTTATTTGTCAAGTTGAAATCATAGAAAAAAACATCATGACAGTATATTTATTCTTCCCCCAAATAGCGAATGTCGTTCAGCACTAAAGCAAAAAATGCAATTAAAGGGACGCAATTTATTTCTACAACTTAGTTCCCTTGAAACTAATCTAAGGGGCATTACTGTGGCAAAACATAAAAAATATGCATAATTTTCCATTACATTTTTCACGTACATACGTGAACAAATGTAATGGAAACTTTTGTCTGCTGCTCATATTTCTAAAATCGTATATATATTTTCTAATAAAGGTGTAATGTTCCAATATCAATTCTGTTATTATCTCAATGCATCCGAGATTACGCCGTCCTTCAAAAAACAAAAACAAATTCAATCTCCATTTATATAAAATATATTTATGTTTGCATAATATTGCTTAATTTGATAGTTTCCTAATTTCACCGTTTATTATATATATATATATATATATATATATATATATATATATATATATATATATATATATATATATATATATATATGTGTGTGTGTGTGTGTATGTATGTATGTATGTATGTGTGTGTGTACAAGTGTATATATATGTATATAATTTAAAAAAAGAAGATATTTAAAAATACATGAAAATGAATGAGTAATCAACAATAAAGCAAGGGAAAGATGAGCTTCTTCTGTCAAAAAGTGACAATCACCATATATATATATATATATATATATATATATATATATATATATATATACTTGTTTATTGTTATATAAACATGCTCACATCCCGCTGCTACAAATAGCCACTTGTTTCAATCAAACAACAGATATCATCAGGCAGCGACTTGACTATTCAAAAGTTCATATTATCAGCTCTTTTTATTGAGCACTATTTAACAACCTCGTTGAATTCATTAGTCCATTACTTTTGAATATAAAAAAACCCGCGCATATATATATATATGTGTGTGTGTGTGTGTGTGTGTGTGTAGTTTTTTTCATAAATATATACATAGATATATATATATATATGTATATACATATATACAGATATATATACATATATATACATACATATATATACATACATATATATATATCATACATATATACACATGCATATATACATATATATATAAATATATATACATATATGTATATAGATATACATATATATATATATACATATATATACATCCATATATATACATACATATATATATACATATATATACATACATCCATATATATATCCATATATATACATACATATATATACATACATATATATACATACATATATATACATACATACATATATATGCATGCATATATATACATATATATATATACATACATATATATATACATACATACATATATATGCATGCATATATATACATACATATATATATATAGACATACATATATATGCATACATATATATGCATACATATATATATACATACATATATATACATACATTATATATATATATATATATATATATAGAGAGAGAGAGAGAGAGAGAGAATGAGAGAGACAGAGAGAAAGAGACTAATCCTCACGAAATAGAAAGGCAGAAAATTGTGTGTAGCTTAATTGCCATGTATATTTTCAAAACTATATATATGTGTGTGTGTCTGTCTGTCTGTCTGTCTGTGTGCATAATCAACTTTATGTTAACTCTCATCAGAAAGAAACATGGTTATTACCCAATATCACAGTTAAGAAATTATATACATATAACATCTAAACTGCGTCAATCACTTTATTGCAGATTAGTAAAATATCAATATTTCACTAAATATACGGCAGAACAAAATGAAAATTATATCATCAAACGACTGCTTTAAGATTAGTTAGTTCCAAAGATTTTATTCAAATTAATGCGATATTCACAAAGTTATTAAATTTTCTTTATCGTGGAATTTCCACTGTTCATCGCTTTATTGCAGGTCTGTTAAAATATTGTTTTATGGCAAAAATATAATGTCTTACCATGCGAACTTTATTTTTAATTATATTTTTCTTTCAAAGTATAATAAAAAGCAACATCCTAGGTGCTAAGCCACCATGTTTTAAATAACTTAAAACAACTTTTTGGCCCCGGGGAAGTCAATTGTTTGATCTCAAAAAGGAGTTGAGGCTCTAGCAATATCATCTATGTTCTCCACAACGCATCCTTTGAAGTAAATTGCTCCCCTCCCTCATTAACTCCTCTTTTTAATATTGACCAGAGAAATTTATATGGTTACGGTCTGGAGAACACGGTGGTCAGGTCATGAGAGTTTATCCAAAGAAGTCCATAGATTCAAGGAAAGCTGTAGTCGCCCTAGTAGAATGGAATGGTGCATTGTCATGCATAAAAATCATTTGAAAGCGACGTGACAACGGTAGGTCATCTAGCCATGGTGACAAATGTTTATCCAAAAAGGCCGTTTACAAACTTTTACGATAGGAATGTACGGATGCACGGATGCACAGCTGAGGGGAAGAAAAAGAAAACTAACATCCCCTACTCCCTCCAATTGCCTGATATCATTTTCAGACAGCCTTTTGACTTTTTGATATTTTGGGCTTCCGTTTAGTTTGTTTTATTCATACGAAGCCAGAACCTCTCGGTTTTGAGGGTTAATTATACTATTATTTTTTTTGTACAAACAAGGTGTTTTTTATTAATTCAATATCTTCGGAATTTACTAATTATCTTTGAAATAGACATAAAAAACTAAACTTTTGCCAGCAACGGGAATTGTTGGCAGAAGAGAAAAGGTGTTTACATTTTGGCCAGGATTGTGTACTTGCAAAGAGAACAAGCCTTTCCGACGTTTACGGTTGGAGGTGTAGAAGTGTAACATGTCGTCGATGGACCTCCAATAGGATTGGGATCTTCTTCTCAAAATCTCGACTAACCATCGCTTGTATAATAAAAATAATATACTTATGGGCGTTCGAGATGACATCTACAAAAAATCTCCATTGCGAATGTGGGTTAC
>NC_136500.1:94638313-94668313 GCF_053919585.1 Euprymna scolopes | reverse complement strand
ACTTCTTTGATGTCGACTCTAATCGAGAATTGTATCCAACATCAGAAGGCATCATACCAACCTCTTTAAACGGCTGTAATAAATCCGATCTTCGAACTGTGATAAATCCGAATTCTAGTTTCTGCTGAAGGTATACGAACTATTCAGAGGCAAAATGGGCATTTTCTTTTTTTTACAACGAAGAACGAATAAAATTTGTGTTAAATTTTAAAGGTATGCTTTGTTGTAATTATTGTTAATTCTTTGCCATTGTCTTGGAACAAAAGCACGTGAAAAGAAAATTCCTACAATATACACTAAGACTATGCCTTTTTGTCCAATGTGTAACGAGACATGAATTGCATCTATTCAGTTCTAGGGAACAGAAACACCAATCCATATATTGGATATGAACTTTTGTGGCGAACTTCTCACCTATATGATAAAAAAACCTCAGCAATAATGCCATTCTCAACATTCATTTATTATTATATTTATTATTTTTCTTTATTATTTTTCTTTATCATTTTTCTTTATTAATTTTCTTTATTATACAAATGATAGTATAATTCATCATCAGTTGGTTGAATTCTTTCATCAACTATTGAAGGGTGGTGAAAGAGGTCTGTGAAGTGATCTGTTAGTCGTTTAATAACGTTTTTGGAATTCTAATGGAAAAACTGTTAGAAAGTTGACAATTACATCATGCCTTCCATTGTATTTGTTTTGGACCAATCAGATTAGTCGATTGTATTTGATGCGGCGCGGTTCCCCTTGGCGGACTTTTTGCATTGCGTGCCTTTCTTTATCAGTTCCACAGATACAGTCGACAAAGAAGGAACAGAACTAAACACTGTCTGAATGAGGAAGATTGCGCGCCTCTTCGTGTTCGTCTCCTTGAGACTTTTATTGAAAGCATAAATGATTAGGCTAAGTTATTATAACGTGTATCTCCTTGGGACTTTCATTTGAAGCCTAAATAATTAGGATCAATTTTTATTATATGGATCTCCTATAGACTTTGTGGTCTGAATGGCAACGTGTTATAAGGACCTTTCCTCCAATGAACATTAATCATGAACTTCTGTAATATCGTCTCAAGGCAAGAATTGTATCTTTTCATCAGAAGGCATCATAACGACCCCCTTCAAACAGCTGTAAACTCAGATCTTCAAAGACAGATGAACCTGCATCCAGTTCTTGTTGACTATCACCTTTCGAGGTTGTTAGCAGCTCTTTTTACAGAGGCAAAACGGGCATTCCTTTTTGCAACCGAAGATCTAATAAAATTTGTAATAAATTTGTCTTTGTTGTATTTTGTCTTAGTTTGTCACTGTCATAGAGCAAAAAAAAAAACAGGTGAGATAAAATATCTTACAGAACACATCTTCAGATTTATGCAACTATAAATAATCAATGAGTCCGAAGACATGTCTGATTGGTCTTTTTAGTACTTCCTCATTTATCGACTGGTTGTTTTCACAAAGTTTCTCGGGTGTGCGTGAAACGCAAAACTGCCACGATAAAATTATAATGATAAACAGAATACATGCGGAAGTGCTATAAAATTACAAACATCTGACCTAACCCTAAACCCTAAACCTTTACCTTTAAACCCGTACCCTTAACCTTCAACTTTAACCCTAACCTGCGCGAATAAAATTATTTTTTGTTTTTTCCAATTCATAAAAATTAGCCTTCAGGGATTCGTATTGCGTGTTCTTTAAAAATTGAGGAACGTTCTACCGACTTTTTCCGGTTATTTCCGTCAAGTGAGCCCGAACCAACTTCGTGAAAGCACTATCTTTTTATTATATGCCATCTGCGTCTAATCCAAATATACAGAGACCATGGGTTCTTTCATTTTAAATATATTACATTGGAGTAACAATTTTACACGCCTGAAATCCCGGTGTAAAATTTTACGGCCCTTTGTGGGTGCGCTTCTGTATTGTTTGTACACCGTGTTTTTTTTATTTTTATTTTATACACTTATTGATATGGAAGTCTCCTCTGACAGTTTGAGCTGAATTTACTTCTAAAGACATAGAATCTCCGAGTTACCCTTGGAGAATTCATTCCTAAACTGATTGGACTTGCCATCAAATTGTACACTCTAGAGTATAGAGTAGTTATCTTCTCATACATTCTTGTCCTGCAGTTTAGACGCATCAATATGCTTGCGTAATTTTATCTTTTGAGAATGACACGTATGAATTATGTAGAGCTTCAGGTTAGTACACAAAAGTTGTATACGTCAGATTGTTAATGCATATTTGCCAAGTTTCGTGCATGTTTAAAAAAATAACGGAATTTATTCACGAACTGTGCATTATGTAATATTACAAGTAAATAACCCGGGTACTTGTGCAGAATTTGAACCAGACGTAACTAACTGGCCGCTCGGCTTTGCTCGGAACATACCGGTTTTTGTCGAGCGTCGCCGATTATAAAAGCGTAACAACGCTGCTTAATAAAAATACTGAAGAAAACGTTTAAAAATAATAAAATCACTAGAAAAAATAAATAAAAAAGTATAACGAAAATTAAAAAGAAACAAAAACCTACCGTAACAATTTTTGTTACATTCTTGTAACAATTTTTTTTGTGAAAAAAATAAATAAATAAATAAACAAGTAAGTTGTGTTTTTCTTTTTTTCAAACGTCAAACAAAATTGAACAAAATTAATAAGAAAACCAATATTTTGTGTGTTTTTCATATTTTTTAACCTTTGTTAAAAAATAAAGCACTTTTTTATGTGTTTTTCATGTAATATTTATTTTGCATTGTTTTTTTTATTTTTCTAATTAATGTAAAGTAAACTTTTTGTTGTTATTTTTTCTTTTCCTGAATATTCTTTGTATATTTTTAGATTAGCTGCACCTCCACAATTTTCTTTTAAATGACAACTTTTAAAGGTTTTCGACTATGCTGACTACGAAAATTGCATTGAAATTTTGCAGAAATAAGTAGATATAAAAAGTTGTAATGCATTGTATTTTTTGGCAGCCATCTTTTTTTACGCGCGTGCAATGTCAGTCAGAGATGAGTAGATTTGTTTATGGCGCGCGTGCACGCGCGTAAAAAATGGCCGCCAAAGAATACAATGCATAATACAACTTTTTATATTTCGATAACTACTTATTTCTGCAAGATTTCAATGCGATTTTCGTATTCAGCATAGTCGAAAACTTAAGGGGGCGTAATTTAAAAGAAAATTGTTGAGGTGGACCTAATCTGAAAATTTACTATATTATTTCTTGTAAGGTGGGGCTGGGCAATCATTTTTTTTTTTTTTTAATAAAATTAAGGCAGACAGAGATACTTTAGGATTAGGTAAATTTTTCTACGGTCGCATCAGGCGATGTTAAAATGGGTTGAGAAGAGACAGCGGATGTGGAAGAAACTTTGCCAACCCAATCGGGTAGCTTTCCGATTTAGGGTTTAAGATGGAGAAAAAAAAAAGGATCATTACCAAATTTCTGTTTCTATATAAACTCGAAAAGAAAAATTTCGAGAAGCTCTCGACTGGTCCCATTGATTTTTTTCTCGCCAATATTTCCCCCAAAGATTTCTGCTCCTTTGTCGTGCATTGATCGGCACCTTAACGTCAGATTACAATGAAACCCGAACGTATGACATCATGAGTTATGTCTGGTTCAAATTCTGCATAAGTACAAGAAGACGTTGATGCTCAACCCTCTTCGTATGATGATTCTCAGAAATAGTCGGAATTCAAGAATGACAAAAATCTATGAAAGTGCAAACGGCGCCACTAAACAAAGATATAGAAATAGAGAAGGAATTTTTGTGTGGTTGCATTTTATTTCAATGTTTATTAGTAATTATTTAGTAGGCATGGGTTTATGGCTACATTTGTTCCACGTTGTTAGATTAGTCGTTGTTTTTTTTTTTTTATCAAAATGACATTATAAATTACCACAGTATATATTTACGAAAAAAAAAAAAAAACGGAATTTATAACAGCAATGGCAAGAAAAGAATTTACCTTTTGTGAAAGAGTTTCGCTCGTAAAAACACACAACGTTTTAGTAATTCGCAAATAACTGTATACTTTCAAGAATTTTCCCGAAATGTGGCAACAGACGATGAGTTTTAAGACGTCGTCATCAAATGGTTGTGACGTCATTTTTTTTTTCAAAATGCTATTACACGTCATAACTCGTTTTGTTAGATCATTTTCTTTTTATTTATTTATTTTTTTTTAATTACATTTTCACCCCAAACAAGGCACATTGCCACTTTGGTGTAGGGGGCTACTATCAGGGGGAACAACTACTGGGGTACTATGTAGGGATTTGGGCAGCAAGATGTCGGTTCACGTTGCACTTAAACTTCTGCATGTCAGTATAGTTGGGGAAGCAGTGACCTGGAATGGAATTCCAAAATCTAGCGGTTCTGGGGAAGAAACTACCGGAGTAGAAAGATCTTTTACATCTAGGGATTTCTACAGTGTAGGGGTGGGATTTTGCAGCTTGTCGGGTCTGTCGAGGGTGTTCACGTGGTAGGGGCACAAGTGCTTGCAGTTCATCAGAGCATTCACCATTAAAATACTTGTAGAACAGGCAGAGGGATGCAACGTTACGTCGATTGGACAGAGGCTGAAGCTTAGATGCCAGTTTGGGGCCTATCAGATTTACGACTCTCTTTTGAACCCTGTCAAGGAGCGAGAGACTAGTAGCCGATGCACCAGCCCAAATATGACAGCAATACTCCATACATGGGCGAATGGTTGCCTTATAGAGGTACAGGATACTTTCGGGTGTTAGTAGTTTTCTAGCACGGTAGAGAGAGTCCACCTTTCTTGCAGCAGCCCTGGCAATGCCCTCGATGTAATTGTTCCAACTCATGTTTCCTGTGAACGTTAGGCCAAGGAGCTTGAAAGACGTACTCTCAGATAAAGAGTCGTTGGCCATTGCTATAGGTGGTAGAGAAGGTTTCTTGCAATTATTGAATGAAACCAGTTTAGTCTTGGCGGCATTGAACGTGACCATCCATTTTTGTCCCCATTCCACTACTGATTGGAGGTCATCCTCTAGTGTTTCTGCCATTACTTTAGATATATGTTCATTTATTTTCCTGTCGTGCCTGCTATAGAGTGTGGTGTCATCAGCATATATACCCATCTCAGAGGCAATTTTGTCGGGGAGGTCATTTATGAATATCAGGAACAGTAGAGGTCCAAGGATAGATCCCTGGGGGCACTCCCGCATTTATATCATATTGTTTAGATGTACGACCGTCGAGGACTACCTGGATTTTTCTCTTATCTAAGAAGGATTTAATTATGTTAAGTATTCTACCAGTGATACCGTATGATCTAATCTTCCTGAGGAGACCCTTATGCCATACCCTGTCAAAAGCCTTAGATATATCTAGAGCTACCGCTCTGCCCTCTCCCGCTTTGTCCAGTGAATGGTATATACGTTCAGAGATTACAGTGAGGATGTCTGCTGTGGAACGGGCTTGTCTTAATCCATATTGTTTGTCGGTCAGAAGTTTAGCATCTGTAAGGTGCTGGACTAGAGCATGGTTAATTAAGGTCTCAAATATTTTGGCAAAAAGTGGGAGGAGGCTAATGGGGCGATAATTTAATGGGTCAGTTCTTTCGCCAGAATTCTTGAATACTGTTACCACAGAAGCAGTTTTCCAACAGCCCGGAAAACAAAATTCATTAAGGAATTTGTTGTAGAGTTTGGAGAGAACTGAAGCTACTTCGGCTGAGCACTTTTTTAATAGCACAGCTGGGATGAGATCGGGGCCACATGCTTTTGAAGTGTCAAGGTTTTTTATGATAGCATGCACCTGAGCAGGGCTGATTTTCAGATCGTCTAGCGTGGCGTCTGCCCGCATAGGAAATTGAGGTAGGGAGTGGTTGGAAGGGTCCAGGGTGGAGTTTGAGGCAAACCGACTGGAAAGCATGTTAGCCTTTTCGGTTGCTGAGCAAACAACCTCGTGATTGTTGGTTAGTGGGGGAATTGTTGATTGACCATTATTTACTACACTGTTGTAGATTTTCCAGAAGTCACGATTTCCTAGTTTTTGTGCTTCAATGCGTTTTTTAGTGGTTTCCATAAATTCCCTCTTAGCTGTCGCTATTTCTTTCTTAACGTTACTTCTAGCTTCTATGTACTTATGTCTGTTTGAACTGGACTTATGTCGGTTAAACCTGCGGTATGCATGCTGCTTTTGAGAAATGGCAGTTGCGCAAGTCGAAGTAAACCATTGGGGAGAGTGGGGCTTGCTGTAGAATTTCCGCATGGGAGCATGCGCTTCGATTGCAGTTTTGAACCATTCAGTGGTCTCGTTTGCACACTGTTCAGCAGGAAGAGAAAAAATATTTCCCCATGAGGCGTCTCTGATAAGATCTCTGATGGCTTCCCAGTCAGCCTTTTTATAATATCTCGTTGTTTTGAGCACTGGCTCTTCAGTTTTGGGTCTAGAGTTTAGGGCAATTTCTACAATTATCACTGCATGATCAGCGTTCCCAAGTGGGCTGTCGGCTTTCGTTATACAATCATCAGGAACTGTGGTCAAAAACAGATCTAAAAGTGATGCGTGTTGTTCTTCCTGATCAGGGAACGGGTTGGAAAAGTGACAATTTGTGATAGGGAGTGAGATATAGAGAAGCTATGAGTTGCGCTGCCCGCTGCATCTGTGTAAGTAGAGAATCCAAGCCAGTTTTTGTGATGGACATTAAAGTCACCAAATACATGTACTTGGGCGCTAGTGTCGAAGGAGAGTGCTGTGTCTATGCTGTCAGATACTTTGTTTAATATGGTGCAGTCTTGGGTCGAGGGAGAGCGGTAGAGAAAGTAAAAGTAGCTAATGTTGTGTTGCATAATTAGTCTAAAGCACATAAAGGCTTGATCATCCGTTTCTAGGTTTGTTTCTCTAGTCAAGGGAAGGGTATTACGAATGTAAACTCCGTCCGTGCATATGTCTGTCAGAGTCCTTACGGCAGAGTGGGAGATATCCAGGCATGTTAAAGTAGTTAGAGGGGTTGGAGGAGTGTAGGTTAGTCTCACTTAGTGCTAAGATATCCGGGGTATTTGTTAGGAGAAATGCTTCAACATCAGCTAAATTAGTTCTAAGCTCACGGATATTTGTGAATGCAAGCCTCAAGGGAGGAGGCAAGTTGGATTTGTTTAACCCTAAGCCTGGTTTAAGCTTATTTTTAGATTGTACTGTCATCACATTTTTTAACCAGTTTCAGTTAGGTTAGGGGGCGCGAACAGCAGGTTATCACACATGCATCACAAGTAGACCATCAGCTGACCCTCCATCAACTAGGACTGTGGCCTCAGGAAAGCCCACCGGGGATGAGTGCAGGGTCCCTTTCCATGCGCGACATGGCACTGCAAACATCCCGATATTATACAACTGTTGATGGAGCAGCCGCTCTAAGCGCTACCAAAGAGTTAGGGCGCCTGTACTACCAGTCGGAAACAGCAGCCAGTAACTGTCAATCCGGTACCCTCAACTCATCAGAGGAAGGTCAACCCAATCTAATTGCTCAGGCATATATGGTACTCAAGCACTCTCAAGTGCCCAGCTTTAGGGGTGGGGTGTGTCGGGAGTGGGAGACGGCGTTCATTGCCCTAGACAAGAAACAAGATCTACCACTGGGTGTTTCTGTCGAATCACTGTGATAGTATCTCTGCACCTGACTAATAGGCAAAGAAGGAGTATAGAAGCCGGGCGATAGACAGAGCCTATCTACTCCTTAAGCAATTTAGGTTTGCAAACCGGTAATTTGTTTGAGTCACCAGCTCTAGGAAGGTTGTCATCCAAGACTGAAGAGGCCTCCCTCCTCTTTGGTTTAGTTTCAGAGTTTTCCTTCTCCTAGACGGATGATCTGGAAAGATCTACTGGGTCCGTCACCACTGAGAGGGTTTGCTTCGCGCCTGGGTTCTAATCCAGGTATTTCTGCGACCCCGCGTGGTTAGTTAATGTTACTGGGATAGTTTGTAGAGGTTATATATTTGCTGAATAGTTAGTTTGTAGAGGTTATATATCTGCTAAATAGTTACACTCCTCAAAGTGAACTAGGGACATTGTTATTTCATTGTTACTGGATAAAGGGGTTGAGTAGAGCTCATGCCGTGTAAGCAACTATGATTGTAAGAAGGCTTGTTAGGAGATAATGTGGTTTGAGGCTTTCCCTTTACATATATATATTTCTTTTTTATTTATTCATGTTAGCTTGGGTCTAGGATAACATTAAAGTGTGAGTAGGTGTTAAGAATTGAACTACGAGTTGTGCCCAAACTATATTTTAGATGTCAGCAGGGCTTGAGATGCGAGTGCAATATAGTACGGATAAAACAGTAAGTTTTGAGTCATGTGTAATAGATATATGGGCAGGTTTTAGTAGGTGCGAATAAACTTGAAGGTACAAATTGTCTTTGGGAATATTTTTAGAAGGCTAAGCCGTGGTCCTTGCGAAGCGAAGGCCTTGGAAATTGATATAACATCATACATTCTAGTAAAACAAGACAGGTCAATGAATTATAACCGAATGCTTTAAAACAGCATTTAATAAAAATTAAAGAAAGGGACATGGTCCAATTTATATTGAAACTTTATCAAATATCAAAAACTCAATCGATTCAAAATGAACGGCTAAGTTGCGTGTTACCAAACTTGTTATTGGCAAAAAATATAATAAATTTTAAGTAAACAAACAAGTTTTGTCATCCATTTTAAAATGATTTATAGTTTTACCCACAAATTAATAGCAGACTTTCACATTGAAAACGACCTGAACTAGACCATTAGCATTTTTTATACCAAAATAAAAAAATAATAATAAACAGAAATTACCAGCGTCAAAATCCAAATATTTCATCAAAAAGAAGAAGAAGAACAACAACAACAACAACAACAATAATAATAATAATAATAATAATAATAATAATAATAATAATAATGTGACAGTTTCGTTGGAAGCAACATTGATGATAATGATGATAGCGGGGATTATAGATGCTGAATAAGTACACAGTAGATAGAACAGATGTGTTATAATTCAATTTTATTCTAAGTAAGTCTTTAGTTTAATCGAAATGTACTCAATTCTCTAGATAGTAAATGTGTGTAATTACTAAGGCTGTGATAACAGAATATTCTTTTCATTATTTTGACTCTCGAGTACATATCCGACACAGTAAGACACAGTCAATCAACCAACAATCACATCAGTCAATATAAAAACATATAAGAAATTAACGGATATATATACTCAAGAGTCAAAACAATTGAAAGAATATGCTGTTGTACCCGGCCCTCGTAATTACAAAGTGATATTTGCTGATTTAGAAACTAGTCCATACGCTAGAATCCTTTGTAGGTGGTATGGACTAACTCTGTTTAGCTTATTGTCCTAAATACAACAGTTGTGTGTAAACTCGGTGTAGATGGATTTCTTACTTCTTTTTTACTACATAAAAACAAGCGAGAGCAATTGGAGGGATAATTATTCTTATTCTTATTAATATTCGATTTTTAAGTATTAGTTCTACCGAGGGCTGTCTCATTTTTTTTCATTTGCACTTTTAGGTTATTATTTGTTTGTGGAAAAAAACTGTCTCTACAAAACCATTCTGTCATTTTTTTTTTTCATCTACGGACTTGAAACTTGATATATAAGATATTTGGACTTGCGGTACAAATTAGATTTGATTTTCAGCCAGTAAAATAGATGCTAAGGGGTCAAAGTTGAAAAAAGGATTAAAGGCGTAAGTCGACTAATCATGTTGTTTCTACGCATGTGCAAATATGCATTTATATATATATATATATATATATATATATATATATATATATATATATATAACCACGTTATTTTAAAGGTGTTATATGCGTAAAGACTTAGATTAAACTGTAACAAATAAGACTGGAGAGCTACATATTTTGGTTTCGATTCTATCTGATGGCATCTGTCATATTTTTAACTTTTGAAATCATATCGCTATATGGGGTACAATATAATAATCAATATAAACTATGCTCTATAATAGAAATACGAAATCTGCATGAATTAAAATATCATAATTAAATGTAGTTTATGGCCGGGTAACGCCAGGCGTCGTTCTAATATCTTTATAAAGGTGGGCACTGGGTTTCGACTATGAGTATAATAAAATGTCTTTCCTATTTCAAATGAATAGGAGTTAACTAAAGAGATTTTAATATAATTAATACTTTATGATATTATTAATTTATCGTCATTCATTTATTGATGAATACATACTGAACAATGTATTTATACGGCACAGTTAATGTTGACACACTGGTTCCCGACGGATCACCGATGTTAAGCAACGTTTACATATTTATATATGGGTGACCATATGGGAATTCCAGATGCTGTATATGCTCTCCGCTTATCTCGGCATTGTTTCCAGTCGTATAGCACATCTTATCACTGGACTCAAGCAGTGCCGATTCAGGAGATGTGTGGTTTGGGCTTGGGCAACCTTGCCTCACAATTACGCGCGCCACTATCTATCTATCTATATATATATATATATACTAGACTACCGGTGACCCGTTGGGTCAGAAGGTTATAGAGGCTATGGAATTAATGTATGAGTGTAACTCTTGTGACGTAAAGAAAATCGTTTTTTTTGTGACATAACAGAAACATTTTTATGAAAGTATATTAAAATGAAAAAAGAGTATAGATAGATAGAAATCTATCTATATTCTTTTTTCATTTTAATATATAATTAATGTATGAACATTAATTCCATAGCCTCTATAAGTCGTTCTGTTTATAGTTGTTTATTTTGGAAAAAAAAACTTACAGCCATTGAATTATAAGTGGTTTGCCATACTTATAGGTAAATGTGCATTGAATAGATACCATAATACTTAAAGTTAAATTCATATTTTGATATATCTTTTTAATTTAAACACGAAAAAAAAAACAATTAGGACGCTGAAAACGTACACAGTATAACAATGTTTTATTGTCGCGTTGATTATTTATTTGTAACGCAAATAAAAAAAACATACTATCGGGGTTATTTATTTATATTGGTAGTGTAGAAGAAAATGTATGAATGATGAATGGTTTTAAGAAACGTGTATTAAAAAATGAAGAATAAATTTAAAAAAGTAAGGCGGCGGGTAAATCGCCGTTGTAAAATGCTCTTATGATTGTCAACGATTTAAAATAGATTTATTTGTAAGAAAATTGCGTTAAAATAACTTAAACGTAATACGGAAATGAACGATGTAAAAAATGCAGAAAGTATTAACAATTGTTTATTTGGATAATTAAAACGCGAAAAAAATTGGGACGCTGAAAACGTACACAGTAAAACAATACGTTTTATTTTCGCGTTGAGTATTTCTTTATGCACGCATGCACAACCGGAAGTCGTAAACCGGATGTTGGGTTACAACACCTGTTACAAGGCCATTTGAGTTTTATAATTATATATATATATATATATATATATATATATATATATATATATATATATATATATATATTGTTATAACCCGGAATGTCTAGGGGTAAAAGTCGTAACACAAAATATAAAAAATGTATTTAAAAAAAAATTAGTTTTCCCGGGTTTTTAGATACGGGAGGGATATATCCATTTTCTCGAAAGACATTTATAAACACAAGACAGGAAAAACGCATCCAAGTAACAATACCGAGGCCAATGGAAAAATTAACACAATTTTATTTACATATATAAAAATATATTGTAACGGAAGTAAAAGAGAATGTGTAACTGAATGAACAAACAAACTTGAAATAGATTCGAGAGAGAATTTCCGCGCAAAAGAAATAAACAGTTCACATCCTGTCGTCTGCTTTTAACTCCAAAATATCCTTTTTGTGTTTTTTGTTTTTGTAGTTGTTTTCATATATGAGAGAGATATATATAGAGAGAAAAATAAACAATCGACTCACTCAGCGCCGGGTTTTAAATATTTCTGTCGCATTCCTTTCTTTTGAAACAATTTCATTCCTTCGTCCATTGGATACATCGTCATTCCTCATTATCGCCTTTTTTTTTTGTTTTCTGTGTCGTCAAAATATATCGTTCATTTCTTCGCCGTCGTCAGCACCACAAACGCCGTCACCATCGCCAACAATGTCGCTTCCCTGACCCTCCTCCTCGGCTGCTATATCGTAACTGTCTCGCCACCCTGCGCCGCTCCGTTCCCTCTCTCTAATGGTATACCTTTCTCTCTTTGGCGCCCCCTCTCTCACTGTATGTACCTGCATCTCTCTCGCGTCACTCGCTCAATAACATGCGAGGCGGATGCCTGCGGCTTTTCCTCTCTCTAGTTTCATATCTTCTCTCTCCTCCTCTCTCTTTTTTTACAGTTTATAGGCGTCCCCTCGCTGTATTTTCGTATGTTCTCTCTCTCTCTTTTTGTTTTTCCGGATGTTTACAAATTCACTAAGAGCAGACGACAATATTAAGCGCGATAAAACAGAATTTTCTCTCTCGACTTTTTTTTATAATATTAAAAGTAATTATTGACTCAAATTATATATTTTTTCACATATTTGTAACTATATATATATATATATATATATATATATATATATATATATATATATATATATATATATAATTTAAATGGGGTTAAAACAGTAGTCTAAAGAGTAGAGTGTATTTTAATGTGATAGTAAAATTACTAATTTAATTAAAATACAAGAAAAGGACAGCGCTCGTTGTAATTCAGATATATAATAAGCTCGATAGGCAAATATCCTAGAGCTACTTTAATATTTAGTAATGTGATTGATAATTTAAAATTCAAATTAGAATTTAAAATTAAAAATATGTTTCATAAAATGGAACATCAACAAAGTCAATAATTTGTACGGTCGTTTCGGAAACGATGTTTTTATTACGATAGACATTAAGCTACGGACAATAATTTTGATCTATAGTTTTTTTAAGTATTAGGTGGTGGTTATTTATATGTAAAAGACACCATAAATATACCTAGCATTTTTTTTAAGTAAGGCAGATGTATCTGGAAAATATTAAAATAAAAAGGAAAATATTTACTTGGCAAGCAAAGTAATATGGGTTGAGAATAAAAAATAGAATAAAATTATAAATCTGAATTTGGTTTAAATATAAGGTTATAATATGTTTTTAATAAAGGTTAAGAATTATATATATATATATATATATATATATATATATATATATATATATATATATATATATATATATATACCTTTTTATTGTTCGCTTTTTGAAAACCGTAATTATCGTAAAAGCATTAATTTGGATGTTGATTGTAGCTTACAAGTATACGAAATGTTGAATTTTCAAAAAGAACGCCAATGGAACATTTTTTAGCGGTTAGAATATGTTAGTACCTATTTACTATGCCTCCACACGGGACAGAGTTAGACACCAGGGTCGTTTTTTTACGTGGAGAAAAACGCCTAATTTAAAATTAAGCAAATATTAAAAAAAGGGGGAGATAATCTTATTTTCCTAATTAAATAACAAAGGGAAATAATTAGTGTTTATTCTATTTAGATTATAATATATTATATTTGGAACTTATTGAATTTAGTATTTTTAATACTTTATTTATTTATTTATTGAAATGGCAAATAATAGGATCATATAAAGGATATACACCAGGAGATAGATTCTGTGCACTTTGTACACAGAGACCCTAAAGATTTTAAAATATGACGATATCAAAAATAGAACCACCCTCCTAAATTCAAGAGAGGAGCTTATTTCCTCATGCAGTCATAAACGTTGATTTAAATTTAACAAATATAAACCACCATAAGTCAGGTTAAGTTTAAATATATATTTAAATAATATACAATAATGGTAAAGATTTAAATTGGGCTTATGGTAGAGACTGTAGGATTCTGCATTAAGGTTTAGCGTGTTATCAAGAAAATTAGTAGTTTTTGTTCGGTTCAATCGTTATAGAAATCCCGTGAATGTGTTTAAAACGATGTTTAAAGACAAAAACATGTTTATGTATGTTATGTAAGTTCCTAATAGTTTTATTATATTTCCTTGGTTCTAGTAGGGAATAGGGCATTATTTCTATAAAGAATCCCGTGAATGTGTTTAAAACGATGTTTAAGTTTTCGAAAGGTAAAGGCTTACTAAGTCCTTAATTTCAGCAGAATTTGCTACCCTTTAGGATATCGACGTTATTGGGGCTGTCTTTTCTTTTCCAAGATTTATTTTTGAAATGTATAAAAGACCTTCTCGTAAAGAGGATTAATTTAATTTTCAAATTTGTTAACTCAGTGGTTTAGTGAAAATAAAGGACTTATTTAAGAGGATCGGATAACTGAACTGGTAGTAGTTGTTGACGTCTAAGCTTATAAAATTGAAGATATGCTTATGTTTAGGGTGAGCTGTTTGTTCTATATATATCACTTTATTGAAGATGCTTCGACACATTTTCAACTTCATATTCATCGACCACACGCCTGTTCGGTTTAATAAAACAATACAAAATAAACTACAGAGTTCTATGTGTAGTTACCAGCCTGCACGCTCTCGATAGCAACAACATAATCATGGACTTCTTTTTCCGAAAAAAAATAAGAACAAAACAGAAAAAATAAAATTCTTTTTATTTGCATCCAAAAGCATATTTTTAAAAACAGTTTGCCTGTTTGTTGTATATTTTTCGCTTTAATCAAGTAGTTGTTAAGAGTCGACACATTTTCTACTACTACACACACACACACACACACACACATATATATATATATATATATATATGTGTGTGTGTGTGTGTGCGCGCGTGCGTGTGTGCGCGCGTATGTGCGCGCGCGTGTGTGTGTGTGTTGCGTTCTATTGTTTTTGGTGATATGAGAATTTAACAATTTCAGATATCTACGGTGAAGCTGTAATAACTTCTCCTACCTTCGGTGCTGCTCCTCTATAGGGGACGTCTCTATTTTTATTTACAAAATATTATTATCCACGGATGCGCGTTATGCCTTAATAACTTTTGCGATAAATCAATCTGTGACGACAGTTACTGCGTTCATCGACCTTACTACGAAACCTTTCCTGAATTACAGGAACATTTTATCGCACGTAACTGGTATATATATATATATATATATATATATATATATATATATATATATATATATATATATATATATATATATATATATATATATATATATATAATATATAGTAAGTTATAAAATATATATGGCGATTAAGCTACACTGAATATTCCGCGTTTCATCCACTCTAGGACTCTTCAGGCTTATGCGCGAATTTTGTGGTTGTCTGTCGTTTTTTATTCATATTTTAGTTAGCCAATCAGCTTTCTAGTATCTACCGCGCCCTTCCTATCAGCCAATGAACATGAACGAATCGGACAAAGGCATATTTGACCTCTGGTTGACCTGTTCCTTTGTGTGTGCTCTATTTAGCCTGGATATCTAGTTTCTTGACCTGTTTTAAATCTAGGTTAGGGTTTTTTATGTTAGTTTATATATAAATATAAATATATATATATATATATATATATATATATATATATATATGTACATATATATATACACATATACCGACTTTTTACTTTTCATACGTATGAAAACAACGCTATAAAATAAATACTGGGAACTCAAGGAAAGAAGACATTCGCCGGCATGTGTGCAAATGAAGTAGTTATATATATATATATATATATATATATATATATATATATATATATATATATATATATATATATTGATATATATATATACATATGTATATATATATATACATACAGATAATTATATATATATATTGATATATATAAATATATACGTATACATATACATATATATGTATGTATATATGTATATATATGCATATACATATACATATGACATACATATATTTATATATTGATACATACATAATTTGTTTACATATCGTATACCCTGTATCAATTTCATCAAACAACTAAATTTTCACAGTTGACAGATAAAAGTTCACTCATCAACTTCTCTCATTAATTCAATCATTTTCTTCATATAATCTGCTCTTGCTCTCTAATAAATATACGAAGGATGTGAAGAAAGAAAAGTGACAAAAACCTTGAGAAAAAGAGATTTCGCTCGTCATTGCCATATTCGCAAAATGATATTAATCAACGCAAGATGTCTGGTTATTATAATTGAATAAATTTGCCACCGAAAATTTTGGCAAAATTAACAGAAAGAAGAACACGTCGACCATATTGTCTTGTATTGATTTTCCTTTGTTGATACGCTTTGTTAATTTGTAACAGTCATTCCTTCGGCAATCATTTCTTTTTCGATTCGATTTCCGATTTTCGAAAGGTTCGTTTTTGTTCGCGTTATTGCTTTGTTTGGGATGGAGGCGGCCATGTTTTTCTCAAGCTTATATTTTTAAATTAATCAAAGAAGATTAAAAGCAATTGGGTTGTTTGTTGCATTTATTTAACACTGATAAAAGCTTCTTTGAACATCTCTTCTCTCTCTCATATATATATATATATATATATATATATATATATATATATATATATATATATATATATATATATATATATATACATCATTGAAAGTATTGCGGGTTGCTTACTGAGCGCACTTGCGCACTTTGATTAGATGAAAACAGCAAATCATTTTAAGATTTTAACGGAATTTTCACGACAGCGGTTTTAACAAATCTTTTTGTTTTTTGCATGTAGGTATCCTTAGAGACAACAGGTTACTCGTCTGTTTTCTCCGTCATTCGAACACCATGACACGTGTGAGGATTTAAATCAGCAACTGAAGCACAAAAGTCGGGCACTATTTCTTCAAAACAGTCGCAACATATAAAACTGTAAAAAGGACGCATTATTAAGATAAGTTGCTGCAAACTCAGGTTATTGGCACATTATTGTGATTTTCCCAATTATACTTAGTAAAAAAAATGTTGGGACTCCACCGATAAGTAAAGAACATATGCTATACAAATAAAAAACACACACAAAAAAAACTTGTATTTGCAGGAAAAGAGAGGGAAGAAAGAAAGGAAAATTTCTATACATTAATAATAATAATAATAATAATAATAATAATAATAATAATAATAATAACAACAACAACATACAATGAATAGGCTTATAAATTTAGTTACACAAATTTGTATAGTTTAATAATTTGTTTTAAAGAAATCAAAGTAGATAAAAAAATGGTAGTTGATTAGCTAGACAGAGGTACCTACAGTGTGTACAGTCGAATGAAACGGTTAACTAGTGAACGACTCGAGTTAATGTAAGTTTTCGCCATCTAAATACAGAAACACTTATAAATGTAATTAGAAAATGTATCGGTAACAAACTTGGAAAAAAGATAAATAAAACAATTTAATTTAAGCAAAATGAGAGAATTACACAGGATCATGATTTGAGTCATTATTTCAGTCTCATCAAGAGGAAACATGACTATCCATTTACATTGCTTACACAAGGGCAAAGTTCAACATGAGGTCAGTGTTGATGAGAGCCCATCAAAAATGATCATTTTGGATTGGGAGAAAAAAAAATTGTCGCGGCCGATATTTCTCTAAAATAGAAAAATAGCACAAAACAGAAATGTCAATATTTATTTTAATATTTATTTTAATATTTATTTCAATATTTATTTTAATATTTATTTCAATATTTATTTTAATATTTATTTCAATATTTATTTTAATATTTATTTCAATATTTATTTCAATATTTATTTCAATATTTATTTCAATATTTATTTCAATATTTATTTTAATATTAATTTCAATATTTATTTTAATATTTATTTTAATATTTATTTTAATATTTATTTCAATATTTATTTCAATATTTATTTTAATATTTATTTTAATATTTATTTCAATATTTATTTTAATATTTATTTCAATATTTAAGTTAATATTTATTTCAATATTTATTTTAATATTTATTTTAATATTTATTTTAATATTTATTTCAATATTTATTTTAATATTTATTTCAATATTTATTTTAATATTTATTTCAATATTTAAGTTAATATTTATTTTAATATTTATTTTAATATTTATTTCAATATTTATTTTAATATTTATTTCAATATTAATTTCAATATATATTTCAATATTTAAGTAAATATTTACTGCAATATTTTTTTAAATATATATTTCAATATATATTTCAATATTTAAGTTAATATTTGCTTCAATATTTATTTCAATATTTAATTTAATATTATTTCAGTATTTAATTCAATATTTATTTCAATATTTATTTTAATAATTATATCAATATTTATTTTAATATTAATTTAACTATTAATTTTACTCTTTATTTTAATATTTATTTTAAAATATATTTCAATGTTTATTTTAATATTTATTTCAATATTTACTTTAATATTTATTTCAGTATGAAATTTTATATTTATTTAGATATTCATTTTAATAATTATATCAATATTTATTTTAATATTTATTTCAATATTTACTTTAATATTTATTTCAGTATGAAATTTAATATTTATTTACATATTCATTTGAATAATTATATCAATATTTATTTTAATATTTATTTCAATATAAATTTTACTATATATTTCAATGTGTATTTTAATATTTATTTCAATATTGATTTCAATATTTATTTTAACATTTATTTCAATATTTATTTTAATAATTTTATCAATATTTATTTCAATATTTAATCAATATTTATTTCACTATTTATTTCAATATTTATTTAAATGTGTATTTTAATATGTATTTTAATAGTTGTTTCAATATTTATTTTAATATTTATTTAAGTATTTATTTCAATATTTGTTTCAATATTTATTTCAATGTGTATTTAATATTTATTTAATATTTGTTTCAATATTTATTTCAATATTTATTTTATACTTATATTTATTATAATATTTATTTTAATATTTATTTCAGTGTTTATTTTAATATATATTTCAATATTTATGTTAATATTAATTACAATGTTTATTTCAATATTTATTTTAAATTTTATGTTGATATAATTTACTATCTATTTAAATGTGTATTTTAATATTTATTTCAATATTTATTTTAATACTTATTCTAATATTTATTGCAATATTTATTGCAATATTTATTCTAATGATTATATCAATATTCATTTCAATATTTATTTTAATATTTATATCAATATTTATTTCAATATTTATTTAAATGTGTATTTTAATATGTATTTGAATAGTTGTTTCAATATTTATTTCAATATTTATTTTTATATTTATTTCAATATTTATTCTAATGATTATATCTATATTTATTTCAATATTTATTTTAATAATTATATCAATATTTATTCTAATGATTTCCAATATTTATTTCCATATTTATTTCAGTATTTATTTCAATATTTATTCTAATGAGTATTTCAATATTTATTTCAATATTTATTTCAATATTTATTTAAATGTGTATTTTAATATCATTTAAATATTTGTTTCAATATATATTTCAATATTTATTTTTATGTTTATTATAAAATTTATTTAATATTTATATCAGTGTTTATTTTAATATATATTTAAATATTTATGTTAATATTTATTTCAATGTTTATTCCAATATTTATTTCAATATTTATTTTAATATTTATTTCAATATTTATGTTCATATTTAATTTATTATTTATTTAACAATTAATTTTAATATAATTTTTAATATTTATTTTAATATTTATAGAAATGTTTATTTAAGTATTTATTTATATATATATATACATCGGTATTTATTTTCATATTTACTTCAATATTTATTGTAATTTTGTTCCAATATTTATTTTACTGATTTTAAATATTTATTCTAATGTTTTTCAATATTTTTTCTTTTTATTTTTTCTATATTAATTTTAATATTTTTTATTATTTATTTAAATAGTTAGTTTAATATTTGTGACAATATTTGTTTCAATAATTATATTATTATTTATTTCAAAATTTCATTTAATATTTATTTTAATATTTAATTTAATATTCATTCCAATATTTTTTTAAATATTTATTTCAATATTTATTTTAATGTATATTTTAATATTTGTTTAAAATATTTGTTACAATATTTTTTTAATATTCAGTTTTATATTTATTTCAATATTTATTTTAATATTTATTTTAATATTTGTTTCAATATTTGTTTCAATATGTATTTTAATATATATTTTAATATTTATTTAAATATTTATTTACATATTTGTTTCAATATTTGTTTTAATATTTATTTTGATGTCAATATGTTTTATATTTATTTTAATATTTATTTTAATATTTTTTTATATTCATTTTAATATCTATTTAAATATTGGTTTTGATATTTATTTTTATATTAGTTTTTATTTTAATTTTAATATTTATTTTTATATTTATTTGAATATTTACTTTAATATTTATTTTCATATTTATTTTAATATTTATTTTAATATTTATTTCAATGTTTATTTTAATATTTAATTGAATATTTATTTTAATATTTATTTGAATATTTATTTTACTATGTATTTTAATATTTATTTTAGTATTTATTTTAATATTTATTTTAATATTTATTTTAATATTTGTTTTAATATTTAATTTAATATTTTTTCCAATATTAATTTTAATATTTATTTTAATATTTTTTTTTATATTTGTTATTTTATATTTTTTAATATTTATTTTTATATTTATTTCAATATTTGTTACAATGTTTGTTTTAATATTTATTTTGATGTCTATTTCAATATTTATTTTGGTATTTATTTTAATATTTATTTTAATATTATTTTAAATGTTTTTAATATTTGCTTGAATATCTATTTCCGTAATTATGTATCTGATGCTGCAGTGATATTTGAAAGTATTTTTAAGTACAGTGTCAACCGCAGTAGTTATGCTAGGATTTTATGCTAGGAGTTTAGGAGTGCAAAAGAAGGAAGAATAAGTTTTAAGACCGATAGATCATTCTGTTTATAAATTAATAGATTGCTTACAACAAATCAGCTTAACTTTAAAACACTACAATTAAAAATGTTAAATACCACAAGAGCCGAGTCAAATACACTGATGGAGAAATTACACTTATTTGATTTACCCAAGATTTTATTTTGATATTACATAATATTTTGATATAAGACATTGTTTGAATCATGGCTTTTTATTAATTTGTTTGAATCAATTTATTAATAGAGGTTCGGTCGATTAATTAGTCTGACTTGTTTTCACTCCATTGGGGGGGGGGATAAAGGGAAAACTTAATAAACGTTGAAAAAAAACGAAAACAAATCGAATTGTAAATATCAAAGCTCAACTTCAAAGATTCGCTTTGTTGAAGTAACAATATGGCAGCCAGCCAAAAGAGAAAAAACGCCTCAGACGAATCTAATTAAAATGATCAACTGAAATTAATTAATTTATTAATCATCTTATTGAAACAAGTAAACGGACAACATAAAAGAAAAGATACTTCTTCAAACGCCCGCTAAAACACACATCATTATTTTAATTCTCCGCAATGAAGTCACAAATTGTCATTTATTTCATTCTTCACGTTTCTGTTCTTTGTTATTTTCTTAGTTAATCATCCCCACAATACGTTGCCTGTCCAAGAACTGCATAGTTACACCCAACACAAAGGGTCAAAATGTTGTTTTCAACTAATAAAACGGTGTGTGTAAAGTTGATAGGGTCACATCTGCTTGTTTGTGCGTTTGTCTGTTTCTCTGCTAATGAACATGATCATGATAACTCAACAGATTTGCACATCGTTTGATGCAAAGAGAACATATGAGTTGCAGAAGAACCCATTACACCCTGGGTGCAGATCTGAATAAAAATGTCCATGTGTAGGTATCGTTAGATATGCAGGAAATGTTATTCTTAAAAAAAATCTGAAAAAAAAAAATTTACGACAATCATATTGGGTTAGTGCTGTCACAAATGAAAAAACCCACAAGTAGTGTAAAGTGTGCAAATATATGTATTTATCATAAAGAACACAGGAGCCACTAAAGTGGTATGAGAGGAACATGCGGTCAAACATGGTATGAATGTCTTTATCTAGTCTCTGAAACCAGTAGTGTTCATAGGACTAGTTGATTCCATTTAGTTCTCAAATAGAGGTGGTTTGTCCCCCACAACAGTTAGCAACTAAATTCCCTTTGTTTTTGTCATATTTTTAGTTTGAAAATATATATACTTTGAGAAGTCTTTTTTGGAATCATGTTTTCGACTTGATTTAAGTTATTTTCATTCAAATGGAATCAAAATTAAGAAAAATTACTATTTTCGACATTTTTGTTTGATTTTTTCTTTTTTCTTTTTCTTTTTTCATTTCTCAGCTTGCGGATTTCTACTAAAGAGATATTGAATATCTTGCTGAACTTTGGTAAGAAGTTGTAAGTAGCACAGGAGAATAACAAGTGGTGTTCCTTAGTGTCTAAGTGACAACAAGTCTCTTCACATTTTCAGTAATCTTCTCCTTTTTCGATAACCAGCGCAAATAATTGTGCGTTATTTCACATCGTCGTTTACCATTGATTTCTCTGTTCGTCTTCTCTCTTTTTTGTGATATTTTCAGTTTCGCGGCTACTTGTTTTTAGGCAGTGTTTTTGCTACGATCTTAACCCTTTTTGTGGTTTTCATTATCTGCTTTGATAACATTAACATAATCTTTCATACTTACCAGCCATTATTCCTCCTCTCTTTTTTTTACATAGAGTCAGTCAGTATAAATTTTCGAGTGTAAGGCACATTGTATGTTCATTAGTTTTTTAAGCTCTTTGTCGTATTGCCCGAGTTCTTCATATGAAGGGTTCAGATTACTAGGATACTGTCTTGATATCTGTTGCTTTATTAGGATAATACTACTCTTACTACTACTACTACTACTACTACTACTACTACTACTAATAATAATAATAATAATAATAATAATAATAATAATAATACTATTAGTAATATCAGCAAACAGTAATAATATTAATTATTATTATTATTATTATTCATTATTTACTATTCATAAAAGAAAAGAGACCATTATTTACTATTCATAAAAGAAAAGAGACCATCTAATGATAGCGACACTGGAAAAAAAAGTCAGTCTTTAACTAAATAATAAAAAAAGAAAAATATTAGATAGTGGTTGACTCAACATAGATTGAAAGGGCGAAAGAGTCGTGACTGGGTCAGTTGATTGTAAATTGCAGCTAAATAGAACAATTAAAACAGATTTTTTGAAACATGGTTTATTCCAAAGAATAAGGTATATTTTAGCATGGATTTTGTGTTATTAAAGAAAAAATATACCTGCGCTTCGGGTAGAAGTTTGCTGTAAGCTCGGGTATCCCCTACATAAGCACCCTTGCAGTAAGTGTATGTTGTAAGAGCAGCGTCAAATATGACCGTAAACTTTGACTTGAAAAATGATGCGTACTATTCCTAGGTGGGAGGCCATCACCACGGTCAGGTTTGGCCACGATCGGTCCGGTGGTGTGGGCTGCAGGCGGGTATATATATATATATATATATATATATATATATATATATATATATATATATATATATATATATATATATAGGCTTTAACCTTGACCTTTGACCTTAACCCTGAAAAAGTGTGTGCACAATCCCTACGTGGAAGACTATTATTATGCCAGGTTTGGTCAAATGATGAGGCTGTAGAAGGGTTGTATACACACACACACACACACACACACACACACACACACACACACACACACACACACACACACACACACACACACACACACGCCAGCACGCACACGCGCGCGCGCACACACACAAAACACACACACACAAACGCTACTACTTTATGTATATAGATATAGGAAAATGCCTTGGGAAAAGAACTTATATTTAATATTATATATATATATATATATATATATATATATATATATATATATATATATATGTTTAGGAAAAGGAAAAATCCGAAATAATACCAGGCTCTCTCTGCTTATCCTGACATTGTTTACAGTTGTCGTGAAATTCTCTTTCCACGGGTCTCAAACAATTTGTTAAAGAAAATTAAACGAGATGGCATTTTGCGCAACGCTTGCCTCACAAATAATTCCCTGTACAGGCACGCTTACAGACGATATCCTTTGTCTTTAAAGATTGTGTAGTAGGTTACCTCCCTCTATTTCTCTTTCGCATACGCACGAACGCACGCACGCACACACACACACACACACACACACACACACACATATATATATATATATATATATATACAGAGAGAGAGAGAGAGAGAGAGAGAGTAAAAGAGTAAGTTTTGCCAATATTTTTCGTGTTTCAATTTTTCGCGTTTCAACCTCGTGAAGATTCGTCGCTCTATTTTCTAAACTTACTACCTAGCTCTACTTACATATGAAGCACTGCCGAAGTAAATACTGAGAAGATATGCATAAATTTTTATGTGGATGCATAAATTATATATATATATATATATATATATATATATATATATATATATATATATATATATATATATATATATACATATATATATATGCCTAGCTTGATTATGAGTTTAGAAGGTTCTTGAAACATTTATTTGTCCTGTTAACGCTAACATTCATACAGAATCTTCTTTCTTTGCAATTAAATTAAGCCAGATAAGAAGTCAGGTCGTCGAGTGGTCAGTCTTCAAAAACTGTCCAATCTAAAACGTCTTCTTCTTTGTCAAGGACATCTGGTGCTTTTGATATTGAGGAGGTCGGTTTACCTTTTCTGCTGGTTTGGTTATTCGTTAGTGTTCAGGTGACTGACAAGGGTCTTGACCGGCCAGAGACACGAGCGGACACCTCGGCTGCTCTGCTTAGCGCCCGTTTTGTATGATTGTCAACACCACACGTTCTAATAATTTTATCACCCGATCTAGTCGACACCACGTCAGATGAAATAAAGTGATTATTTTCCTTGGGATGGAAAGAAAAATTGACTGATTGATTGACATAGTGACCGTGAGAAATCGATGATTCTGTGGCAATTTGGAGAAGTTGGTAATTCAAAAAATATTATCAGCTACTGCTTCGCAATTTAATTCGCTATTTGAACTCTTTCAAACAAAACAAACCAATCAAAAATGATAAAATTAATTTACTGCTATTACTTTTGGCCTTTTGGCCGCCAAGATCAAAGTGTAGTATCTGTTCTTCAGATACTGCACTTCCATTTCTTGTTCTCTTTCGGTGGAGGAGCAGTCCTTCACGACTGAGACAATTTTTATTTTTGTACCTTTTCTCCACGTTAAAAAACGACCCTGGTGTCTAACTCTGTCCCGTGGGGAGGCATTGTAAATAGGTACTTACAATATCAGTGCTACTGTGAATAACAATAAGGCATATTTTGGTTGCCTATATTAAAAGTGAAAGAAATTCTTTCCTTTTTTTCTTATATATATATATATATACATATACATATATATATATATATATATATATATATATATATATATATATATAGCCGCACTGATGAGCTGTGAAACAGCGAAACAGTACTGTATGTGGATGACTATAATGCTCCTCACCTTGAGTTGAGCATATTGAGAAGTGATACATGAATTACCATTAGCGTATAAGCGACGCTCTTTGTGTAAACAAATCGAGCGGCGGTATTTCGGACGATGTCAAAACATTGTTAAATTCACTACTCGTTCAGCAGCCGACAATAGCGTAATGGTTCGGAGCCTTGACTGCCATATAGACAGTCGGGTTTCAATCCTCGCTTGAGGTGGTTACCTGTCTAGCCGCACTGATGGCAGTGTCAGAAATTTCGTGAAAATAGCGAATAATTTCACCCCATCTTTCCAAGCTTATAACTCCTCGAAAAATGCAATTCAACCCCTAATTTCTTTTTTCAATTAAAGGAGCAAGGACCAAGATTTCATTAAAAAAAAAAAAAAAACGTGTTTTTTTTTAAAAAGGTTTTAAACTTCGGACTTTACAGGTAAAATTCTACAAGAACAATATGTTTTTTTTTTTTGTTTTAAATTTGAATATATTATGTATTGACCTTTTCTCTTCAATTTGTAGGTAAATAAGTATGTACTTATCGGGGTCTAAATTAATTATTATTAGACATTTACAAAATGGGAGGCGTGAATTATTCGACCCCCTGTCTTTCCAAGCTTATAAATCCTCGAAAAATGTAATTCAAGCCCTAATTTTTTTTTCAATTAAAGGAGCAAGGACCAAGGTTCCATTAAAAAAAAAAAAAAAAAAAAAAATATTGTTCTTGTAGAATTTTACCTGTAAAGTCCGAAGTTTAAAACCTTTTTTAAAAAAAACACGTTTTTTTGTTTTGTTTTTTTTAATGAAATCTTGGTCCTTGCTCCTTTAATTGAAAAAAGAAATTAGGGTTTGAATTGCATTTTTCGAGGAGTTATAAGCTTGGAAAGATGGGGTGGAATTATTCGCTATTTTCACGAAATTTCTGACACTGCCATCAGTGCGGCTAGACAGGTAACCACCTCAAGCGAGGATTGAAACCCGACTGTCTATATGGCAGTCAAGGCTCCGAACCATTACGCTATTGTCGGCTGCTGAACGAGTAGTGAATTTAACGATGTTTTGACATCGTCCGAAATACCGCCGCTCGATTTGTTTACACAAAGAGCGTCGCTTATACGCTAATGGTAATTCATGTATCACTTCTCAATATGCTCAACTCAAGGTGAGGAGCATTATAGTCATCCACATACAGTACTGTTTCGCTGTTTCACAGCTCATCAGTGCGGCTAGACAGGCAACCACCTCAAGCATATATATATATATGTGTATATATATATATATATATATATATATATATATATATATATATATGCCTGAAAATTTGCTATTCTATACTTTAAAGAACTCCAACATCTATTAAACTGTAGGAGAGAAATAGCGAATAACTGTGTGCACGCGATAAATATTACTCTAGGATATGCCTGCGCGTAATATTTTTGTGATAAGAGTTGCGCACCCTCTCCTGGGTCGATATTGTTAAATACCAGTGGCAAGTGGAGGTTCTGGGCGACTGGAAACAATGCCGAGATAAGCGGAAAGCACATACAGTGCCTAGAATTCCCAAATCGTCACCTATTTGGTTCTAGGCTCCACGTTGCTTAACTTCCGTGATCTGATGAGAACATGTGTTTCAACGTGATTATGCCGTGTATATATATATAAACTAAAATAATATCCGAATTATAGTAAAAAACATTTTTTTTAAATCACATGTCTAACGTCGTGGTCATTTTTTTTTTTAAATATCTAACTACAATTAGGTTTAAAATAGGTCAGCTTACTTAGATATCTACTGTTCTCATGAAAAATACACACAAAGGAAGGTGTGAACCTAAGGTCAACTGTATCTTTGTCCTGAAAGTGCCTGCCCATTGGCTGATTAGGATGGGCGCGGTGGAAACTAGGAAGCTGCTTGGCTAACTAGTGCGTATATAAAAATGCGAGGTAACCTTTGTATAAGTGTGACGAATTCTCATACGAATGAAACGCGGAATATTCTGTGTAGCTTAATTGCTATGTATATTTTTATAACTTACTATATATATATATATATATATATATATATATATATATATATATATATATCATGAAAGGAAGAAGAAATTTCGTGATTAAAACGTTTAAAATAAAGTTAACAGGGTGAAAAGAAAAAAAAATGAAAATATAGGGGAGTCAGCTGACCGGTTTCGCTCTCGCTTTATCAAAGCTGTATCGAAGGATTTGAAAGAAAATAAAACACGAATGGGAATCGAAAATTTGTACAAATAAAAATAACGTTACGCTATGTATGGGAGGGGGGAAATTGGGGAAAGCGATTACAGCAACGTTATATCATTCGAAGATACTAGAGACTAATCACGCTCAAACCCAAGAGGCATTCACTCTGTTAACTGGTCAAAACATTGTCTTGATTAACTAAATTAGATTATTTTAGAAGACAAATAGACAATTTATTAACGTAATAGGAAGAAAATCTATTAGGTTGGTGCAAAAGTAATGCCATTTTTTTTACTTTCAACTTCAAAAGATCATAACTTTCTTCATAATAAACTTTATTAATTGAAAAAAAACAACAACATTAGAATCGACACATTTTTACCAACGAGAAACAAGTTTATTTATCCTATTAGCATAGAAATCCGGAGTTCTGGAACCGATGAAGTCATTGAAGGCCGATTCGGCCTCATCTCGGGTTTTTAAGCATTTTTCGCGCAGGAAGTTGTCGAGATGCTTGAAAAATGAATATCCGGTGGGCAAAAGATCCGGTGAATATGGTGGATGAGGCAAAGTATTCGTTCAGCTTCTGCAAGGTTAGCTGAGCAACATACGGGCGAGCGTTGTCATGGACTTTAAACCCTGGAAACAAATAATTCTATTTTAGTCCATTTAAAGGAGAAATATCATTTCAATCGTCGAATATGTCGGTGTTCAAACAAACTTCTGCAACGAATTATGGTCGAGCACTGAGGTACTACTGTATATCAATTTTACAAAACTATTGGATACTGATAATCTCCAGGATTAGGAACAGAAAGTGCCTGCTCACACTATGGAAATCTCTTGTTCTCCCAATGCTGGAATACGGCTGTCAGCTGTGGTCTCCATAAAAAAATAGCAACAAAAATCTGCAAAATAGAAGCAATTCACCAGCAAAATATGTGGAGTAGATCAAATGAATTACTGGGAGATGCTGATGGAGCTGCAACTGTATTCACTACAACGCCCAATAGAACGATATATTATCATCTATATATGGAAAAAATCTTGGAAGAAAGGGTCTCAAACACAACCATAATATAAATAACCTATCAGCGGCTAGGAAGGCTCTGCTATATAAAAACCACACCTGGGACTACACAAAGGATCAAGTCTCTTATCCACCACAGCTTCACCCATAGTTGTACGAGAACATTTAACTGTATTCCAGCCGCAATAAAAATATGAGAGTGTCCCCCGACACTTAAAAAAAAAACAACTGGACATCTGGCTGAAAAAGATATCTGACCAGCCACCAACATCAGGCAACCCTAGTCCCAACCTTAATCGTCTAGTGGACTGGACCTCTGTAGGAAGTGGACAGCCTGGGTGCAGCTCCAGCTAGCTGTGTCAATAACCGACGAATAACACAAACTACAAACTTGCTTCTGTCTGGATCAATCGAATATCTATCTTTGTAACCGACAAAAAGTGAAGCCCTTGTCAACATTTGTTAAGAATACCAAAGTAATGTTATATATTTTATAATTAAAATGCAAAAGAACATTTGACCACTCTCGTACCTACACTCGCTTTCACACAGAAGAGATATTTGTAAGCTTCTATCTAGTGTATCATTATGCCCATGGTATATGCTTGGTATAACTCTAATCTCTGATTCATCCTTGTAACACATTTACAGCAAGGATTCGTCTAGCTAAAACCACAATAATTATTGTCCTTTCTGTCTTTCTGTATCAAAAATAAAAAGGAAATTCATGACTAAAGAACGTCCTATTTGTGAAACAAGATACAAAGGATCTGCTTCTCTACCGACTACAATGTGATCGTCTTCAAGCAGATATTTGTTGGATCGTCCTCTTGTATAATCAATTTCTTTTAAGTGTCTAGCCTACCCTACTGTTTCCAATCTCCTCGTTGTGGTAATCATCGTCCTACTGACGATTTCTTTAACCATTGCCCTCAAGTAGTCCCGGGCCTTGATAAGTGGTGACCCACCAAGAAAAAAAAAATTTAATATCATGTTTCTAAACTTTTGAGAGAACGTTGAAAGTTTGGATTATTTGGATTATCCAGACTACTTGACATCTTGAGTGTTATTTTCACAACGTTTCGGCCGATGTAACTGCCGAGCTTCTTTTTTGTACATGGGGGTTACCACTTATCAAGGACCGAAGGCCACCCAGGGATAAGGGTTATTGTGTGTACAGTAATCAATGAGATAGTATTGT
>NC_136500.1:94548313-94633313 GCF_053919585.1 Euprymna scolopes | reverse complement strand
TGGAACCTTTTTAAGTCAGAAATAGTTTTCTTTTCAAGTTGTCAAACGGGGGTGGGGATTAGTGGTTAGTGGAGCAGTTCAGATATAGCAACAATACTCAGTTGTAGGGGAAATGGGATGAATTATGTAATAAAATATCCTCTTTTGCTTTAGTTCAAGTAATTTGGATTGATTAGAGTAATGGTGAAGTTAAACGTTTTACAACAAAGGATAGAAGATCATGTGCAGTTATTTTTACTTTACTATATTCATACAAATTGATAGATTGTGAAAATACTTGACATTTTGAATAGAATAAGTTAATTACATTTTTGAAAACATTATTTCATAAGGTTAAATTTTAAAATTTCAGGAAAAAACAGTAATGCTGTATATTTTTCATTAAATATTTTTTAATTTGGAATCGTTTGCGATAACTAATTTGTATATTTATTTATTTATTTGCAGATGTCGAGGTCGGTCGCGCAGTGGACAGAGGCGTTGAATCTCTATGGTTCCAGGTGAGCATTGTCTGAAGATAGCGGTTTCAATCCTACCCAAAAAACGGTCAGAGGATGGAAGGCAGTAATTACTGAGGATAGAGTTAAAGGACTAAGTATTGCTATCCTGTTACAGTTAATCACCTGACGAGAGCCAGAGTAATAATTGGTCGAAACATCGTGAAAACTATGAAGATGAGAATAAAAGTCCGCAAATAAATTAATGAACAATCATGTTTTAATTATTATTTTTTAGACTGGCGATAGCATTCGCCCATAACAAAAGTAGACTTTTATTTTGTTATATTTTTACTCATTTTGCTGATATTGCTTAGTTCAGAGAGGGGTTCTGGACCCCCTAGAAAAAATATGCATCCGATCTAGTTGACATTTGCATTAAAGTCGAATTCGTTGTATCTGCGTTGTTAGTGCGAATATTGAATACAGGGTGGAAAAGACGACATGATTCCATTTCCATTTGATAAAAAACCGTTTTTTGTTCTTTGTTTTTGTTTTTTGCAGACCAACTACTACTTGGCCAGTTGTGTACAAATCCCAAGATCCCAAGAGAGATAGGAGTCTTCCATTGTGTCTGAAAGTGACACAATGTTTAATGAGCGAGATCTGAGATTCGCTTCTGTACAACTCATGCTCTTTACCGATCCACGTTATGACAACAGGTCCATTGCCAGTACCCTCAAACACAGGGCACATGGGATGTGTCTTTGATACAACCATCAATAAAATCTAACAAACTATTTTTTTTCTTCAATGGGTCATCCAATATCCCCAACATAGCAAACCTAGAAAAATAATGAGAAAAAAAAATGACAAAATCCTTTTTCTTTTTTTTTTTTTGGATAATGATGGATGCCATTAAAAGCCACAGAAAAATATAATCTAAAAAAATAAAATGATTTTTCATTTAATAAATATCATACAGCATTACTTATTTTTCTAAAATGTTTAAAAATTTAACCTTACTAAACATATGTTAATTAAAGTATCGTAATAATAAACGAATTAGACCGAGTCATTTAAGGAAACTTTCTATAAAAGTATTTATGTTAGATTTTTATTTTGAACTGCATATTATTCAGACCGGAACAGAATTAGGAGTAATTGAATTAGATGACAGAACTTAGGGCACATTACTTTCCCGCCATATCTACAATTTTGTTTGGCATTTTAAAAATATATTTTCTGTCAATTATTTATTAGTTTCTAAATTTCAGTTATTGAACATAATATTTTTTAAAAGCATTACAACGTTAATTGTGAAATAGGTTCTTCATTAAACGTCGGGAAGATTGTCAGTTACTGCAACAATAATTCATTATTAAAATGAGCCGTCAATAACACTGGCAAAAAAAAATGTCATGGTGCCTAAGATGTTTAAACTGTTTTTACCTAATTTGAGGCCGCTGATTCCAGAAATGGTGTCATTTTTTCTATCATGTTTAGTTTTTCTATTATGGTATACCCCCTTCTATATAAAGTCGATAAAAACAGGCAAGTCGAAGAAACAATATTTTGATGTAACTTTAATACACATATTCATGAAATCACACCAACATATTCATAATTAAAGCTTGAAGTTGTAAAAAAAAAATGCTAAATATAGACATCATTATACATAAATTGACGGTTTTCTGATTTTCTAGAATAAGAGGCTCCGGCACCATCATGCTTGATAGACCAATAGTAGTAGTAGTAGTAGTAGTAGTAGTAGTAGTAGTAGTAGTGGTTATAATACCACTGGATTATTATAATTTTTATTTATTTGATTTTTATTTTTTATTTATTTTTTGGAACTTACTAGGAGTTCCTACACAGGTTATCATTATAGATTACTCAATGATAACAATCGGTGGTGTTCTCTGGAATCTAGGTGACAATAAATCTCCGCAGATTTCTAGTACTATCCACCTCTTTCGATAACCTTTGCATATGAATTTGCGTTATCGCAATAACCACTTGCTATTGACTTCGCTGGCAATTACCATTGAGAATTTGGGTGGAAATAAGCCTCTCCAAGGTCCCAGGCCTCTTCGCAGTCGTCCAGTGGAGGTTAGGTTAGTGCTTTATCTTCTCAGTTTTTCCATCCTCCTTGATCCTTCACGACTAGTTGATGTGATGCCAGTTGATTCCGACAATGCATAATTTTTTTTTTGGGGGGGGTAACTTGTAATTATACGGTTTCTGATTTCTTGATTTGATGTGTTGTTCCTCTGTATTTTGTTTTACATTTACATAACAGTTTCTGCCATGGACGATTGGCATTTGTAGCTCATATGTAATAGTGTTTGTATCCAGGGTCTTTTCTTATTATTTTAGCTGTTGTCATTATTGTTATTCTTTGTATCTTCTCAGCTATCCAACTAATTTCCCATTTTTTGTCGAAGTTGCTTGAAATTGTTCCTAGTTATCTTACGATTATCTTCCCTATCCCCTTCATCTCTCTGGCCAGTTCCGTGTATTTGCTTCTCTTCTCCGCCTCCTTGATCCGTGGTCTGCAGGAACGACGAAATCTGTCAGAAGTTATCCCTTTTGTTAAGACACCCGATCTTCTTGGATAGGTTTATTCGTTTGTACGTCCACGTTCTATAAAACTTTGTGATATTTATTTCACAGTACTGCTGCCGATTTTTTTAAATTTTTACACAGGCCCGGAGCCCACTCGAAGATAAGGGTTAATGGGTATACATTAGACAATATGATTATAGCGTAGTAAACATAGGTAGTGGGAATTTTGTAAATTGGATTACTTAGGGGGACGGTTCATCAAGAACTTGTTTACGTTGGACTTGAAGACAATCAGATTGTTGTCAGCTGGAAAGCAGGCAATCAGAAGAGAGTTCCACATGCGTGCAATTCTAAGAAAGAAGCTTTGTTCGTGGAATCTACATTTAGGTCTAGGCACAGAAAAGGAGTGTGGAAAATTATTGATAGTGGTTTCGGCCAGAATGCAGTTGTTTGCATAGATCCCTTCTCTGCTTGGTGTGTCTATTCTTACATTCTTATAGAGCAAGTTTGTTTTATTCCTTATTATTATTATTATTATTATTATTATTGTTGTTGTTGTTGTTGTTGTTGTTGGCTCACAAGGAGCTTTCACACAGGTCTTCAGAAATATTTCCCTGAAAGCAGCATGTGGTGTTCCCTGGAAGCTGAGTGACAACAAGTCTCCCCAGGTTTCCAGTACTTCCACCTCTTTCGATAACATTAGCAAATAAATTTACATTATCGCAGCAGGTGATTGCCATTGATTTCTCGTTGCCAGCAGCTATTGATCTTTGCCGGGATTTGAGTGACAATAAGCCTTCCCAAGGTCTAAGTTCTCTTCGCACTTATTCGGCTGAGGTCTGGTCAGTTCCTCGGTCTTTCCTTCCTCCTTGACTCTCCTTGGTTATTTGGTCTCGCTCTTTTCTTTGGGGGGCAGTGATGTGACCATGGGGGTAGGGTTAGGTTAGAAAACTTATAGATATGCGGTTTCAGTGTTCTTAGTTCCATGTAGTGTTTCATGTTTTGCCTTTGTAGCATTTTGTCTGGCCCGCACTTATTGCTCTTGTGTGTTTCCACATTCAAGCATTTTTCTTAATTTTTCAGCTGTTTTCATTATTGTTGTTCGTTTTGTTTTTTATTCCAATTTCTCACATTCTTTTTACAAAGTTTTTGGGGATTTTTCTTAATTTTTCAGCTGTTTTCATTATTGTTGTTCGTTTTGTTTTTGATTCCAATTTCTCACATTCTTTTTACAAAGTTTTTGGGGATTGTTCCTAGTACTCCTACTATTATGAGTATTATTTTGATTTTTCTTTCATCTTCCATATCCCTTTCAGCTCTCTATTATTATTATTATTAGTAGTAGTAGTAGTAGTAGTAGTAGTAGTAGTAGTAGTAGTAGTAGTAGTGTAAACTGAGTAGTCAGTCGAAACAGTTAATGAAGGGAATATGTTTGTTTTTTTTTTATTTTTTTTTAATAAATATGATGTTTATTATGTTTACATAGTAAATTTTACCTTGAGCAAGGCTTTATTGACGACGAATTAGAGTGTATTGAAATTATTATTATTATTATTTTTATTATTATTATTATTATTATTATTGAATTATATTGAAAGTTTTAAATAGGCGCCAAATATTAGCGATTAATTTTGTCTGAATTTTCAAGCGGTGAGATGTTAAAACTAATCCACCTTATTAATTCTGGACTGAATTTTTGCAGATTTCCTTTTTTCTTTAAAAATACAAATTTGTTTTATGACCTTAGTGCAAAGTGTCTCCTATATAAAAACTAAATTACAACTCTATATTGCATTATAATCGACTGATTAGTGTATCAGTTTAATGATTGGATTTTATTATTTGTTTATTACAAACCAAAACATATGCTTACCATAGTCCGAGTGCATCTCACAAAATATACCGAATCAATCGAGAAATAATGAGAGTAATTGTTTCCAAGATTTAAGGTTACCATTGTAAGAAGAGGGTTTTGTTGCTGATATCGATCTTTTATTAAACTTTGAGATAGCAAATTAATTCGCAAATCATTAAAAAACGAATTCTTTGTTTTTGCAAAATAAACATCCGTAAAAATCAGATTTATAAACTCAGAGTATTTTACTTAGTCGCCGCTTTCAAATTCAGACAAAACTAATTGCTAAAATTTAGCAAACATTTCTACCGCTAACCGCTTTAACGATTAATTGCTTCAACATAACATATTATTGCCAGTCTTATTGTTATAATCATCATTATTAATAGTAATAATACTTAATAGTTCAAGGAATTTTCTGAGTTAATCTACTTTCTCGGCCAATGCCGGCATATGGGTCGGCTAGTGCGTATACTGTGTATGTGTGTGATTCTTATTTCTGCCAGCAAAAGGTAGTGGATATACTCATTAATAGAAACTAATTAATGATTGTCTCATTAGTGTTTCCCTCACACCTTTGTATACTTTCATTGGAAGACAATAATATAGAATTACCTCCCTTTCCAGTAGTATTAGTTATTCTCTGTGAATATAACCTTTGCCGGCCAGGTTAACGCCTTTATTAGCGGGTGTGATAATTAGTTTGGTGTGAGAGACGTTTCGGTCCTCTGAAACTGAAGAAAGTGTCATTTTGTTGATGGGTAGCGACAGATTGGAGGCACGGGTGTACTAAATAATTGAGAATTGGAAAAATTGTTTGTTTTCCATTCTTTTGTTTCTTTGTTTATTTTATTTTTGTACGCCTGTTTATTGTTTTTCTCTAGGTTAACCGGGATCATTAAACATATATTTAAAAGCTAAACAAGTATGTGTTTTCTGGATTTCGGTTGTGCTTGCTAATATAATAATTATCTAACTGTACCACCATGTGAAGGCAAGTGAATAAATTTTCAATAGTATTTTTATATTTGTTTATTGGAAAATATTTTGTAAATAAAAGTATGTATTTTCAATTTGATTTGATTATGTTTATAAATATATATTTAATATAACTCCTGCTTCATTTATATATATATATATATATATATATATATATATATATATATATATATATATATATATATATATATATATCCAAACTTCACAAAACACAAGGTCTTGCAAGCAATATTCGCATAATATCGGCTTATTTTAAAAAATTTTCAAATTTTTACAAAACTTTATAAAGCACAAAGTTTTGCAAGCAATCTCTGCATAATAATCGCTTATTTAAAAAATTTCGTTTCCTCTGTTTATACATTCTGTTTAATAAAAAAGTTTGTAACTTCCTGAGTTCATAGCTTTTATATAAATCTCTAAAGTTTATAAAGCAAAGATTTTTGTGAATAAAACATTATTTAATAAAAAATTGAAAACAATGTGAAGGGAATGTTTTTATATTTGTGTATTAAAGTATTACAAAAGAAAGTTGAGTGATTTTTGTTCACATGAATCACCACTTATCAAGACCCGGAGGCCACTCAAGGATAAGGGTTAATGGCTATACATTATTCAATGTGATTATAGCGTAGTAAGCATAAGTAGTGGGAATTTTGTAAATTGGATTACTTAGGTCAGAATGCAGTTGAACTTATTTATATTGGACTTGAAGACAATCAGGTTGTAGTCAGCTGGAAAGCAGGCAACCGGAAAAGAGTTCCACAGGCGTGCAGTTCTAAGAAAGAAGCTTTGTTCGTGGAATCTACATTTAGGCTTAGGCACAGATAAAGAGTGTGGAAAATTATTGATAGTGGTGTTGGCTAGACGAGTGTTTTTGTTGGGTTTGAAAGAGAGCACAGAAATGAAAGCAAAACAAAAAACAAATGTGAATATAAACAGAGATGGACGTGAATAAAGCTAGTCCCACGAGAGAGAGAGAGAGAGAGAGAGAGAGAGAGAGAGAGAGAGTAAAAGATAGGGGTTACGGTAGGCTAAGCAGTGGTTCATCGTTTCTTTCTTTATCACTTATCAAACTAGGCTTAACAAAATAGAAAGGAAGACAAAATGGAACTGAAAAGAGCAGACGAGATTGTAAATTGTTTGAATAATCGAGAGAAAATTTTTGAAGTGCGATGTTGTGGAAAACAAAGATATGAATGAGTAAAGAAAGAAAACGCAGTGTTTGTTGGATCCAACGTTTATACGTTTATATATATATTATTATAAATATGAAGAAAATTTGACTGTATTAAACCAGATATGTAAATCGATTAGTTAATCTTGAACTTTAAACTGTTGGCCAACGTAAATAAATGTTAAATGTTACGTATTGCGTTTGAGTTTCATGGAAAGAAAACCATCGACCCTCAACACGCCAAGCTCCACAGCTACATAGTCGTATGTCGAAGATATGTTTCTCAGTTGACGTCAACTCATCTTGAACTGCTCTGAACCACGACTTGCGTTTCATTGTGTCCAACTCAAAACAAAACTCCTCAACTTAATACTGTCCTTAACAATCGTAAACCAAAGACTGTCCGTAAACCGTACCAAACTGTCGTAAACTGTCGCGAAAGTCATTACCACACTTAAGACTGCCCGAAAACTTATTCTCAATACTAGCGGGACCAGTGGAAATTCCAAAACGGGCTCTTTCATATTTAAAATTTTGATGTTGGCATTTTGTGAATGTTCAACGTAAATGGGGGCGCCCTGTACTTCTTTTGTTAAAGTTGTCTTTAGCACGGTCGTAAAATACGCTTAAATGTGATATTTTAATTTTTGTAGATTTCGTATATATTATTATAGAGTTTCTATCGATTCTTATCTATATAATTATAAAACTCAAATGAATCTTGTAAAGATGTATGCAACCCACTTTCCGGTTTACGACATCCGGTTGTGCATGCGCGCATGACCTGCGCACTGAAATATTAACGTTATTATTTCAAGAGTGGGGTTATAAATAACTTAAACGTAATACAGAAATGAACGATGTAAAAAAAAGCAGATATATCAAAATTTGAATTTAACTATAATAAGTATTATGGTATCTGTTCAGTGCACATTTACCTATAAGTATGGCCAACCACTTATAATTCAGTAACTGTAAAAATTTTTTTCAAAAATAATCAATTATAATAAACAGAACGACTCATAGAAATCTATCTATATTCTATTTTCATTTTAATATACTTTCATAGATATGTTTCTGTTATGTAAAAAAAAAAAAACTTTTTTCTTAACGTCACAAGAATCACGCTCATACATGAATTCCATAGCTAATATAACATACTGACCCAACGGGTCACGGGTAGTCTAGTATATTATAAAATTGTGATTTCAAAAATAAAAAATATGTATCCATATGATATGGGTGTATCAGCTTAAATGGAAACCGTAACCAAAACTTATGAAAAAAAAGTCATATATATATATGTGTGTGTGTGTGTATGTGTATATATATATGTGTGTGTGTGTATGTATATATATATATATATATATATATATATAAACTTCAGTTCCTTCAGTTATAATCGAAACCAAAACCAACACTTTTGAAGAATTCTTGGTAAAATTATTTATTATAAGAAATGAAAGGTCATAGCAATTAAATAACAGTCACTCGGAAGAAAAAAATGTAAGCGTGACACACAAAATAAACACACACGCTATCGTACTAATATATAGATATGTACCTTTCTGAGCAGTGTTTTGTCCGCCACATCTTGATTAACAATCTTATTCAGCTTCCTTTGTGTATCTTAGTAAGCAACTTCTTCTTCATTATGTCAAATGTTAAGCATGATGTTCGACTTCCATCAAAAGAAACCCCTTTGGTCCCTCATACTTTATTTTCATTGCTTTTCATTCCTATAGCATTAAACTGCTTATTGTTATTGTTATGCTTATCTATGTGTTCGTCTTTATTTTTCAAAATACCTTATCTCGTATGTTCCACTGCAGAATTCAGAAAACATACTCCGAGCCAGAACGAATTTGGACAAAAATACAAATAGTAATTCGTGTCCGATATCACCAGCCGTTACATTGATAGTTCAACTGGATGTAAAGAAAAAGAAACCGGTGTCAAGATAAAATGGGTCGTTGCTGATTCTGAGTGCCTCAAGTGCGATTGATCCACAACAGTAAATATAATCCTAATTGTATTTAATGCGGGCTTGTTTTAAATAAAAATAAACAAATACTTTTATTTAAGATTTTAAAACATGTTCATTTTATCAGCCATTTGAAAGAAAAGACTAAACGCTGTTGAATATATAAAGAAATTTCGGGGTTCCGTTTCCATTTTTGTTATACTGAATATTCATTTCATAACTATCACCATATACGTATATAGTGAATTTCACATGTCAGCAGAAAAAATTAACCAGAATTATCAATACATATTTTTACTAATGTGATTACTCCTATCATTAACGCAGATAAATGCTCCAAATAATGTTATAAACGCATAGGGTGAACATCCCAGTAATCTGACGTGACGTAAGAATATCAGAACTAAACAAAAATACAGACAGTTAATGTCTGTATTTTTGAGATGAGGTGTTTTCATTTATTGAGATTGTCGGACTGACTTCCTCATCTTGGTTGTTATAGTCACAACGTTTCGGCCGTATTATTATTATTATTATTATTATTATTATTATTATTACTACTACTACTACTACTACTACGACGACGACGACGACGACGACGACGACGATGATGATGATGATGATGATGATGATGATGATGATGATGATGATGATGAAGGGTTGGGTTCGCGACTCCTAACAAACGGTTCCCCAGTTCGATACAAAACACCTGATGAAGGCCGGAGGGCAAAACGGCCGAAACGTTGTGACTATAACAATCAAGATGAGGAAGTCAGTCCGACAATCTCAATAAATAAATAAACAAATTAACATTCATATTCTGTCGGAATTTGGCTCGAAATGGGCTTTCCCAAATTTTTGTGATTATGTGGAATATACGAGATGAAGCAATTGGTAAAAGAAATACAAATGAAAATGAACAAATATATTTTATTACGCAGCAAGCACTAAAATCAAGGTAAATAACAATAAAAAATATTACATCCCAGCGAAATCAAACATCGCTTGCAAAACGTAAATTACTGTTATATGTCAATAGTTTTAAAGTTCATTTATCTGTGTATATTTCGATTCTCACTTTCGAACTATATATTTTTTTTTTCGAAATCATATTTATTTCTTAATTGTCTGATCCTTAAATCCTCGTTTTCATCCGACATCCGTATTCAACATCTGCGCAATTCTAACTTCATAAATTATTTGAACTCGACTCCTTAAATTATTGTTCTGTCCCATGTCATTACAATCTAAAAACTCCAAACGAAACTCCTTTCGCACCCCAAACTAAAAATCAGTTGTTATCTTCCATTTTTTTTTGTTTGTTTTTCTTTCTTTTTTCCTCATAACATCATACAATTGCCTTCTTTCATTCCAATTAAGTCTTGGCGAAGAATGAAACACATACAGCAACCGTTATAATTCGCCGATGACAGCTTCTACAGGTCACCAATCTTTTTTTTAGTGCAAAACAGGATATTGATAAACATAAATTTGACCTTCATCATTTTATTTCTGGTTGATTTCTCATTAAACACACCTATTTTACATCACATAAACAGTAGCAAAAAAAAAAAAAAAAAAAAAAGCAAAAAAAAAAAAAAACAGAATGAACTAGGTGACATACGATATTACCCTCCGGCATATTAATCGTTTCTATGATCTTGTCAGTAATCCAACGTTGGTTCGACGTTCTTATCCGACGAGCATTTCCCCAACCCCAGTGAGGTCAATGTTCGACCACAAACGTTGGGGAAATAACTTTATCAGATGATTATCGTCGACTGACTTTGCAGATAAAACCTTTCTTTTTCATTATCTGTACGTGTATCATCCAATATACCGCTTATTTGTCACGTTCAAATTCAACCATTGTGTTATCATCTCACTTTTTCGTTACCGTATTTGTTTCATTTCATGTATTAAGATCCATCACCACCAACACTGACTTCGTCCGCTTACTATCGCTTTGCAAATTAACTTCGGTTCACTACTTGAAATAATGTTTCAAATGCTCTTAAATGAAAAAAATAATTGAATCGCAATAAAATAGTAATAAAAAGAAATAAGCAATTACATTGTTCATGTTGATGCATAGGAAATTCTTCAGATGAAATAGCTGTAATCTTATGGCCAATCAATCAAACAATTGTCTCGTGCGAGATCCTATCTTGAAAAACAACCTAAAATATAGGAACTGCAGGCGAACGGTTTATTCATATTGCCACCGACCAAGTGAACGTAGTTTGACTTTGTAACGTAGAAGACTTTTAAAACAAAAAATTTTTATATAAGGAATATCACTTCAGCTTGCGAGAGTCTTCAAAACTCAGTTCAATATTTCGTTTGAAAATCGAAAACAAAATGAATATATTAGCTTCCCCCTCTCATATAACAAACCCCATTGAATGATAAGATAAATCTTAAGTCTCATTCTCTGTGAAGGTGGGTTCGTTAGGTTTGTAAACCTTTAAAAAATGGCGAGTCAAAACCAAACTCATAGCACTGATTATAATTAATCGAGAATTGGTCAGTTGTCCTAGGCATAGTCTCCTTTTGTTCGGATACTGCACCACGAACGATTAACAGTTTGTAACTAAGAAAAAAGATGCTTAGAAAACAGAGTGGCAATTTGTAGTGAAGATGGTGAACGAAAACACAGACTCTTAATATGTTGCAGTTGTGTCCTTTGGTCGTTCTGTCGGTGCAAGTGACGCTCTTAGTGAACATACACAATTTGTTCAGACAACTCACTCTATAAATACCTTATTCAGAAAGACAATCAAAACGCGCATCTATCTTAGGCTTCTTCACTCGCGGCGTGGCCTTTATTCTTTATAAGACATTCTTGGTATTTATATCCAAGCCAACAGTAGGGACTGATGATGATTGGAATTAGACTGTTGGATCTACGATTGGGTTCGCTGGCTGGATGTTTGTCTGCGTGTGTGTATGCATCTCTAAGTGAATCCACTACTTCGCTGCCTAGATGGTTTTTTGGCGTTTTTGGCGTAAAATATAGTATGCAAAGTAACCGGTTATTTGCGTACGATTTAGTAGCTGAGTTTTTGTGTGTGCTTTTGTATGCAGAATATACGTTTGTTCGTATGCAGTGCAGTAAACTGGGTAGAAGTTTGTTTGGATGTTGTAGAGTACGGGAATAACCGTTTGTTAGTGAGGCGGTGATTTGTTATTTTTTATTAGCGTACTGTGCAGTACGCTGACTGGATGTTTGCTGCCGTACAGAGTAATCCGCTACCTTGTTGTCTGTTAACGTACAGGGTATTCCTAATTAATATATATATATATATATATATTAATACGGGCATGGGTTCCAGGCGTTGCTCGGCTGTTTGGAGGTGTGTGTTGGGTAAAAAAAAAAACTGGTAGTAGGAAGGCAGGCTCGAACCCGTACAGCGAAGGAGGAAAAGAACATGAAAAAACGTGAAATCTTTGCTGTTACGACCACCGCCAAACCATAAGTGACGTAGGTTTAAATTAAGGCTAGACAATCGAAAGGAGAGGATGACTTTAGAAAAAAATCGGCGAAAAAAGCAACCCCTCCTTGTAGAAAAGTGCCCAGTTGAGAGTGAAGAAATGAATGTTTTTAGCCAATTTTTCGGTATTTGTCGTCTGAAAGGTCGAGCTTCAAAACGATACTGATTTTGTGAAAATCCGTCACCTCTCTCGAAAGCTTTAGGCAGACATGCAAACATACATACATAGATTTATATATTTGTAGCTCAAATTTTCGACCCAAACGGATTAAAAAGCTTGCCCCATCTCTGAATACCCTTTATGTAAAATTTCAAATCTTTAGACCAGAAAATGTCTTTAGTAATTTGGTAGAGACCGCAGAGGCCAATTTTTTAAAAAACTATTATGACCCCTTAACATTAATTGTTTTGGGCTCAAATCGAGTTATTAAATTAGATCCATGCCTATGAAACCTATATCTAAAATTTCAAGTGTTTAGACCCCAAAATTGCCGGAGGAGTTTGGTAATCGTTGAACTTTGCCCCTTTAACAGCCAAATTTCTGGCCGTAAACGGATTACAAAGATGTTCCCAAATCTCAGTACCCTGTATATCAAATTTCGAGTCTGTAGACTAAAAATTGAAAGAGTTATTGAGTAGGAAAATGTACAAACATACACACACACACACACACACACACACACACAGAAACGTTCACTTTTATATATATATATATACTAGTATTTCAGCCCGGCGTTGCCCGGGTGTTTGGAGGTGAATGTTAAGTAAAAAAAAATAGTAGTGGTAGGAAGGCAGGCTCGGACCCGTACCGCAAAGGAGGAAAAGAACGGGGGGGGGAAACCTGATGTCTTTGCTGTTACGACCACCGCCAAACCGGAAGTGACGTAGGCTTTAATTAAGGCTAGACAATCGAAAGCGGAATATCAGAGGAAAAGCCATACCCTGCTGTAGAAAAGTGCCCACTTGAAGGTGAAGATATTAATGATTTTAGCCAATTCTCCGATATTTATCGTCTGAAACGTCGAATTTCAAAGCGATACTGATCTTGTAAAAATCCGTGGCCTCTCTCGAAAGTTTTAAGCAGACATGCAAACATACATACACACATTTATATATTGGTAACTAAAAATTTTCGACCCAAACCGATTAAAAAGCTTGCCTATCTCTGAATAGCCTTTATGAAAAATGTCAAATGTTTAGACGAGAAATTGTCTGATTAATTTGGTAGGGACCGCAGAGGTCAATTTTTTTTTAACTTTGACCCTATTATGATCCCTTAACATTTATTGTTTGCGGCTCAAATCAAGTTATTAAGTTAGATCCATGTCCAAGGAACCTATATCTAAAATTTCAATTGTTTAGACGCCAAATTGTCGGAGGAGTTTTGTAGAATTTTCAAAGGTCAAATCGTTGAATTTTGACCCTTTGACAGTCAAATTTCTGGCCGAAAACGGATTACAAAGATTTTTCCAAATCTCAGTTCCCGGAATATAAAATTTCGAGTCTGTAGACTGAAAATTGACAGAGTTATTGCGTAGGGAAATGTACACAGACACACACACACACAGACACACACACACAGACACGTTCACTTTTATAGATATACTAGCATGTGTGCCCGGTGTTGCCCGGGTGTTTTGAGGTGTATGCTGAGCAAAACAAAAAATAACAAAAAAAGGTGATTTTTTTTAAATTTACCCCTATTATGACCCCTTAAAATTTATTGTTTAGGGCTCAAATAAAGTTATTAAGTTAGATCGATGTCGAAGGAATCTATATATAAAATTTCACGTGTTTAGACCCAAAATTGTAGGAGGAGTTTGGTAGAGTTCTCAAAGGTCAAATCGTTGAACTTTGACCTCTTAATCGCCAAATTTCTGTCCGACTACATATCACATCGATTTCCCCAAATCTCAGTACCCTGTATATCAAATTTCGAATCTGTAGACTTTAAATTGGCAGAGTTATTGCGTAGAGAAATGTACACAGACACACACACAGACACATTCAGACACGTTCACTTTTATATATATATATATATATATATATATATATATATATATATATATAGACGTATACATACATATATATATATTCAGAATGTGAGAGATTATATAATTATTTCCACAGCCATACAACGTCGTAGCTTACAAGAGCCATGACAGTAAACAAACCGGAAGCCACAGACTCGAGTTTCACCCTCATTTAGGCTCATCAGGTAGACATATTCGAACATGGGATTCGAAACCTAAGCCTCTTGCATGCGAGCCAAGCACTCTGCGAACTGAGCATAATATATATATATATATATATATATATATATATATATATATATATATATATATATATGTCCGCAAAGTGTAAGAATGATATATAAGCAGCGACATTGGGAAGGAAAACGACGAAAATACCACATGACTTTTATAGTCACGTATTATTCTTGCTTAAAGGAGGATAAAACGGATTATGGCTTACTCAACAAACAAGCAACTCCACGTTCCTGTGCAAGTTGTCTTAATATTACGAATTATTGCTAAAAATCGAACTATTTTGCAAAAAATAAAAAGGAACGTTGTACATTGCATGTTGTTTTCTAGTGTGTCTTTTTTATAAACTTGATTTTGTGTTGTGTGTTGCTTGAAAAATGTTTATTTGTTTGATTTGTTTTAAAATGAAAAAAGTAAATTGCATTTTTAGGGGGGGGTATTTAAAACTTAAACTTATGTTGGAATTTATTTGTTTGAGTTGTTTAACTTTAAAATTGACTTACCTAATTTTTATTTGGGCTGTTCTACAAAATTGAAACTGTGGTGAACTATAAGTTTATTGGTTTGATCTATTTAGACTTGAAAAAAAATGTATTCGTGCCTTTTATAAACGTGTGTTATTCTTAGATCCCTCTCCTAATAGTAAAATAGTGCTGGAGAGAGAGAAAACAGCTAGGTTCTGTTTCAATCGACGAACAAGCCGCAACAAATGATTTTTTTATTGTAACATTTTCGTTCCAGTTCTCTAAAAATTACGACTTATTCAAAACCACAGACACTATTGTAGATTAGCTCACATGATGGGTTACATTTCAGCCAATCGATGCGACCCTTAAAAAGACAAACAAGACAACCACTAACCAATCAATAAGTGCATTATAAAGTTCAGTACTAGATGCAACCATGTGTCTCTGTAAGAGTTTCTTGTCGTCTGTTGCCGGGGTTCGTTTAGATAGTGCTTTTAAATTAGTTGAATATCGTCTGCATCGTCTGTAACGCTTAAACCGTATAGAGAAATAAACTCATCTTATGCGTAACCTTTCCCGTTTCTATATAGTTAACATAGACTATTATAAATCCCTCATCAACCCTCATCGTATTTTCCCCACTACGAAAGATGAACCTTATAACCCGAAGGATGTGTCTTGAATCATTCCCATTCATCATCTCGTAATAAGCGTAAAGAATCATCTGAGGAAAAAATCATAAATTCAAATCGCGTAATAATCTGGATGAATAAAAATAACACGCACACAGACGTAACGTTAACTTCCTACGACTTTCATGACATGCGCAATAGGTTCGCAGTTGACACATTTACATCACTGTCAGCGTCCGGCGTTCATGGAGTGATGCATCAGCGTCACATAGTGTCAATTGTGTTGGCATTTGAATACCCTATTGTTTCCTCATGACCCATTCTTCACAGCCCGCACTCTGTGCGTAATACGAAACAACATTTACACTGTTTTCTATTTGTTTCCACTTCTTGTCACCCGTTGATGTCGAACATCAAAATATGCCAGACCTTGAGTAATATTGTGTCGGTTCTCGGGCAGGAATACAGAAAGAGCAGAAGTAAACGGCCTTAAGCAACATATGACGTTTGTCTGTTCACTACACTGGAAACGGCATGAAGACACATCTTCACTAGGGGGTGTAAGTAAATTCATACATTTACATGATATGCATATATGAATAGATATGCATATATGTATATTTGAATATATGCATTTGTGCAACTATATGAATATATGCAAATATGTATGAAAAATAAGTATGCATAAATATATATGTATGTATGTACATATACATGTATATATATATATATTGAAAAGGCAGCTTATATATATATATATATATATATGATATATATACAGAAGGCACCTCACACATACACACACACACACACATATATATATATATATATATATATATATATATTTTGAAAAGGCACCTTATATATATATATATATATATATATATATATATATATATAGTGTCTTCAATAAGTTTCCAGACGTTTTCGTATGGGAACTTTTATTGATACTTCATACATGAAACTATAGTCCTCTTCTAAGTAATCACCTCCGACTGTAATGCACTTGTTGTACAGTTTAAACAACTTCTGGAAGGCACCATAGAAGTCCTTTTGTTATGGGCGTGTAAATGACCCTCGTCACAGTCTCTCTAATCTCCTCAATTGTGTAATAACGACAGCATCTAAGGTTTTCCTTGAGCTTAGGGAATAACCAAAAATCACAGGAATATAAAGTCTAGACTATAGGAAAGATGAGGAAGTGTCTTGATGCCAATCTTAGTCAAATAATCTGTGACAATGATACAGCACCCTTTAAACAAACTTTGCGCAAATCGTCCGCATTTTCAGTTCCTTACAAAAGTATTTTGTGTACAGTTCCCACACTGACATCAAACTGTGCACTTATAGTCCCTATAGGCGTGCGAAGGTCCTTATAATGAAATTCTTTATTTAGCCAATCAACTTTTCTTACATCGTTCATCATCCCTCACAGATTCCCTGCCTTCCTTGAAGCTCTCATGCCACTCAAAAACCGATGCTTGATTAATGCAAGATGGTACACAAGCAGTATGAGGCATTCCATACGATTTTGTGGAATTTTGGTCAAATTTAAAATAGAATTTCATTGCATGTCGTTCTTCTAAAATGTCCTCACGCCCATATAGAATTTTTGAAATTTACCAGCTATGATAATCAGGCCACAACCAAGTAAACTGGTTGTATAGGGTGCATTGCAATTTTTGCTGTAACTGCTCATTTGAACATGAAATCATAAAAATTGTTCAACCATCTCATAACGTGTATAGTCATAACATATTGAATTTTCAAGGATCTACGACAATTTAAAATGCTTGTACAAAACAGTCTGGAAACTTATTGAAGGCACCACACACACACACACACATACACACACATACACACACATATATATATGTATATATATGCATATATACAGATATATACATACATATATATACACACATATATATACATATATATACATATATGTACATACATATACATATTTATATGTACCCATATATATGCATATATATACATACACGTACACATTTATATATACACATGTATATGCATATATATATACATGTATATACATAGACACTCATACTCATAAATACATATATATACACATATATAAATACATATATATATGCATATAAATGCACACATATATACACATATATACACAAATATACACGTATATACACATATATACTGACACATATATACATAGTTTACAGACTCAAAATTTGAGATACAAGGTACTGAGATTTGGGAAAATCTATGTGATCGGTTTTCGGCCAGAAAATTTGGCTGTTAAGCGGTCAAAGTTCAACGATTTGACCTTTGAGAACTCTACCAAACTCCTCCGACAATTTTGAGTCTAAACATTTGAAATTTTAGATATATGTTCCTTGGACATGGATCTAACTTATTAACTTGATTTGGGCCCAAAACAATAAACGTCAAACTCTAAAAGTCAGACCTATTTTTAAATTATTGTTAATTCTTTAATCGTTCTAAAACAAAAGTGTTATACTATTTCTCTAAATATCTTTCTAGTTCATATTTATGTAAACATTTATTTTAACATGAATTTAATTTGAAACAACCAATTTATTTTTGGCTAGCAAGGTTATCTGGTATCGTTCTGCATTCCTCATGCTATATTTATATATATATATATATATATATATATATATATACACATATACATACTAACATATATATATACGAACTCATATATATGCACATATATATACACATATATATATGCACATATTTATAAACATATACATACACATATACAGATATATATACTAATACATATGCATACATATATACCTATATAACATATCATTTATTTTTACGTAGTATTGCTATATATATATAGCAATATATATATATATATATATATATATATATATATATATATATATATAGCAATATATATATATAGTATTATTGCTATATATATATATATTATTATTATTATTATTATTATTATTGCTATAAATATATATATTATTATTATTATGTAGCAATAATATGTAAAAACAAATGATAAATAATAGAAAACAAAATAGATTTAAGGCTATTGAAATCTATACTAGAATTGTTTGTGGCATAATAGATAGAATATTTGGTATAATTCAGTCGTAAAGTTACACTTTAAAGGTTCAATCATTAATACAGGTGACATTCAAATACAATTTCGAATTATTTAGGACGTTTACTCAGTCATAGTTGATGGAATGAGAGCATGCTACCTCTGTTGATTAAATAATGTTCAGCTCGAAATTCCGAGCCGATTCCCGAGTTTGATAGAAATATTCCCGTCCGACAAGATACGAAGAAGAAGGTCGGCGATAACATCGGTCGAAACGTTGTACAAAATAACAGAAGATGGAAATAGTAGTCCAAAGAATCCAAATTATAACAATCAATCCTCGTCGCAAATATTCGGAAGGGTTTTGAACTTAAATAGATTCTTTATTTTTTATATTTTTCTGTAATTTAAACACAATCTGACTAAGACATTAGGAAATTTAAAAAGAACTGCAAAATTCAAAGAATTTGTATTTCTGAAAAATAATGTCATTAAAATTTCTCCCATTTTCAGCTTCGCATATGTGTACTCTTTCCAAAACATTATTCATGACAGATTGCAAAATCTCTGGGTTGCGATTTAACTCCTTTATTTCGGTCCTGATGTTTTCCTTCAAGACTTGCAGGGTTTAGGGATTGTTAACATAGACTCTTTCTTTGCGATATCTCCACACGAAGAAAGTCGGGGCTAGTCAAGTCTGGGAAACGTGGTGGCCATTTGACATTGCAAAAGCGAGAGATAATGTTGTCGCCAAAGCATTGCCTGGTTTTGGTAAAACAATTCCACAACTTGGGTACATTGTTTAATGCTATACTTATCTATAATTTATCCTCTAAAATATTGTCTGTAAAATATCTGAAATAGAAAAAAAAATAACTAATGGTAAAATGACAAAGATTTTCAACTTTTCAGTAACTTTTTGGACAGCCTATACATATACTACTAATATTTTCTTTTGTTTTGTTTATTCATATATCTGACGACTCATCTACTGGCCTACCAACAACTTATCACCAGGCGTCTTGTATTACAACGTTGTTAATTCTTTCGCTAATAGGTAAGTAGCGAGATTTTAATATGAACCTATATTGGTAATAATATCTAAAGTATTCAACCAAGGAAAAGCAAATTTTACCGTCACTGTCCGGTTGATTATATTGTCCTAATCAAAGTGCTCTTCATTATAAAATACCTTAAAATAATAATTAAATAATTAAATTTTATGTATTTATCTGTAGACAAGATTGTTTCGTCCTTTTAAAACTATTTATTACAGATTCGAACAATTCTACGTATACCATTGTGTCTTGTAATCTTGAAATATATAGCCCACACATATATAGGTTGGGTTGATGAAGCTCCTTAGCTGTAGTAAAAGTAGTTCATCTAAGAATAAGTAATCGAGCACTCTCTGATTATAGTTCAGATAACTGGACTGTTACTGTTATCAGTTCAGAGATAACGAGATAGATAGGACTTCTGGGCTGTGTGAAAGCAACCTATCTAAAAGAGGTAAACTTTGATTAAAAACCTGAGAGTTTAGTATGGACGAATTGTCTCATTCAGTATTCTGTATTGCTTTCGAAAAGTGGATTCCGTGGTGCGCAAACTTAATTCCAATGTAAAAGTTTACATTTTGTTTTCTATATATTCTATCCTTTGATACATTAGGGCACACACATGAAAAATATCTATAGGGTCGTTTTCGAGAGTAACCATATATACATATACATATATATATATATATATATATATATATATATATATATATATATATATATATATATACTTGTACAAATGGAAATTCTTTTAACTTTCTTGAAGTTTTACATTTGGATTTTATCGTCACTGGATTTTTTTATCTTCCACCAGACTATCCATTCATGTGTAGTCACCTTTTCCTTTACCATGTTCCCTCTGCTTAATTTATTTTGTTTTCAAGTAAGATCTTTGACTTACTTGTTGTTTCATCAAATACTTCTGCATGCAAAATCCTATCCCGCATTTTGCTAATTCCTACCCTCTGATGAGAAGGAGAGTATTTCTTCGAAACTCCGCGGATTAAGGACTATCCATTTATCAAGTGTTTCCTTTTCAGATTAAATATGTTTTTTACTCATTTCAAAGTGCTTTTAACATATCTTATTAACTGTTTGCTTATATATATATATATATATATATATATATATATATATATATATATATATATATATATATATATTACAGACACTAGTGTTTCATCCTTTTGGGAATCATCAATGCGGGGAGTCACGATTACCGCTATTTGAGAAATGCGGACTCGGTCTCTGACTCTTATAGCTAGGAACAAACATTTTCTTAGAACTGCACGCGTGTGGAACTCTGTTCCGTCTGCCTGCTTCCCACCTGACTACAACTTGGATGTGTTCAAGTCCAACGTTAACAAATTCCTAATGAACCGCCCGCTTAAGTAAACACTTCATCAAATCTCCACACTAACGTAATGTACTTGCAATAACCCTTATCCCTGAGTGGCTTCCGGACCTTGATAAGTGGTGACCACTGTGTAAAAAAAAAAATCTCGACTAATGTAAACCGCGGCGAGGAAATATTTGAAATTAACATTTATATAAAGCGTAAATGTCATTCAAGAAAGTCGAGAGTGATCAAATGTATATATTGTATATATATGTAGATCAGTACTGCTGAAAAGCCATGAATTCAATTGCTGTTCTATTTTGAAATCTCCATAACAGTTACAGTAGCTATATGATCTCCCTGTTCCATTTCACGATTGTAGTGAATTTACCCTGTTTATTTTTCACCATTATATAGTTGAGCCTTCTTTTGTATTTGTGAATTTCTCTGCGGTAAATCAATTTATACCATTCAGCAATATGTAGATTAAGTTAGCAATTTAAATTGCATTTTCAACAAAAATTATTTTTATTTTCGTTTATAGCATATGGATTATTGTTGCCTCAGATTAGCACACACACACACATACATGCACATATGTATGTATGTATGTATGTATGTATGTATGTATGTATGCATGTATGTATGTTTGTATGCATGTATGTATGTATGTATGTGTGTGTATGTACGTATGTATGCGTATATGTAAGTATGTATGTGTATATGTATGTATATATATGTATGTGTGTATGTATGTATGTATCGTAACAGCAGAACAAAAATTCAAAACTGATTTCATTATACGTAATAATATAAAAATATATTTTATATGTTGAGTTTTAGACGGGAGGGTATCATTTTTCTTTTTTAATTTTGTAATCTTTGTGACTTATCAGCAGAAACGGCAGAGTTCATGGGCGACGATGACAATGAGCTGGAGAGGAAGAGAAACAACACAAATAAAACAAACTCAGAAGCGCAAATAGAAAGCGAAATATGAAAGCTATGGGAGGGGGGGTAATAATGCTGTTTTGGGTTGGCCTCGGGGTGAGGAGGACCTCGGGGCAACAAATCGGTTATTTCCACGGCATGAATCTCTAATTGATAATTACACTGAGTAATTCCGCCATGATGGCGGAGATTAACTCAATCGGCAGTTTCGCATTTTTGTTTTTATTTTGATGATTTTGAACCTTTTTTATTATTACTTCAGAGAAATCTAAGCTATATCAGAATAACGTCTGCGTTTCTTTGTATGTTTTCTATGCATGCGTCCACATGCGTGAATGATACACATGTGTGTTTGTGTGTTCGCACGTATATATTTATGCGAGAATGTGTATATGTGTGAGATTACCTCTCATTGTCTCCACATCTGTCTATCTGTGCTGATGTGCGTGTGTGAATATGTATCTAGTGTGTATACACGGCATAATCACGTTGACACACCAGTTCTCATCAGATCACCGAAGTTAAGCAATGATGAGCCTGGCTAGTTCCAGATGGGTGGCCATTTGGGAATTCTAGGCGTTATATGTGCTCTCCGGTTGTCTCGGCGTTGTTTCCAGTCGTCCTGAACCTCCACTTGCCATTGACTTAACGTTGACTCAGGAGAGATGTGGTTTGAGACTGCACAAAAACTCCACGTGCAGACACCCTTACAGTGATCATCCATAGTTTGCCAAGATTGAAAGAAGTTACAATCACGTGTGTGTATATACATACGTATGAGAATATGTTTACATGTGTATAAATGTAGGTATTAGTTCGTGTGTCTGCACATATGTGTATGTGTATGCATAGGTGAGTATGTGTATGCATGTGTATATGTGTTCGCGTCTGCTTCTATGTGTATTCACGTGTTTGTCGGTATGTGTATATTCGGATGTATGTTTTTTTTTTTCGCATGTCTATCTCTATGTTGATTTACTTTTGTTTTTCAGTTTTTGTTCGTTCTAAGAGATCAAGTGGTCACCCCTTTCACGCACACTGGGCTAACAATTCATTTCTTTAAACGTTACATTTAGATCCGGGGGCTTTTCTCGTTGTCTCTTTTAGAACTGGACTTTCAACAACAACAAACATTTTATATTTTATTCAGCATTATTATTGTTGTTGTTGTTGTTGTTTTTGTTGTTTTTGTTATTGTTATTGCTATTGTTGTTATCTACTCACTAGGAGTTCTTACACATGTAATCATTAGTAGCAGTATCAGAATTTTGGGGGAATTTTTGACACCCCTAACAGAAAACTGCGATTAAAATATAGAAAACTCGTAATTTCTCTTTCTAAAGTGGGTTATTTATTTTCTTCCAAAATAAACTATTTAAGTTGTTTAAAAAATAATAAATATTATTTTTCATTGTTTAAAAAACATTGTTTACAAAGTGCGTGCGTGCGCTCTGGGAAGCCATTTTGTTACGTAGTGAAATCAATTGATTTTTATGAGATGAATATTTTTCAATTTTTAAACTTTAAAAATCTATCAAAATTTTCCTATTCGTTCAATTGTTACGTTTTTTTCAGGGTGAATGTAAAATTTTATGCTCTTTCCGATAAACTAAATATAATATTTTAGACAAACATTGTTTTATAAATTCACCCCCCCCATTTTGGAATGTCTATGAGAATTTTAATAATTAATTTTGTTTGACACGTTTTATATATCACAAATTGAAGATAAAACATGAATAAATAAAATACTCAAATTTAAAACAACAAAAAATATCACTTATCTGTAAATTTACCGGTAAAGTCCAAAATTTAAATCCTTCTTTTTTCGATAACCACGTGTTTTTTTTTGTTTTTTTTTTACGTGGAAGCTTAGTTTTTGTTTAGAATGTTCCAGTAATTAATGGTCGATCAGTTTATATATTTATATTTAATTCCTGGTTTCCTTTTTTTCGATATAAAAAAAAGACGAAATCGGATAATGCAGATTTATAGTATAATAAAAAAAAAATTCAGGTATTTCTTTAAGATATTAAAAAAAAAATAACATTGCATATCTGCGTCATATCGTAATTCGTGTTAATGAAAAAATGAAAACTCCCAGTTTTTTATTTACGATAGCGTAAAGGCACAAAAATAAAAAAAGGACAAGTTATCTCCCTTAAATCTGTTCATTGCAATGTGGCCATAAAATGGATGCCCATTTGATGTCACATCATTTTAGAAAAGTGACCCCCCACTTTGTGACCATTTGTAAAATTTTTTATCTTGGAAACTACTAGTTTCGTTTGCCGTATATATAAATGGTTATTTCCGTTTCAGCGCCTCCGAAAACCTTTAAAAGTGGAAAATTTGAAGGAATATAATCCAATATCGAGATTATTAAGGTTTCTGAATTAGTGTTTTTTTTTTACACTTATAGGCCTCCGTACATAAGTAAGAGATAATTTTTCACTTCCGGTGTCGTTACAAGTTGCTTTGAAAGCCACGCGTGGTCGCGATGTGTGTTGGAAAAATCCTTCCATTTAAAAAATACATGGATTATAATACATAAATATGAATAAATTCTCATACAGGAAGATTAAAAGAAAGCACATCTTACTCATTAACCAGGTAAGTTATATATTTTGCCATTTTAAAAATATTTATCGTAAGATTCAACTAGTGTTTTGTTCGACATTCCGTGAAATGTTAAGTGAAAAATCGAAGGAAAAATAAATAAAATTGTTTATTTCTCTATTAAAGCTTTTATGATATTAAAATTTGGTCTTTGCTCGTTTTATTGAAATAAAATTTACGGGTTTAAATTACGTTTTACTATTATTAAAATCTGATAGAAATATAGGTGTATATTCAAAATGGCGACTCGCCTGAAAATTTCAACAAAATTCTGATACTGCTAAATCATTAGTGATTGCTCACAAACAATAATCAATTATGTTCCCTAGAGTCTGAGTGACAACAAGTCTCTCCAGATTTCTAGCACGTTCTATCTATTTGATTACAAGTGATTTTGCATTATCGCACAATAGTTTATTAATGGTTTCTCGCTGATATTGACTATAATTTCCTATGGAATATTAGTAGTAATATCACTTTCAAGGTTCGCATCCTTCCAGTGGGATACTGGCTTGTGGTCTCTCACTTCCAATTACTCATCCTTCTTCACCATTCATGACCATTTTGTGTAACCCCTACCGTCCATGTGTGTATTTCTTTTTGTTTTATTTATAAGGGGAATTAGTTTAAAAGATTTCTGACAGTTTATTATTATTATTATTATTATTATTATTATTATTATTATTATTATTATTATTATTGACTCACAAGCAGCTTTCATACAGGTCATCAAAGATCTTATTGAATACAGCCGGAGGCGTTTCCTGGAAGCTGAGTGACAACAAGTCTCGCCAGATTTTCCAGAACTCTCCACCTCTTTCGATAACATTTGCAAATAAATTTGCATTATCGCAACAGCTGCTTACCATTGATTTCTCGTTGGAAGCGGCCATTGGTCTTTACTAGAATTTGAGTAGCAATAAGCCTCCCCAAGGTCCCAGTTCTCTTCGCACTTATAATGGAGGTCTGGTCAGTGCTCACTCCTCGGTCTTTCCTTTCTCCTTGACTACTTGGCTATTCGGTCTCCCTCTTTTTGGGGGGAGGGGCAGTGATGTGGTAACAGAGGATGGGGGTAAGGTTAAAGAATTATAAATATGTAGCTTCAATGTTCTTTGTTCCATGTACCACTCCATGTTTTGTGTCTGTAGCAGTTTGTCCGGTCTGCGCGTATGTGTTAGTCTCCACATTCAAGGGGTTTCCTTAATATTTCAGCTGTTTTTATTATTGTTGTTCGTTGTATTTTTCCAGTTATACCTCTGATTCAAAGTTTTTCGGGATTGTTCATAGTGCTCCTAATATTATGAGTATTATTTTGATTTTCTTCAACTTCCATATCGCTTTCAGCTCTCTCTATTTGTTCAGTTTCTCTTTTTCTTTGATATTCACCCTGTGGTTAGCTGGAATAGCAAACTCTACGATTTGACAGGATTTTTCTTTCTTGTTAATTATTACATTATTATTATTATTATTATTATTGTTATTATTATTATTGTTATCATCATCATTTTTATTATTATTATCATCATCATCATCATTATTGTTATTGTTGTTATTATTATTATTATTATTATTATTGTTATTATTATTATTGTTGTTATTATTGTTACTATTATTATTATTGTTATTGTTGTTATTATTATTGTTGTTATTGCTGTTGTTATTATTATTGTTGTTATTGTTGTTATTATTATTACTATTATTATTACTGTTATTATTATTACTATTATTATTATTGCTGTTATTATTATTATTGTTGTTGTTGCTATTATTATTATTATTGTTGTTATTATTATTATTTTTATTGTTGTTATTATTATTATTATTGTTATTGTTATTATTAGTGTTATTGTTGTTATTGTTATTATTATTATTATTGTTATTATTATTATTTTTATTGTTGTTATTATTATTATTGTTATTGTTATTATTAGTGTTATTGTTGTTATTGTTATTATTATTATTATTATTATTGTTGTTGTTATTATTATTGTTATTGTTGTTATTATTATAATTATTATTATTATTGTTGTTATTATTATTATTATTATTATTAATGTTATTGTTGTTATTATTATTTTTTTTTTATTATTATTATTATTGTTATTGTTATTGTTATTATTATTATTATTATTATTATCATTATTATTATTATTATTATTCACATTTTGTGTATGGTTGTTGGTAATGCCGCTTTATTATAAAAAATTATCAAGGCTATCAGCATCTTCTCTTCTGAGTCTTCCAGTACTTTCTGCGAGATTCTGGCGGTTTTCAACAATACAGTCTTTTGAAATACTCCAACATTGCAATAGATCCCAATTTTCTCAATCCACTTGTGAAATCCTTTTATCACATTCCCCAGACTCTCACAACGGGTATAACTTCTACCTTCTTCAACTTTCACAATATTTTTATCTTCCTATTCAAATCTTGGTACTTTTCATTTTCCTCCACATTCACATCAATGATTATTACCTTGCGTTTCTTTTTTGGAACATGCTCGTACTATTTATCACTACATTTCAACCCTATTTTCTTACATGTATCTAAATTAACCTTTCTCACAATATTGTTTTGATGACTCTTCTACTCTTACTAATCTAACTACTCACAGTTACTGGCAAGATGTTGTGCATTCTTACCTTTCTATCTATACAGTCGACACAGGAGATATTTAATTCATCGTAAGCGACAGCTCATGTGCAGCACATATTAGGGCTTCTGTTCCAACCTTGAAGTCACATGTTTACAATTATCACCAGCTCTTTTCCTTGCCTGCTGCCTCTAGTAGATCTCTACTGAATTGGCCATGCATTTTCTTTTCAAATCACTTCTCTTTCGCATTTTTTTCATTTTGTGCCTTAAATTCTTGGTTCCTTACTAGTTCGCCCGCTTGCAATTTTTCAAATTTTGACACAATCTTTATAAGGTTTTTCTTATAGTTGGAATAACTTTCAGACTATTTTCTTCTTCTTTTACGCATCATTCTACATCTAGTAGTCTCTGTCTTCCACCTTTTTTTACATATAATCTATCGACATCACTGTTTAATATCATTGTTTACCTTGTCATCATCTTCATACCTTTCAGTTAGTTGTCTTTCCACTTAATAATACCCACTCCATATCGAAATATAGTACTGTCCATGTGTTTAATGCAGATGGTTTGTTTTTCCCATTCAATATTGACCTAAGAAATAACCATACTTTTCTCCTATTATTTCTTTCATTTCACCTTTTTTTAAAATTTTTTTATCTCATTCCGCAATTCCTAAGTATATGTATCCTTCTTCCCCAACCTCTTTTATTATTACTCCATACAAAAGTTTTATTCCTTGACTTTTAACAACTTTTCCCCTTTTCAATTTCATGGCATCACATTCTTCATGCCAAATTACATACCTATGTCATTACTGAACATCTGATCAGTCGTCACAAGCATACTCAGCTGGTCTTCGTTCTTTGCATACAACTTTAAGTCGTCCGTAAATAATAAATATTTTACACTGTTCTCTTGCTTTCTCCATTCATAGCATTTACCTTTTGTAATATAAACAAAGGTATCATACTCAAAACAACAATGGTGGCAAGATTCGCCCTGAAAGTCCCTCTCTTCACATGAACTGCCTCCAAATCTTCTTTGTTTTATGCTAATAAAATCTTCCATTGTTTCATAACCCAGAACTCCAACTTCCAACATGTACCCCTCCACTATCAAGTCTCCTTCTCCAACATCAGGGTCTACGTTTCAATATTGCAATTATACATGAAACCAAACCAGACCTATTGTTCCTGTGCGAAACTGGCATTAGATCAACTGTTTCCCTAGATGAGTTCGTGGTAAAGAAACTTTTCATGAAAATCTGACCCCCAAGATCGCAATCGATATGTAATATGTCCCTACATTTGAGATGGCTTTCCATGCGGTAGAGACATCTCCATAAGAGACCCTAAATTGCCTTATATGTGCTTCTGGGTTGCACTTGCTTACAGCACTGCGTTTAAATTTGCCCTCTCTCGCCCCCACAATAGCGGAGTTACTATCTTTAAGTGCATATCAGAAAAAATGTCCATATCTTTTCTGCCAATCCCTTGGTTAGCATTCACGCTTGTGGAGACCTCAATGTTTACAATGTGGAATTGTTAATTAACTCAAACAAGACTGATGATGAGAAGAGATTATGATTTCTCCATTGCTTATGATTTAACTCAACTTGTTCACAAACCCACTTGTGTGTCCGATACTGATAGTCAGTATGCAAAAGTCCTCAGGTATACCTCTTCATCGTACAGTATATCGATATTCTATGGTTGACTCGGATAGCTTACGTACATTTATATACATCTACATTCCATATTTAAAATGAATGTGTCGTCTATGTAATCGGACCTGATGGAATGTTTAATTGTCGGTATATATCGTTTCATGCTCTCTAAAAAGTTCCGGCAAAATTCTAACAGCCAGCCGTGGTTCTCTCTAGAATGTGCAGCGGCACATTCTAAAGAGAACCACGGCTGGCTGTTAGGTTGCCAGTGCACACAGAAACCACCCTTTTCCATTGATTTCAACGAAACAGATATAATGAGACTCAAGCCGCCTGCAGAACTGCCAGAAACCACTGTAAAAGAGTAATAAAGAATGCAAGAGAATTTATGCTCATTCCGTCAAGTCCAAAGTAGCTGAGCAGCGGCTTGGTTCCCACCAATTTTGGCAGTTTTGGGGTATTCTGGACTGAAGCATGTGTTCTATTCTATTAATCATTGGGAGGTAATCTTGTCAGCATCGGACAAAGCATAACTCTTTACCAATAACTTTGCAGCATATTTTACCCTATATTTCCTCCTGTGTCTGAAAACTTTACTGTGCGTGATGTTGCCAAGCATATTGATTCCATTAAAGCAACTTACCCTGATGGCATTCCTATTATAGTGTTAAAAATCTTACACAAGTACTGGCTACCATATTACAACGCTGTTTAAACGTTATTTTAAGTAGAAATGCTTCCCAACACCCTGGAAAACCTCATCAGTATGTCCCGTATTTAAAACTTCTGGTGATCGGTCATTTCTTTCTCAGTACAGATCAATACATTTTCTGTGCATCATGAGTAAGTTGTTGGAATCTGTATTAAATAGAGAAATAGTCCATAACCTCCTCATTAGCATATAATATGGTTTCCGTTCTGCTAGTGTACAGCAGATATGCTAATGGTTATATCTCATAGGATCAGCAAATCGCTTGAAAGGGGGTTCGTTTCTTGATAGGGCATGGCATAAATGTCTACTTCACAAGATCTCCAGCTGCAGTATAATTAGAAATGTTTTCTCAATTATTAAATCATTTCTCCCTTATAGGTTTATAAGAGTAGTGGTTGATGGGCAGAAATCAGTGTTAATGCTGGCGTCCCTCAGAGATCCATCCTGGGACCAACTCTCCCAAATCACATTATTAGATTATTCGTAAACATTTTTGATGACAACACTACCATCTATGACAACACTTCAAAAGCCATAAATGAGCAAGGTCTCTCTGATGCCCTCTCCTCTGATCTGGAGCATGTAGGAAAAATGGTGGCTGGTTAATTTTAATGCACATGAAACCAACTTCTATCTTTACATCATCAACGCTCTGACTCTCGTCTGGCATCAATTGAAATGAATGGTTCTCATCTTGGGGAGGTTTCAGGTTTTGATAAGTATCTAGATCTTTAACTCCTGATCTGAAATAGAACAAGTACATCAAATCCGTTTCCAATTTCGCTGGAATCATTCTACCTTTCTAGTAGATATTCTCATTGCCGATGTAATTCTCTACCTGTATAAGAGCAAAATATGTCCTAGGGTGGAGTACTCTTGCCACATGAGGCAGGAGCTACTCAAAGTACCTATCTTGCCTTGACAGAGTTCAAAACCAACTTTGTAGCCTAGTAAGGGATGTCCTTTTCTCTTCCCTGCAACCTCTTTCCCACAGAAGAGACTTTGCTAGCCTGTTTTTGATCTATCCTTATTTTCATGGCAAGTGCTCGTCTGACCTCCAATCTACGGTCCTCTTTGCCAAACTTCCACGAAAAACACTCGACTATCTGCAACCACTATCAATAAATTTATACACTCTTTACCTGTGCCTAAACCTAAACATGGATTCAATGAAAAAGCTTCTTTGTTAGAACTACACGCCTGTGGAACTCTCTTCCGTTTGCCTGCTTTCCAGCTGACTACAATATGGCAGTCTTCAAGTCAAACGTGAACCAATTCTTGGTGTTCTTGCCAAATTCCCACTACTAAGGAAGACTGCAATATTGTCTCAATGACTATGGTCCCTCATAAACCCTTATCCTCGAGTGGCCTCCAAGCCTTGATAAGTAGTGACTCTTTTGTAAAAAAAATTTTTTCCCAAGATATTTCGCACATTTGCCACTATACAAAATATGTCTATGCAATCTTTAATCCAGCTATGATCATATGCTTTTCGGTAATTTATCCATGGCATGGATAAATTTGTGAGTCTTCTCATATAATACTGAATTATTGTCCTTCCTCTCAAAAGCAATTGATCTTCGGTCCCTCTACTAGCTCGTCAACATCTCTTTTGTTCTCCAGGTAAGATCTTTTGTGATTTCAGATATTGGTAAATCTCATCTGCCAAAATACCTGTCAGATGTTGCCACATCAAATAAAAGCAGGTGGTGGGTGGATAGTTATCGATCACAGTGTCTTTTGATGCATCTTTCTGGCAGATCACTATTCCCCCAAGCGTGTGTCATTCAGGAATTACATCCCCTTGTCAAAGTTTCGTCAATATTAGATGCAATCCTTTTATGTAAGTTGATTAGGTGTTTTATCCAATATTCCTTAGCACCATAGCCTTGCAATCTGGAATTTTCCTACATGATTTTTTAGCTTTATCTTTATTTAATTATCATATTTTGGGTTTGGTTAAACTTACTTTCTATTTGATTCTTCAAATTTTTCAGCCACAATGAATTTCCGTTATGTTCCTTTTTAATATCACCCCAAAACTTTGTGTATTCTTTTGAATTTGATGTTTCATTTAAGCAATTTGACCTTTTAAGATTTTTATAGAACTTCTGGTCCAAATCAAACAACCTATTATGTCCAAACTGATCAATTCTCTCTTCGTATTTCTTCACTTTTGCACTTTTTGCTACCATTCCTTGCTTTGTTTCCTTTTTTCACTCTATAGTTTTTTTGTTTGTTTTTTACATGGAGTTCACCACTTATCAAGGCCCAATGGCCACTCGGAGATAGTTTTCATTCAATTGTTTTACTTTTTGTGTTTTATTCGAAATTGTACTTTCAACTCTCATTCAAGCAATCATTATCATTATTATTATTATTATTATTATTATTATTATTATTATTATTATTATTATTATTATTATTATTATTATTATTATTTAGTTACTCACTAGTAGTCATACAAGCCATCATCAAAGATTGCTCTTTGAGAACAACTTGTGGTGTTCTCTGGGGTCTGAGTGACAACAAGTCTCGCCAAATTTCCAGTACCCTTCACCTCTCGCGATAACATTTGCAAATAAATTTGCATTATTGCAACAGCTGCTTGCCATTGATTTCTAGTTGGCAGTAGCTAATGGTCTTCACTGGAATTTGAGTGGCAATAAGTCTCCCCAAGGTCCCAGTTCTCTTCGCACTTATCCAGCATAGGTCTGGTTAATGCTCTCTCCTCGGTATTTCCTACCTTCTTGATTTTACTTGGCTATTCGATCTCATTCTTGCTGGAGGGCAGTGATGTGGTAATGGGGGATGAGAGTGGTGTTAGAGAAGTGTGTGATAACTTTTAGGCTCTATAATAACTCGACAGAAATATTACATGATGTACCCTTGAGACAGTGTATGCTTAATTTAAGTTACTTAATTACTATTGCAGACTTATGTAGCATCTACTCCTTTAGTGGTAGTGTAGTATCTTTTCTGTGATCATGATACCATGACACCAAGTATTACGTACTCTTTCTTTGTGTGTGTGTTAGTATAGTATCTGTTTTGTGATTATAATGCTATTCTCCCAGACATTACTAATCTCTTTGATATCTTATATTTTTGCTAGTATTTTTGAAAGAAAATTCATTTGGAAATCACCTCACAGTTAAAAAAAAAAAAACGAGCATAAAAAAAGGAACATCGTAAACATGGTTGATTTCAATCATGGCAAATATGGCTTCTGTGCGGACACATTTCTGACCTTTGCCGACGTTCGGCTCCAGGGTTGTGCGCCTGTCTTCCACTAATACAATCTGGACAGCGCCAATCGTTGTTCATCTTCATTCAATTAGCCAATATTAACTCGGCGATCAGATAAAACTGATTGCAAACGTTCTTCATAAGCCTAACCGGCTTCACTCACACGGGTCGACTGGTTTGCCATCTCACCCTCTTTTCCTTTGATAGCACACATAGATAAAGCACCAGTCAACTCCCATTAAAGGACGACCAGAAAATATAATGAGTATAAAATAATAGACTGTTTAAAACGAGGGAAAAGAAGAAAAACAAAAACAATCAAGCTTTGATACAATAACAGATTTAACTCATATTTTATATATATTTTATATTTATATCGCTAAAATTTAGCAACGATGAAGAACCGTAAATGACAAAATGCGCGTCCGTAGATAATTATTTCATAAATAATATGTATGTATGTATATATATATATGTGTGTGTGTGTGTATATATGTGTGTATGTGTGTGTGGGTATATATGTATATATATATATATATATATATATATATATATATATATATATATATATATATATATATATATATGTATATATATATATATATACTAAAGTTTTAAAAATGATAAGTGGGGTCATTATTAGAATTATGAGGAAGAGCAATGGGGAAAAAACTAAAAAAAAAAGTATACAGAAGAAAATAATCAAAAGACTATTCGACAAAAAAAAGAGAACCTCAAGGAACCTTTCAACCGACACTTTTCAAGAGATGACGTGAGTAGCGATTAAAATAAAACAATTAACTCATCATTGAAAATGGAGGCGAGGGGAGGGGTGAAACAAACAAAAAAGTGAAACTATACGGAGCGAATTAAATAAATGAATAACCCGTAATGTATCGTCTATATTTCAGAATTCGGGATGGGGGAAAAAATTGTATTGTCTGCAAATAACTGCAGAAACAAGGAATATTGACACAATATAGTCATTTTTTTTTAATTAATTAGAGCTCTTTAAACAGGTCTAATTTATGCGACAGCGTTTGCCTACAGAGCAATGGTCCGTGCATTAGTACACTTACGGCCTCCAAAATATTGAGATGCTGTCTGGAAAGGGTCTTGTGTATAATGCGAAAACAGTCATCCGAATACGCTTCGCCACATGCTTTATTGTCATACAAGTGCGCACCAATTGAATTGGTGAGCGCCCGGATGTGCTCGTAAATGCACGGATGTGTTCTGTGAACGCCCGAATGTGTTCAACAATGTGTTTATTCCAGACCCCCGGGACTTTCGAAAACACGCAGGGACATGCTGTGTCAATCTGACTCCCAGACGCTGAAATTTATAACCCACATAGCATCACACTGACATTTAAATTGTTATACAACTAAACGTTCTTGTAGTGTGGGAAGTGTATTTTTCTTAAAAGCTGGGAAGGCAGTTTTAGTGCCAAACACCACTCGAGGCTGCATCGCATAGAAACAGTGAGATACAATCGAAGTAATTTTATCGACAAACCTTTTACTGATAGAACCAATATAAGGGAGTTTAAGATAAACTGGACACTTAGCCGGACCAAAAAAGGGTTGGTTTTAAATTTAACAAGAGCTTGGCGAACATGCTTAGAGATTACACCCTCAGAGAAACCATTTTTCGCAAGAATATTCAGCTATCTTCTTCAATTCTTTATGAAGTTTGCTAGTCGAGCAGGAGGGCACGGTGGACCAAAGTCCCAACTTATATACATTTTTAATCGCTACCGACGTCATCTCTTGAAAAGTGTCGGTCGAAAGTTTTTGACTAGTTTTTTCAGTCCCCTCCCACATTGATCTTTTTAATAATTCTAATAATGACTCCATTTATCCTTTTTAACACTTTAATAAATTTTGTAACACTAAAAACCAATATATATATATATATATATATATATATATATATATATATATATATATATATATTCGAGTTGAGACAATGAATTGGAATCGAAAAAATCGGAATTTTGGGGGATATCAGAATCGGAAAAAAATTGTGCATAATTTCCGAATCCAAAATCGATTCTTTTAATATTTTTTAAACTTTGTTTTCCATTGCTTGTACTGATGATAAATCAAAAACTAAAATTCATAAATCATAATAACATCCATTATTTGGATGTTATTATGATTTATGAATTTTTTTATTCTTTATTCGCGTAAAATAAACAAAACAAAACAAAACGTTGCGAAAATTTTCTAGGTAACCTCTAGAAGAATGCAGTTTATTTACAAGGTATCGAAAAAATTGTTTAAAATTAAAGAAATTTTTTTTTCAAGAAAAATGCTAATTTAAATAAAAATAGAATATAAAAAGTGTTGTTTTTAATCCTTAATTTATTTATTTATGGGAATTTATGCTTTTGTCCAGTTGGGTTTTATCCGGTAGGTTTTTGTCTGCTCCCTCACTCAACATGAACAAATATGACAAGATATCGAAATAATTATTTAAAATAAAATGGACAAAACGTTGTGAAAAAGCTCAGTTTTGAATTGAATTTGAAATTAATTTGTGAATTTACATGTTTCCGTGTGAAAACTTTAAGCATCAAATTTTCTTTTATTCTGCCTGTATCGTTTACTTATGCTTAGACTTAGTGATTCCTACGGCGCCAGATGCCGTCTGAAGCCCGATCGAATGTTCAAGTATTTTTCGCATCTACCTGACCAATGTTTAGATGACGCTTCTCAGAGAGTTCACAGTTTCTCAGAGAGTTCACAGTTAAAATATTTCAAACGAATGGGCAAGTTTTATTTGTCTGACCACTGTGTCCTCTGAAATTGTTCATGTTTTATTGTATCTTTCTCGGGTTTCCAAAAAGTTAAACATTTACATAAATATCTCACAATAAATTTTCGTGAAATACTTATCCATTTCAGAATGAAATTACATATAAAATTCAGTTTTCGTAAAATATACGAGGGGAAATATTTTTTAGTGCGTGCCCCTCCCCCATACTAATTTTTTCGAAATTCGAACAAAATATATTTCAATCTATCAAAATTTCTATTTATTCTGAAACATAAGAGTTCAAATAAATAAAAAAATATTTATTTTTAAAAAATTTAAATACACGTATTGAACAAAAATTTACATTGAAGTTGCAATTAAAAAATTGATATAAACTTAATATTATTATGTTTTTAATAGCGTTTTTTCGAATTAATATATACTATAATCAGTTGAATTGACAAGAAAAAGAAACTTTGTAAACATTAATTAATTTTTTAAAAATTAAAAGGATTAAAATTCCATTATTTGAAAATGTTCTGTTACAACATAGATTTTTAATTAATTGTGTTTAAATATTTTTTTAAATATTAAGTTTTAATATAAACATGACTGTTGCCAGCTATTTTATCGCCAGATTAAAACCAATTTGAAAATATTATTGCACAAATATTAATCATTTTTTAGCTCCCCCCATATTTTGTTTATCTCTGTTTACCGAACAAAATATGGAACCACGTAGTTAACCAAATGAACATTCAGTAAAACCGTATTTCATATTTAATATACAAATGTTTATAATATTATTAATCGTTAAACTGTGTAAATCATAAAACCTAACAAAATTATAACAAAGATTAATTATTAATTGCAGTTTGAAGAAGATAAACAAAGGTTTAAAAAAAAAAATCATTAAGTCGCTTCTGCTTTTCCATAGTTGGTATAGTTAACACTAATCTGACGTCACGGAAAAATGCGGTCCATTTTTCACAATCGTTTGGCAGACCCTAATGAACACGCTTCGTACTACTGTTCTCATGTTGTGTGTTCCTACATAGTTGCCTTCCCTAGAGGGTAAAGTTATACACAAGGTCGCTTTTTAATGTGGGAAATATCCAGCTCAAAAAAAGGGGCACTTTGGGTCGGAACAAAAATTAAAATTGCCTCAGTCTAGAAGGAGTTCAGCTACATTGACCGAGGAAAGAATAGGTGAAGCGTAGCATCGGAACAGATACTACATTTTGGTAACGTTTCGATCGATATAACTTCCGACCAAAATTCTGTGCAAATTCTCGAGTTCAACTGAAAAGATTTCCGAGTTCGAGAACGCAAAACAACAATTATTATATTAATATTTTTTTTTTAATTTGGGTGAGGGATGGGGGTTTGGGGACCCTCTTCTTAAAAATTCTTAAAACAATATCTCCCGCAAGTACTGTTCGAAAATTTATTTTCAATCGATATTTATTCAATAATTACCCTTTTTTTCCAAGCTGACCAAAATGGCATTTTTTTCCGTTGCCACCAAATTACCTAATTTTCCTAAATTTATAAATTTAACGTAAAACGATTACACATTTCCGGACCATTCTAATTGTTTTAAAGTAGTTAACTGAATATTTTACCACTGACTCCCCAATCGGTAAAATCCTCAAACCACGTGTAATCGCTTTATTCTTTGTATTACCACCCGGCCTTAGGGTTAGTAGTAGGAAGGGGTCGTGTCTTTTATAACTTTTGACAATGAAATAGTTTATACTACAGTTTGAACAGGAACATAAAAAAAATCCGTTACCTGTTCTTAAAACACTGTCTGGTTCGAAAGAGGTAATCATTTTACGTTAAATTTATATACGAAACTGTTTTCAGATTGTTTGCATGCAATGGCCTAAAAAATGGAAAATCGAATTTTTCTTTTCACAACAAAAAGTTGTAATTGCAACTGGCGAAAAATCAAAACGAAAAAAAACACCGATAATTTCATGAGAATACAGTATTTACATGTACCGTTTTACACGTTAACCGTTAAAAATGAAGTAAAACATTAGCTATAAACACTCATGGTTATAAAAAAATAAATATAAAACGATTTATTTAGGAATTTAAAGGGAGTATCAGTTTCACACATAAATTTAACGTAAAATAAGCGTCTTATTCCGAAACATTTTAGTGTGTTAGGGCAGTTAACCAACACAAAATATATTTTCTATCAGAGATAACTTATGTGCATTTATTTGGACGGGATATCTACCTTTTTAAGCGATTACGCATGGTTTTACGACGTTGCCAATCGAACTTAAGTTAGTGGGAAACAATTTAATTAATATCCATAAAGAATTAGAATGGCCGAGAAATGATTATTTTACGTTAAATTTATATTCGAAACTGATTTTCCACTCTAAATACTAAAATGATTGTTTTTCTTTCCGTCAAGTTTTTTTTTCTTTAAGGGTTTCTTTCACACATGATCACCTATAGAAATAATAATCCATTTTGCAATGGGGGGTTTAACCGAGTGTTAATTTACAATTATTATTATTATTATGATAATGATGATGATGATGATCATCATCATCTATATATTAATACGATAGCGTGTGTGTTCTTTTGTGTACATCCAGCAAAGAAAAAATTGGTGTCGCTGTTGAGACAAAGCTAATAAAAATGATTTGTTCTTCTTGGCCTTTTGGCCAAGATCAAAGTGTAGTATCTGTTCTTCAGACGCTACATTTCAATTTCTTCTCTCTAAGTGGAGGAGAAATCCTTTACGACTAAGACAATTTTTGGTTCCTTTTCTCCACGTTAAAAAACGACCCTGGTATCTAAATATGTCCCCTGGGGAGGGATTGTAAATAGGTACTTTATTTAATGTAACAAAGTTTTAATATTACAGAAGTAATTGAGAAAAGTAATTTCTGATTTAATTACAAAATGCCGTGGAAATGTCCCTTCTGATTAATTATAAAATGCAATAAAAATGTCTCTTCTGATAATTATAAGATGCTCTGAAAAATGTCCCTTCTGGTTATTTTTTGTTGTTGTTGTTGTTGTTGTTGTTGTTGTTGTTGTTGTTGTTGTTGTTTACTTGCCTCCCCACAAGGGCAGAGTTTGACATGAGGTCGGTTAGAAATTGTGTGTGTGGGGGGGGGGGTAACCAGCTCCCCAAAAGAGGCATTCTGGTCAGTAACAAAAACTAAAAATCGTATCAGTAATGAAGAATTTCTCCTCCATTAACCAAGACAAAAAGGGGGGGGGGGTAAGTCACTGGAATGCTGAGATTGATATTACACTCAGAAATTCATGTTGAAGCAATTGGTTGCCCAATCTCTAACCGTGTTAATGTTTTTATGTATTAATTTCGAAAAGCTGCTGAAACAGTTTATGATTTAAACATTACTTTATTTCAAGTATATTTGTATTTTTTAAATAGTGGGTTACGGGATATGAAATCAGTCCCGGAAATGACTTAAACCATTTACGATTTAAACATTACTTTATTTCATGTATATTTTAAACAGTATTGTAGGGTATATGAAATCAGTCCAGGAAATGGCCTAAACCGCTTACGCATTATTTCATTTGATGTATATTTATAACAATGGGGTGGGGGATATGAAGTCAGTCCCGGAAAGGGCTGAAATAGTTTACTATTTAGACATTACATTATTTCATGTATATTTTTAGCAGTGGGTTGGGAATATAAAGTCAGTCCCAGAAATGGCTGAAACGGTTTACGTTTTAAACATTACTTCATTTCATGTATATATTTAATAGTGGGGTGGCTGACATGAAGTCAGTCCCGGATTTGAATGAGATAAGTGCAAATATATACACGCAGAAAGAATCGCTCAGTATTGAATGAGATAGGGGGAAAACATATAGTAGCAGAATACCCAGTGTTGCCCGGGATCGAATGAGGCGGGTGAAAGATATATACTAGCAGAATATGCGGCGTCACCCGGTATTGGATAAGATAGGTGGAACATATATACTATGAGAATACCCGGAATTGATTGATGCATTTGTAATGAAATAATCAGCCCAGGCAAATAATAAAAGTTATTATTTAAGTAAGGGGGAGCGACATATTGGGTTAAAGTTATGAAAATTATTGTCGAAATTAGTAACATATCAAAGAAGTATGAAAAATTATGAAATGTGAGCTACTTGATTCGTGTGTTTGTAATTAAATAATCAGCCCAGGATATATATCAAAGTTATCATTTTTGTCAGAGAGTGCAATAAGGTGTGTTTAAATTATGAAAAATTATTGTCGAAATTAGTAACATTTCCAAGAATTACGAAAAATGATGAAATGTGAGTTAATTAATTGGTGTGTTTAAATTTTTTATAATTGCATGCCCCTGAGCAGGGGTGATTTTCAGATCCTCTAGCGTGGCATTTGTCCGCAAAGTCAGGTAGGGGTGATTGGAAGGGTCCAATGTGGAGTTTGAGGCAAACCGACTGGCAAGCATGTTAGCCTTCTCGGTTGCTGAGCAAACAACCTCGTCATTGTTGGTTGGTGGGGGAATTGTTGATTGCCCATTATTTACTACACTGTTGTAGATTTTCGAGAAGTCACGAGTTCCTAATTTTTTGTGCTTCGATGCGTTTTTTAATGGTTTCAGTAAATTCTCTCTTAGCTGTCACTATTTCTTTCTTAACGTTACGTCTAGCTTCTATATACTTCTGTCTGCTTAAACTGGATTTATGTCAGTTAAATCTGCGGTATGCATGCTGCCTTTGAGCAATGGCAGTTGCACAAGTAGAAGTAAACCATTGGGGAGAGTGGGGCTTGCTATAAAATTCAATTGCCGTTTTGAACCATTCAGTGGTTTCATTTGCGCACTGTTCAGCAGGAAGATAAAAAAATATTTCCCCATGGGGCATCTCTGATAAGATCTCTGATGGCTTCCCAGTCAGCCTTTTGGTAATACCTCGTTGTTTTGAGCACTGGCTCTTCAGTTTTGGGTTTAGAGTTTAGGGCGATTTCTACCATTATCACTGCATGATCAGCTTTCCACAGTGGGCTGTCAGCATTCGTTACACAATCATCAGGAACTGTAGTCAGAAACAGATCTAGAAGTGATGCGTGTTGTTCTTGCTGGTCAGAGAAACGGGTTGGAAACGTAACCATTTGTGATAGGGAGTGAGATATAGAGAAGCTATGTGTTGTGCTGCCCGCTGCATCTGTGTAAGTAGAGAATCTAAGCCACTTTTTGTGGTGGACATTAAAGTCACCAAATACATGTACTTGTGCGCTAGTGTCGAGGGGTAGTGCTGTGTCTATGCTGTCAGAGACTTTCTTCATTATGGTGCAGTACTGGGTCGAGGGGAGCGGTAGAGAAAATAAAAGTAGCTAATGCTTTCTAGGGAAATTGCTCTTGACATATCTAAGGCCTTTGATAGGGTATGGCATAAAGGTTTACTTCACAAGATCTCTAGCTATGGTATAGCTGGAAATGTCTTCTCAATTATTAAATCATTTTGTTTCTGATAGGTTCATAAGAGTAGTAGTTGAGGGGCAAAAATCAGAAGATCACAGTATTAATGCTGGTGTCCTTCAGGGGTCCATCCTGGGCCACTGAAGCTGATCTACATTAATGATCTTCCAAATCACATCCTTACATCATTTGTAGACATTTATGCTGACGACACTACAATTTATGTTAGCACATCTAAGACAGTAAACGACCAAGTTCTCTCCGATTCTCTCTCCTCTGATCTTGAGCACATAGTACAATGGGGAAAGGAGTGGCTGGCTACTTTTAATGCATCTAAAACCAAGCTTCTCTCTTTACATCATCAACATTCTGATCCACATCTGGCATTAATTGAAATGAATGGCTCTCGTCTTGAGGAGGCCTCAAGTTTTGACAAGCTTCTGGGCTTGACCGTTACTCCTGATCTTAAATGGAATACGTACATCAAATCTGTTGCCAAGGCTGCTCGAAAAATGGTGGGATATTTCTATCGATCCAGTAGATATCTCACTGCTGATGCAATTCTCTATCTATATAAGAGCCAGGTACATCCAAGGATGGAATACTGTTGCCACATCTGGGCAGGAGCTACTAGAAAGGACTTTTCCTGCCTTGATAGAGTTCAAAATAGACTTCGTAACCTCGTAGGAGATGTCCTTTTCTCTTCCTTGCAACCTCTATCTCACAGAAGAGATGTTGCGAGTTTGTCTCTGATGTATCGTTATTTTCATGGAAAGTGTTCGACTGAGCTTCAGTTTATGGTCCCCTCGCCTAACTTTCACAAGAAATACTCGTCTAGCTGAAAACACTATCAATAATTTCCCCCACTCTTTATCTGTGCCTAAACCTAAACGTAGATTCCATGAAAAAAGCTTCTTTCTTAGAACTGCACGCCTGTGGAATTGTCTTCCGTTTTCCTGCTTTCCGGCTAACTACAATATGGTTGTGTTCAAGTCTAACGTAAATAAGTTCTTGATGAGCCGTTCCATATAAGTTATCAAATTTACCGAATTTTCATTACTAATGATTACTATATTGTCCACTTTCTACTGTACACTCTTTAACCCTTATCATTGAGTGGCATCTTGGCCTTGATAATGTGGTGATGCCTGTGCAAAAAAATGTTATGTTGCATGTTTAGTCTAAAGCACATAAAAGCTTGATCGTCCGATTCTAGGTTTTTTTCTCTAGTCAAGGGGAGGGTGTTACGAATGTAGACTCTAAATCCGTGCATATGTCACGGCAGAGTGGGAGATATCCAGGCATGTTAAAGTAGTAAGAGTGGATGGAGGAGTGTATGTTAGTCTCACTTAGTCCTAAGATATCCGGGGTATTTGTAAGGAGAAATGCGTCCACATTAACTTAATTAGTTCTAAGCCCACGGATGTTCGTGAATGCAAGCCTCAAGGGAGGAGGCAAGTTGGATTTGTTTGACCTTAAGCCTGGTTTAAGCTTATTTTTTTTATTGTACTGTCATCATGTTTTTATAAAGTTTCAGTTAGGTAAGGAGGAGCTGAACAAGAGATTATGCAGAGTATCAGACATGCATCACAAGTAGACCATCAGCTGACCTTTCTTCAACTAGGACTGTGGCCTCACGAAAATCCCACCGGGGATGAGTACAGGGTCCCTTTCCATGCGCGACATGGCACTACACACATCCCGATATTATACAACTGTTGATGGAGCAACCGCTCTAAGCGCTACCAAAGAGTTAGAGCGCCTGTACTACCAGTCGGAAACAGCAGCCAGGACCTGTCAATCACGTACCCTCAACCCATCAGAAGAAGGTTAACCCAATCTAATTGTACAAGCATATGTTGCCAGTGCCCAGTTTTGAGGGGTGGGATGTGTCGGAGTGGGGAAACGGCGTTCATTGTCCTAGACAAGAAACAATATCTACCACTGAGTGTTTCTGTCGAATCTCTGTGATAGCGTCTCTGCGCCTAACTAAATAGGCAAAGGAGGAGTATGGAAGCCGGGTGATAGACAGAGCATATCTACTCCTTAAGCAGTTTAGGCTTGCAGACCGATAATTTGTTTGAGTTACCAGCTCTAGGAAGGTTGTCATTCAAGACTGGAGATGCCTTCCTCCCCTTAGGTTTAGTTTCAGTTTCCCTCTCCTAGACGGATGATCTGAGAAGATCTATTGGGTCTATAAGCACCGAGAGGGGTTGCTCCGCGCCCAAGTCCTAATCCAGGTATTTTTTCGACCCCGCGTGGTTAGTTAATGTTACAGGGTTAGTTTGTAGAGGTTATATATCTACTGAATAACTACACTCCTCAAAGTGATTTAGGGACATTGCTATTTCATTGTTACTAAAAAAAAGCTCATGCAGTGGAAGCAACTATGTAAGCAGGCTTGTTAGAAAGGTGTTAAGACTTTTACCTTTGGATTTTTTAATTTTTTATTTAATTATATCTTAGCTTAGGTACAGGATTACGTTATGAGTAGGTATTAAGAATTGAGCTAAGAATTGTGCCCAATCTCTGTATATTTTAGATTACAGGAGGGTTAAGATGTAAGTGCAATACAGTACGGGTATAACTGGAGATAAATTTTAAGTCATGGCGTGTTCCCTGGGTATAATTAAGTAAATAGATATTTGGGCAAGTTTTTAGTAGATGCGAATAGATAGAAATTGTAGGTATTAAGTGTGTTTCTACTATTGAAGGAAGATAATTTCAGTTTTCATTTAAGAGTCATGGAGCGTTTTAATCGTTGCAAAACACTCTAGGAAGAGACATTGTTATGTAATGAAAAACGCTTTGCATTTTAGTATATACTTTGGCTGGTAAGTACCTAACTGGATAAGACTGAACACTAATGCATGTCTTAGAGGTAGAAATGTATAGATATTTAGTGATGACTGTTAGGCTGTTAGCATGTGAAAGTTAGGAGCTGGTAGCTAAGGATTCCACTACTAAGGCGTGTGTAATGTAGAGTTTTAGTGGTAGCTTGGGGGTAGAGCAGATTGTTAGCTTTCAAGAGACGGGGTTATTAACTTACAGAATACAGTAGAGTTTCATTAGGATTTAGAGTTTCAAGTAATGTTTTAGTTTGGGAAGCAGAACAAAAATAAATAAATAAATAAATGAAATAAAAATATTTTTCTTCTTTTTCCCTATTTAACATGTAGGTTAGACAAAGGCAGTCGTCTTGGAGGTAAAGAGAAACAATTATTACATGGTGATTCGGAATTTGTATTTATAGGCAGTCATTAAGGTCAGGGACAAAACATTGTATCTATTAATACACTAGTCCTAGCGACGCAGTTAACTATACACTGTACATTTAAGTTACAAATATAGTAAAAGTTAAACATAGGCTATATCCAGTGGTTGGTATAGATATCAAGAAAGCCTCTTTATTAAATTTGTTTGTTTTGCTTTTTCGTATAAAGCTGTTCGGTCAATGTAGGAGAACGCCTTCATACAGAGACAATTACTATTTATTTGGATGCTGCCAGAGTGCCCCCTTTTTGGGGGGAGAGCTGATTTTCCCACCACTTTAAAAGCGACCTAGTGTCTAATTTGCTTTCATGGGGAAGTAAATAAATACCGACAGAAAGCGCCAAGCATACCTGGCCCCCAGCCAGATTTTAAAGCAACGTTCATTGCAGCGCATACGTGGTGACTGCTTTGAGTCTTAAGTTAATTACCAACTTATGAAATTCACTATCCTCTTTGGCCTAACGGTTAGCGAAGAGAAATAATTACCCGACGTTCACCAGTTCGATCCAACCTCTCTCTCCATCTTTTACAATTTTTTTTTTATTTCGTCTTGTGCCAATATCCTCCACCCAGGCAAAAGTTAGTTATCAACTCATTGAATTCATTATCCTAATTTTTCCTTCTTCGTGATACGGGTTCGAGCCGGCCGGCCTGCCTACTATCACATTTTAATTTTTGCTTAACACACACCTATAAAACACCCGAGCAACGCCGGGTAACCAAGCTAGTCTATGATATAAATCTCAAGTATTTGTATCTCTCGATAAAACTAAAAGTATATGTAAATATATATATATATATACATATATATATGCATAAATATATATATATGTATATAAATACATATAAATATTATATATATATAAATATATATATATAAATATATATTTATATAAATATATATAAATATATATATATAAACATATATTGGCATAAATATATATAAATATAAATATATATATGCATAAATATAAATTAAAAAATATATATATATGATTATATAGGTATATATAAATATATATATATATACACATATATGTGTATATAAAGTATATATAAATAAATATGTATAAATACATAAATAAATATATATATAAATATACAGGTATATGTAAATATATATAAATATATATATCAAATATATATATACAATATATATATAAATATATATATATGAATATATATACATATATATATATAAATAATATATATATATACAAATATATATATAATTATATATATACATATAAATGTATATATGTATATGTATATATATAAATATATGACTGTATATATAAATATATATATGTATATATACAATTATATATATAAAGATATAAATATATATTAATATATATAAATATATATAAATATATATATATAAATATAAATATGAATATATATATATAAACATATAAATATATATAAATATATATACATATATATGTATATATAGATATATATACATAAATATATATATAAATATACATATAGATAAATACATATATAAATATATATACATAAATATATATATAAATATATATACATAAATGTATATATAAATATATATATAAATATGTATATAAACATATATATAAATATATATATAAATATAAATATGAATATATATATATATATATATATAGTAATTTATAAAATATATATGGCGATTAAGCTACACGTTTCGTCCACTCTAGGACTCTTCCACGTTTTTCCACTCTAGGACTCTTCAGGCTTTGCGCGAATTCTGTGGTTGTTTGTCGTTTTTATATACTCATCTTCTATTGAGATTTTAGTTAGCCAATCAGCTTTCTAGTATCCAACGTCCCCTTCTTATCAGCCAATGAGCATGCATTTATCGGACAAAGGCCTATTTGACCTCTGGTTAACCTGTTTTTGTGTGTTCTCTATTAAGCCTGGATATTTAGTTTCTTGATCTGTTTTAAAACTAGGTTAGTGTTTTTTATGTAAGTTTATATATACATATATATATGTGTGTACATACATATATGCACATATATATATACATACATATATATACATACATATATGTGTGATCGTTTATGTATATTCATGTTTATTTATTTTATTTATTTGTTTATTTTCTATTGCTTTTGTTAGTTTTAAAACTATTTTGTATCGCTATCCTTTTATCTTGTGAACACAGTGGTTTGCTATTTCTCTTTTACAGTTTAATAGATGTTGAGGTTCTTTAAAGTACAGGATAGCAAATTTTTCATGAAGTCATAAACTACATGGGTCGTCTAGGTCCCTACAAGTGGTAGCTTGTCTTATTATTTTCCATTCGACTACCGGCGAATGCCCGCTTTCTTTGAGTTCCCAGTATTTATTCGCTAGTGTTGTTTTCATACGGTGTTTTTTTATTGTTGAATGTACTTTTGTGGTCATAGAATCGAGTTTTGAAATCTAAGGAAGTCATACCTACGTAATATTTCTTGTTATTCGGGTTTTCTTTCGCAAATATTGTGGCCTGGTAAAAGAAAGAAAACTCGAATAACTATCTGTTCTATTTTAATATCGTCATTTCTCCTCCAACTCCTTTCCTCCCTTCCTAATTCAGTCTCTCTCTCTCAACCCTCTCTCTCTCATTCTCTCTATCTCTTTATATATATATATATTTATATTATATCGCTGTTGGTTTATAAAGTAACGCTGTAAAAGGGGTGGGCGAGAGTCTTTTTACGTGGACATGTGACGAGGCCGTTTGTGGCCATCGATACCATAGGCCGGATGTTAGAACTGCCAACTATCGACTAGATTGTTGTAGGCTAGGGATGGGTACTAGTCTAACCGCACTGATGAGCTGTGATACAGCGAAACAGTACTGTATATGGATGAATATATATAATATAATATAAAGCCGAACGTCTGTGTGTATGTGTGTGTGTGTGTGTGTGTGTGTGTCTGGTCACGAATAGGCTCATATATGGTTGACTATTTAAAAAAAAAATGATTACATATAATGATAGAAGGTGTATCGAGGATCAGGAATGGGTAGGTTTGATCAGGCAGAACAGTGGTTCATAAAAATTGTGGGGTCTGCGTTCGCGCCTGGCCCCCAAGGTATGGAAATAAACAATTAAAAAAAACGATTACAAGGGTTTTTGATATAGATGTACATAAGAATACTTTGATAAGTATTTTCAACTTTAATAGGGGTTCGCGCCTGTACTCCATGGAAATATGGCACAAACTTTAACAAACTTTAACAAAGAGTTTTCATATCTATTTGCGTTAGTATACTTTGATAAGTTTGGTTCAGTTTGAAGAAATATGGTATAATAAAATTATTGGGTGCTCGTTCGCGCCTGACCTCCATAGAATGTAAATATGTCACAATGTTTAACAAGGTTTTTTAAAAGGGGTGAGGGTCCACAATAACATCTTAACTTTAATCTTAATTCACGTTAGCTTTTATTTATTTTGAGTTGAATCATATTGTGTCGAATCAATTCACCTCATAAATTCACCTTCTTATTAAAGTGAAAGTAAAAAAAGTCGAACTTTATACAATTCTCGATACAAATTTTGCATAACTGTTTTTTCTTCTCCACTTGCACGTGGCACTCTTTCGAAAATAGACAAATAGATAAATAATAAAAAGTAAGAACGTTACTTGTTATGTGTCAAAAGAAGGAAAAAATTCTGCTCACGTGATTACATGTCTTTTTAAAAACATTTACATAACCTTTTTATTTTTATTTATATATCTGTTTAAGCTTTTTTGTCAGTGTACTAGAAGGAATTCAGTTGATTACAACCCTTTCTACGTGTTCTTTACATTACAATAGTACAACCCAGAATCCAACGGCGCAATACTACACCGTTCAATTCTGTAAAACTGAAACGACGCTGTTCTGCTGGAAAAGGGCGCCGTTTTTTTCTTATTCATATTTATATCGATTATTTGCTTTAAAAAACTAAAGTAATTACGTATTTACTTTTTTAATATCACATTTTGCTGTTTCGGATTATTTTGCTAAAGTAAGTACAGCTTCATTATTTTTCAAAACTGTTTTTGTTTCTTTGTTTTTCGATATTTCGTCTATATTATTTAGTAAGAGTGTTTAGCAGAAAAGCCAACAAACGACTACCTGAAAAAATAAATATACAAGAAATAAATGTTACCATAGTCAATAAAAGTTAAGTTTATTTCTTGTTTGTTTTGAAATAGTTTTTGATGCTCTTTACTTGAAATAATTTCAGCGAACCGAAATTAAAACAAAATTTGAGGCGATCACTACTTAAATTAATTTTTATATAAACTACACATGCCATAATCGAATATTCCTCAAGCACGAAATAACGGAAAACATTAAAATATGTTTATAAATATTCCGTACGTTGACGGAACTCTCTTAAATTGTTAACACAGAATGCTCAGTGCCCCTCCTTCGAATTTAAAACGGAGCTCTCCATTTCAAAGTCGCTGCCATTTTGATTTTTTTTAACCGGTTCGTGAATTAAAAAATTTTTTTTTTTACAAACTTCTTAAAAATACAAATGAAACTAATGAACTTTTCTACCATAAAAGTAACTTTTATTGACTATGGTAACATTTATTTTTTGTATATTTATATTATTATATATATATAATATGTTCTCTTTTTAAGGAAACATCATTTTGTTGGTGACTCTTGGCTACGAATGGAAACAAAGCTATATATATATATATATATACTAGCATGGAGATCTGACGTTGCTAGGGATTGAATGATGATCAACGAATAATTCACACTCCTATAATTTTATTTTCATCGAAATCCGTTAAATCGCATGGGAGGAGGCTTCACATGCCTCCATGCAGTAACTTAGTGTAAAATATATGTTATATATTTTGCTCTCTTGAGAACCTACTCTTTATTTTATATAATTATTTTATATAAACTTCTTTTCAGTTCACGAAAAAAAACATTAAGAAATTTACCTGCACCTACAGACCAAGTCATGCAGAAAATAAAAACACGCTATAAACTTAACCACGGTAGTATTTTCACGGCCCGTTTTCTATCATTGTTGCTAAGCGACGACATGGAAAAATGGCTTTACCGATGATAAATAAATTAAAATAACGGTTTCGATTATTAATTATCGGTAATTATCGGGAGTATGCTCAGACAAAACTTAAGATCACTCCCAGACTTATACACCAAAGTTTTGTAAATTTTAAAGAAAATGCATTCAGCCGTTTCGGAATCTATAAGTAACTCACAGACACACAAACACAGTTGCATTTATATAATTGTAGAGCGATATATGATGAGAATAACGGAAATAGTATTCCGACGAAATAGAGAAATAAAAAAGGAACAAACTAAGTTATGTGTTCATCAATGTTTTGTCTTTTTTTTTTCGAGATTTCCTCTGGATGAATGAAACTAAGAAAATCAAAACACCAGTACAAATATTTAGAGATACGTTTTTTTTTTTGTTTTTTTTTTTTTCATGTAAGGAAATGTATGACGGTGTTCCATTTCAGAAACGGAAAAAGTCGTTGGAAATTCAAAATAAAAGAGAGGCATAGCGTTGTGAAGAGTATGATTTTTAACGTCATATAGCCGTTAATATATTTAAAAAGATATGATGCAATTCATATTCTTTTGGGAACAAATATGTCCGTTATAATTCAAATGTGGATGTGTAACTGAAATGAAATGAGTGTGTTTTTTGTTATGTAATTTATTGACTGATTATATGTATTATTATAGGAGGTGTTTTCTATGGTATGAGAAGGTTAACCTCTGTCTAAAATTAAATTATATTCTTTTTATTGGTATCGAAACCGGCGAAATCACCCATTTTTCAATTAAATCGATTGATTGCTTGTTTTAGTAGGGTACACTTGGAGGAAGCTTCACATGCCTCTCCGCAGTGACTTAATCCACAATACATTGTAGTCTATATGGCACTGTAAAGAACCTACTGTTTATTTTATAAAATCTATAATATAAATTTCACCTGTCTGTTTAAATGTATGTATGTATGTATGTATTATGTATGTATGTATGTATTATATATGTCTGCCTAAAACTTTCAACAGAGGCGAGTGGTTTTCACGAGATCTGTATCCTTTGGAAGCTCAACCCTTCGGACGAAAAATATCGAAAAATTGGCTAAAAACATTTATTCCTTCACCCTCAACTAGGCACTTTACAAGGAGGGGTCGCTTTTTTCACCGATATTTTCGAAAGTCATCTCTTTTCGATTGAATAGCCTTAATTTAAACATTCGTCACTTCCATTTGGCGATGGGCGCAACAGCAAAGTCTTCACGTTTTTATTTTTCACGTTCTTCTTCTCCTTTGTGGTATTGGTTCGAGCTTACCTGCTTACTACCACTTTTTTTTTTTTTTTTTTGCTCAACGCACACATCCAAACACCCGGGCGCCCAGGCTCGTTACTTTATATATAACGGCTTAGAATTGAAGTTTACAATACAAAGGTCAGTTACTATACTCTAATTGTGCTCTAAACAAATGCATTCAAAGTACCTCATGTTTATTTCATATGCTTGGACTTTCTGCTTGTGCGTTGACAATGGCTTGAATTTAAGTTTAAAATGAAAAAGTCAAACATCATGCTTCAATTGTGCTCTAAACATTCATTTCGAAAGCACCATGTCATATCAAAGAACCTTATAGAAAAAAGTTTATATGCCAGCCTGCCTACTTGTGTGTTAACGAAACTTCTGAAAGGCACTTGTGATGCTAGGCTGCATAAGGTGTTAACTTTGGTTAAAATCGCCTGTTCGCTCTTCCATCTTTTATCGATACGTATCAAAGCATTTCTGACACAAAACCTTTCTGAGAGCACTGCCAGATACATAAAGTGTATTTTTGTGAAATTTCGCAAAAAATAGGGCAGCCATTGCGGAGTATATAGGGAACGAACTCACACACACAAAGTTCTCCATATATATAGGCATATATATGCATATATATGCACATATATATGATATATATATGTGCATATACGCATATAAGCACATAGATATGCATATATGCACATATATGCATATATGCACATATATGTATATATGCATATATGCATATATACACATATATATGCATATATATGCATATATGCATATATATAATTGTAAATTATGAATCAGTTTCGAAAGCAAAATCAAACAAAATTAAATCGAGTATACGATCGTTTCGGAAACAATATTCATTTTATCAATTGACAATAAGCATTAACAATAATTGACAAAGACTTTGTTTTCGAATATGATCTTGTCATCAGCATAAAAGTGGGGAGAGAAGTTTAAAACAGCAAAATAAACTAGCATTTTTGTAGTAAGTAAGGTGGATAGTCCTGAAAATATTTAAAACATAAGAAATTAATTAAAATAGAAAATAAGGAGGTAATTAAAAATATGAAAAAGAAAATCACTTAAATACCTTATTGTCAATTATTATCGATGCTTATTGTCAACTAAAAAAATGAATATCGTTTCCGAAATAATCGTATATTCGATTTAATTTTGTTTGTTTTTCCTTTTGAAACCGACTTATAATTTACAATTATCAATCATTATACTCAATATTTATATAGCTCTACGGTAAATATACTTATTGAGTTATTATATATTTACATTATTATGAGCACTGTTTTTTTAAAGTATTAATACATTAAAATAAACTTTGCTCTTTAGACTACAGGTCTAATTCCCTCTATTACACACACACACACACACACACACATATATATACATACATACATATACACATATATACATATATATATATATATATATATATATATATATATATACATGTGTGTGTAGAAACACTAATACGCACCCACATATTTTGTTTTCCATCTAATTATTATATTCGTATACTCTCTCTGTCACACACACGCTCTCTTTCTCTATCTCTCTTTCTCTCTCTCTCTCTCTCTCTCTCTCTCTCTCTCTCTATATATATATATATATATATATATATATATATATATATATATATATATTAAGCTTATATCACAGTTCACACGTACTAAGACAATCATAAACTGGATTTTTGTCGACGGCTGTATTGGTATATGATTACTGTTGCCTGTGTCTGATCATGGGGAAACAATTATATAAAAACACTGTATCAGATAAACTTGTATGTATGTATGTATGTATATATGTATGTATGTATGTATGTATGTATGTATGTATGTACATATTTGATTCTTCCCTGCAATCTCTTCTGACTAAAATTGACAATGTAATTATGATATTAATAATCATCAAAGCCAAATTTTCGGAAAATAAGAACGATAAAACAGAGGGGACAATCTCTCATATACATTAAAATAGTAGAAAGGAAATAGATAAATGTTTGGTTCGAATTAATAGCTAAAATAATAAAAATCGAATCACAAACTATCAGTTGACGATAAAGATAAATTGGGAAAACTAAGTTCCCTCCGCGCCCAGACCATAATGGAAAGATTTATGAATATTTTGAGGACACGACATATTCAATATAATGACAGTCTGGGGTTGGTCAAAACAATTCGGTAAAATGGAATAAAATTATTTGTAAATATACAGATGAAAGGAGACAAATGAAATTGATTGTGTTAAATATTCAATGACCTTGTGCCATGCTTCTTTGTCTAGATTAAATCAAGCGCTATGAATAAACATTTGGAGATATAAAGTTTTTGAAGCATGAAAACATTTGACAAAATGATTAAACATGAAAAGTGTTGATATGCCGTAAAAAAGAAAACAATTAAAAACCAAAGAATTTGAAGCATGAAAACATCTTGCTTAGATGATTGGATTCAGCATTAAATAATTTGAAAAGAGTTGATATGCCGTAAGACAAAACAACCAAACTAAACAACGTGAATAAATATTTTAAGATATGAAGAACTTTAAGCATAAAACCTTTTTACCAAAATGATTGGATTTAGCATTAAATAACCGGAAAATGATTGATACGCCGTAAAACACAGCAACTAAACCAAACATTTGTCCGGTTTCAGATTTCGTTGTGTCGAACACACACCAACTTTTCCAGATTGCTCATAAGGAGCATGTTCAGTGTTTATCTGACTCGGAAGAAAACAATTATTCTTTAAGCAACTTGTGAATGTCGTTATCCAACACCGATGATGCTATTTTGAAGTATTCTTTCATCTTAGACACTTTGACCTACCAATACATAAGGCTCTAGTCGACTTTACTCTTACACGATATGCCGAACGCACAGTTCGCGCCTGAAGAAAATTTCAGAATAAGAACGTCAGATGTTTTAAACCAATTCAAAATTTAATCTATGTGAATTATGGCACAAAGAGCTGATTTCCGCATGAATAATTATCATGCCGAGTAAGGATTATGTGTAGAGGATTAGAATATAACGAACGTAAGGACACAAGGAGCAAGGGCTGGACTATAGGGAGGGCGAAGAACTGCCTTGATACCCATTTTGATCTGTGACAAGAATGGATCACCCTGGGGACAAAGTTCGCACAAATCTTCCGTATCTTCAGTTCCTCGATAATAATTGTGCATATAGTCCCACACTGGCATCAAACTATTGGCTCTATAGATACACGACGGTTCCTTATCCATGAAATTCTTTATTTGACCAATCAACTCTGGATTCTGATTCCTTACTTCTCCCACACCTCTTATCATCCCCTACGGACTCCCTGCCTCCGTAAATCTCTTATGCTACCTAAAAACTAATGCTCGATTCATGCAAGATGGCTTAAAAGTGACCTGGAGTATTGCATACGTTTCTGTGGCATTTTTTTAAAACATAATTTTATTGCATATCATTCTTCTAAAGTTTCCTCAGTCCCAGATTGCATTTTTTTAATTCACCAGCTATGACAATCAGGCTTTAATAGAGTGTAATCCAATTCCTGCCGTAGCTGTTCATTTGAAATCATAAAAATTGGTCAGTCAGCTTTTCATCGGATGTATAACAATAACATACTGAATTTTCAAGAGTCGACGACAATTTTAAATGTTTGTGCGAAAAAGTCTGGAAATATATTGAAGGCACCTCGTATATACATTATAAAACGTAACCAATTGTGAGAGGGCATATCTCCGCCTGGCAACGTAAGGATGAGTCAAAGTCTAATCTGGACTTTAATTCCTCATATCGTATGAATCATTCTCGAATTCATGCCATTGAAATGTTGATAGATCAAAACTATTTATCTGATCGAAACTTTCAATAATGATTACTGTTATCAAAAGGCATTAGATCCATACAGTTGGACGTTGAAATCCCATAAAATTTCGACCATAACTGAACTTTTACAGTGAGTTTCTACGATTACAGAACCGAAATTATCGCCTAAAGTGTACGTACCAGATTCTGTGACTTTTAATTAAATATCACTTAAGTTAGACTATGACCGATTGTTTATCATGTTTGATACGATTGGTCAAGCGATTATTATCGGCTCACATATAATCGAGATACGACATTAAAAATTAATAATAAAATACAGTACAGTATATAATAACAAAATACAGTACAGTATGTGATAACAAAATACAGTACAGTCTATAATAACAAAATTCAGTACAGTATATACCAACAAAATACAGTACAGTATATAATAACAAAATGCAGTACAGTACATAATAACAAAATGCAGTACAGTATATAATAACAAAATATAGTACAGTATATAACAAAATACAGTACAGTACATAATAGCAAAATACAGTACAGTATATAATAACAAAATACAGTACAGTATATAATAACAAAATGCAGTACAGTACATAATAACAAAATGCAGTACAGTATATAATAACAAAATATAGTACAGTATATAACAAAATACAGTACAGTACATAATAGCAAAATACAGTACAGTATATAATAACAAAATACAGTACAGTATATAATAACAAAATGCAGTACAGTATATACCAACAAAATGCAGTACAGTATATACCAACAAAATACAGTACAGTACATAATGACAAAATACAGTACAGTACATAATGACAAAATACAGTACAATATATAATAACAAAATACAGTACAGTATATAATACACATGTATAAAATCAAATAACCAGATTGGAAACACAACTTCTTTGCCGGCGATAATAAATGCCATTATTGTTCAAGCAGACGGAAACAAGAATCACAAAGGCCGAGTACACATTAACATCCAGGAGAATTGTCTTACAAAACCAAGAAATCGGTTGAGCCGTTTAAGAATGTTTAGTTGCACAACGCGCAGCAAGATAGGTGGCTAGAATACAGGCAACACGAAGTTTCGCGCGTCATGAAGACAGCACTACATTGGTCTCTGGGTGTCTCCAGCAACGTAACGTTGAAAAATAAATTAGATTAAATACACATTGCTTTATTTGGTTGCTACGAACTGTTGTTAAGCTCATCTATGCAGATGATTACTACAAGAAAACCATATATTTGGCAGCAGACCTCAGCTCTGTGTCACCCCCGCCGAGAAAACACAAAATATGTTGCCTGAAAACTTAAACGACTTTACCAGTTTCAGCATCTGGCCTCCAAACTCACCCAATTGCAACTCCATGTACTATTATCTGTGGGGCACATTAAAGAAAGGTACGAACCGTACTGCGTGCAACATCAAGAAGCTGATATATACCATTTAAGCTAGTGTTCAAGCATCTCTCGGACGGCACCATATGCTAAGATTCCGCCTGGAAGTCGTCATGGGAACCCAATCCGGCCTCACTGAATTAGCGGGAAACTTGCCTCTAAAAAACGAATTCAAAATTTTGAGAATACATCAATTATTGATCAAGATAAGATTTTTTTACTTCCCTTTCCAAAAGCTGTCAAATTTGTTTCGAACAACTTGCATATGCGCTGTACATATCTGTACTATATATATATATATACATATCTGGCGTAACTCGGGATGAAATGATGTAATTATGGATTTTTGTTGTTGTTTTTGTTTGTTTGTAAAGTTAAGAAGATTTGTTTTAGTTTGTATAGTCTTAATTTCAATAAATATTGGATTCACTCACAAAATATTACATGTAGTCATGTACAGGCGACAAACACAGAAAAGTGGAAATGATCATGTTATTAATATACAGAATTGCAATTTGAAAAAAGAAATGCTTACATAAGGTAAATAACTCGTATATATTGTTAAAATTAGAATGTAAATTATCTCCCTTATATTATTTTAAATACACCTGTGATAAAGACATTGTTTACTATTATTGTGTAACGTGTTCTTTCAAACAACATTTTTTAATATACTTATTTCTTACCTATTTTTCCACGGTAGGTTCTATCTGAATTAAAATAATAATTTTTAACAGTCATTTAGTATTACTAAACGAAAAAAGTATCATAATTACTATTCTGTAATTATAGCGAATACTCATATATAATTACAATAGCAAAAATGCGAGTATGGAAAGTAATATGGTTAAGCTTAAACGTGGAAAAGTAAAGGACTAGTTGTTAAAACTGGAAAAGAATAGGACAATATATTCTAGTAAAAAATATAATAAACTTATAACTTAAAATATTGCAGCATTAAGAATTGATTATGTAATGTTATAAATTGAATTGTAAAAAAATCCTAATGCTGCAATATTTTAAGTTATAAGCATTATAACAACTGGTTCTTTACTTTTCCATGTTTAATTTTAACCATATTACTTTTAATGCTCGCATTTTTCTATTGTAATCTATTATTTTCCCAGGCTTCCAATAAATTCACTTGTTCTTTGTTTAATTTTAGTCTTATTTTTTGTCCCCATAAACACATATGTAATAATAATGCACGGCACGCCTCTGCTTCAATAAAATCCCCCCCAATTATCTCCCTTTCATACTTTCATTCTCTGTTTCATTTTTTACTTCTCTTTTCGAGACAGCAGTGAATTAGTAGCAACAATAGTCGCTGAAGCGACGTGGTTACTATAGAAACCAGTCATAGAAAGCCTGGCTCACCTCCTTACATATTTTTAAGATTTTGAACATCAGAAAATTCATTATAACTTTTGTTTTACTGAACGAAAATTGAATTTTTTTCACAATATAGCTGAGAAGGTGATCTATAAACTGTAATAATTGTTTGAAATTTGGTCGAAAAATGAGTGAGTGGTGAAGCTTTAAAGCAATTCTAAATCACTAAAACTGCCACTTAACCATATATTTAAGCACTACCGTGTTTGAATGATATATTACCTGAGTATATTGTTTTGCTTCTTACTCGTGCTTAGTCGCAAATTAGTTGATTCTAAATTGCTAGTCACTCTTAGCAGTCGTTTTAAAAAATCACCCCATTTGAATCAGAATTGATCCTAAAATAGCATTCAAATCCAATTAGACTTTTAATAGCTATATACTCGTCAGAGATTTACTCAAATTAATTTAATCCCGATAATTCGATTTAATTGCTTAACAAAAATTACTCGTAAATTTAAAATAGATTTCTATTAGCTGCTCTAACTTCGTACATAATGCATTCCCCAACTGAAGTATTTTGACCCTTCTCCTATATCCACTTTTGAACATATTTGCAAATATAAGTTCAAATTCCTCGTATTAAAAGTCGAAGCTGATAATGTATATATGTCTATGTATACAAATATATATTTGTACTAGCAGGGTACCCAGTATTGCCCGGTCGTAAAATACGCTTTAATATGATATTTTTATGAACACAAATTTCGTATTTATTATTATATTGGATCCAATAAATAGTACTGATTAAAAAAGTAACGCGTGCACCACCACCGAGAATCGAAACCCAAAGTTTAGCTTACGAGTCAGTTTTTCCTCTGCCGTTAATGACTGAGCTATGAAGACATGTTTGTTGCAAGGCTAAGAATTAAAACATGATAGTCATTACATTATGCATGCATATTCATAATGCCGACGTTTAACCTTCACCTGGCAAATTTCATTTTTTTTATTTATTTTCACACTTTTGTACCGATTTTTCCGAGCTAAAACCCAAATATAAAATGTCACATGGGTTCAAATATCTTATATATGGAGTCTTATGTCTGTAGACCAAAAACTATAGGAGGAGTTTGGTAGACAATTTTTTTAAACAACAATATATATGCCTATATAAATATATATGGAAAAAGTTTTGTGTTTACCTTTTACGCAAATATTACGCAAGTATAAATCATATAGAATATCTGCATGAATATAATTATATGTGATAGTTTACTAAAGATGATCATCCCATAAGAAAACAAAAAGAAAACAAAAAAACTAATAGGAAATTAATTAAAATGAATGTTTAAAAGAATATGCAGATTAACTAGATCTTTTGCTTATGACTGCAATTCCACGAGCAATACATAAGAAAGTTGTATTTTCTTTTTAAATAAATAGAAAAAAGAGTTTCTAATATGAATATCAATACAAAAAAAAAACTATAGGGGTATAGATAGATATATAGATAAATATATTGAATATATATTTTGCATATAATTATCTAGGTCTATATAAGCATACGTATTTCTGCGTCTATATTCGTTTGGTACACATAATTTATTACTTTCTAAATCTAACACAACAACGCAGTAATTTGAAATTCTAACCGGAGTACATAACCTTCCCTTTTCCCTCCACTTCTCTTTTCCATATCCATCCTGACTTTAGTCATTTAGAGACCAGTCCCAGACAACTTCATCTTTAACCACACCACTACCCCTCACGAATATCTAACCTTCCAATTTTATTCGCATACAGTTACCGGTAGGTCCGGAAAAAATGTCGATAAAAATGATAGGTGGACATAGTTTTGAAAGCCGGTTTATCATAATTTTTTTGTAGGTTCTAACTACTTTTTTTTATTGTATTTGAAAGAGTAAAGACTAAAGTTAATTACAAAAAGGAAAATAATACTTGTACACGTGAAAAAAAAGTTATAATGAAAAATGTTTTCACGGCTGACAATTTCAGCTAAATTTTGAAGTTATATAAATTCATTGTAAAAATCCTTTGAAAGATAAATATTAATTTTCTGAATCTATTTAAAAGATAAGTAGATAAGTAAAGTCCTGAGATATTAAATTAAATAATAAAAAAAAATAGTGGTATTAGCCCCCAAAAGCGAGAATAACGAATCACGACAAACGGAAGCTTTGTAAGCATGTATTATACGAAAGTCCAAATGTCTGACAGTCAAAAGGCTGTCTGAAAATGACGTCAGGTAGTTTAAATAAGGTTGGCGTGCTGGATTCCTTTTTTTCTCTTCCCAGCCGTGCATTCGTACATTCCTATTGTGAACGTTTGTATCATTTTTACCATTTTTTAATTTAATTATTTTTCTATTTTCATGCCTTTAAATTAAAAAAAAAAAAACAAATATTTATTTTTTACAAATATAAAATTATGTTACACCGAAAGTTTCATATACATTCAATCAAGGAATATATTAGAATCTTACACATAAAACTTATGCGAAACCTGTAATTCCAAAAAAGGTAGAAATATTTTTTGGAATTATAATTTTTTGTGTAAAAATATTAAATAGACAATGCTTAATTCAATGATAATGGTAATTCGAGAAATATTTTTTTCTTTAAGTTATATCGAATTTAATATTTTAGGAACTTTTTCGTAATGTTCGTGTAAAAATTATTTTTTTTAATTGTTACAATTTACAATGTTTTATTTTTCATAAAAAAGCAAAAACAAATTCATGCATTTTTTTCGCTACTAACAACCATAACTTTAGTACATTTTGTTTAAACAAAATAATATATTTCTATTAAGATTGAAATAATTCAATAATTCAAATTATCCATTATATTCTGTGATCATTATTTTATAAATACTGAAAATTTAATTAAAATTGGTTAATTTCCTGATTTTTAGTGAATTTTTAAGTAAAGGGAGGGGTCAAAATGTTTATACATTTTGAGCATCGGCATTCATTTTGCACGTACCTATGTATTGAGGTGCATGATTGGAGTCTAGTTACTGGCTATGGAAGGAATTTCGCGTGAAACCTCGCAATATTAACGTCAATTTTAGTATTTCACGTTTTAACTTTGAATTAAATTCAATAATTCCCCTACAAAGTATAATTTCTACACTGCAAATCTTTCCAGTAGCAACTTCATCGTAATCCTTCATTGAAATATAGATCCATACGATGTCAATATTCCTAACCCATCTCTGCGGATGTATATCGGATCACCAAACGACTTATGGATTTTACCAAGTTTCAACCAACTTCACGGATTGGATTTTGTTTTTGCTTAAATTAATCTTCATATGTCGACGCCAATTCGAAATCATTCTTTTGCATATATATATATATATATATATATATATATATATATATATATATATATATATATATTTCTGTAAAAGTCTGAGGACGCTACAGATGGCCAAAAAACGGCCGAGTAGCTGAAACAATAATGTAACGTAACAGAAAGATACGGTAATAAAAATAAAACGCATATTTGCTCTACAACAGTATTGAGCACTTTCTTCAGTTTTTATTAATTACCATCTCCCCTAAATATATATATATATATATATATATAAAGCATAGTTTACCAGGCCACAATATTTGTGAAATAAAACCCAAATAACAAGAAATATTATGTAAGCATGACTTCCTTAGATTTCAAAACTCGACATTATGACCACAAAAGTACGTTAAAAAAAAAACACCGAATGAAAACAACACTAGCAAACAAATACTGGGAACTCAAAGACACCGGACGTTCGCCGGTATCGCATGGAAAATAGTAAGACAAGCAAACACATGTAAAGACTTAGACGATCCATGTAGATTATGACTTCATGAAAGATTTTCTATCCTAACCCCAGCATCTATTAAACTCTATGAGAAAAATAACGAACAACTGTGTAAACAGGATAAACTTTACCCTAGGATAGTGATACAAAATAATTTTAAAATTAACAATAACAATAGAAACTAAATAAATAAAATAAACACACATATATATATATACATAAATTATCATATATATATATATATATATATATATATATGAACTAACATAATAAAAAACACACATTTAACTGCACCTAGGTTTATAATAGGTCAAATCACTAGATATCTACGCTTCCGGCGAAAAAAGCACACAAAAAGAAAGCGGTGAACCCAAGGTCAACTGGGCCTTTGTCCTGTAAGTGCCTGCCCATTGGCTGATTAGGAAGGGAACGGTGGAAACTAGGAATATAATTGGTTAACTACAAACTGAATAGAAGCTGCATATATAAAAACACGAGACAAGCATAACTCTTCGCATAAGCCATACAAATCCTAGCGTGGATGAAACGCGGAATATTCTGTGTAGCTTAATTGCCATATATATATTTATAACTTACTATATATATATATATATATATATATATATATATATATATATATTACTTTATTCACATTTTGATTCTTTTAATTTTTGTAATAGTATGCAGAATTATAACTAGTCAATATAAAATTTGTGGTGCTAACTGTTTTTCCTCTGAAGAAAAACGCCAATGTTTAAAGCTCCATGGAATAATGAAATAATTGTCCTTATCATGTATCTCTTGTGTGCAAACAATAATCGTTTTCAATCATAATTTGCAAAAGTTTTAATTCTTTTCAATCATAAACACATGCATACATCTATAATATAAAACTGAACGTCTGTGTGTGTGTCTGTCTGGTCACGAATAGGCTCCTATATGGTTGACTATTTTAAAAAACTGATTACATATAATGATAGAAGGTGTATCGAGGATAAGGAATGGGTATGTTTGATCTGGCAGAACGGTGGTTCATAAAAATTGTGGAGTCTGTGTTCGCGTCTGGCCCCCAAAGTATGGAAATAAAAAATGAAAAAAAAAAACGTTTACAAGAGTTTTTGATATAGATGTACATAAGAATATTTTGATAAGTATGTTTTTTTTTTATATAGATGTACATAAGATAAGTATGCTCCAACTTAAATAGGGATGGTATAATAAAATTTTGGGATCTGCGTTCGCGCCTGTACTGCATGGAAATATGGCACAAACTTTAACAAGGACTTTTCATATCTATTTGCGTAAGTATACTTTGATAATTATGTTTAAGTTTGAAGAAATATGGTATAATAAAATTATGGGATGTTCGTTCGCGCCTTAACTCCATAGAATGTAAATATGTCACAAAGTTTAACAAGGTTTTTTAAAAGAGGTGAGGGTTCACAATAACACCTTAACTTTAATCTTAATTCACGTTAGCTTTTATTCATTTTGAGTTGAATCATATTGTGTCGAATCAATTCACCTCATAAATTCACCTTCTTTTTAAAGTGAAAGCAAAAAAATGTTGGAACTTTATACAATTCTCGATACAAATTTTGCATAACTCTGTTTTTTTCTTTCTCCCTTGCAAGTGGCACTCTTTCGAAAATAGATAAATAGATAAATAATAAAAAATAAGAATGTTACTTGTTATCGTGTCAAAAGAAGGAAAAAAATCCTGCTCACATGATTACGTGTCTTTTAAAAACATTTACATAACCTTTTTATTTATATTTATATATCTGTTTAAGCTTTTTTGTCAGTGTACTAGAAGGAATTCAGTTGATTACAACGCTTTCTGCGTGTTCTTTACATTACAATAGTACAACCCTGAATCCGACGGCGCAATACTACACCGTTCAATACTGTAAAACTGAAACGAAGCTGTTCTGCTTGAAAAGAGCGCCATTTTTTTCTTATTCATATTTATATCGATTCTTTGCTTTAAAAAACTAAAGTAATTACGTATTTACTTTTTTAATACCCCATTTTGCTGTTTCGGATTATTTTACTAAAGTAAGTATAGCTTCATTATTTTTCAAAACTGTTTTTGTTTCTTTGTTTTTCAATATTTCGTCGATATTATTTAGTAAGAGTGTTTAGCAGAAAAGCCAACAAACGACTACCCGAAAAAATAAATATACAAGAAATAAATGTTACCATAGTCAATAAAAGTTAAGTTCATGTTTTTTGTTTATTTTGAAATAGTTTTAAATAATTTCAGCGAACCGAAATTAAAACAAAATTTGAGGCGATAACTACTTAAATGAATTTTTATATAAACTACACATGCCATAATCGAATATTCCTCAAGCACAAAATACGGAAAACATTAAAACATGTTTATAAATATTCCTTACGTTGACAGAACTCTCTTAAATTGTTAACACAGGATGCTCAGGTGCCCCTCCTTCAAATTGAAAACGGAGCTCTCTCTTTCAAAGTCGATGTTACTTTTTTTTAAACCGGTTGGTGAATTAAAAAAAAAATTTTTACAAACTACTTAAAAATACAAACCAATGAACTTTTCTACCATAAAACTAACTTTTATGGACTATGGTAACATTTATTTCTTGTATATATATATATATATTGTTATATATATAACATTCTCTCTGTGTAAGGTAACATCATTTTGTTGGTCACTCTTGGCTACGAATGGAAACAAAGTTGATATAAAAAAATACATTTTCGCGAAAATTATCTTTACTTTCATCATATTTTACTTAGGATAAAATTTCTGGGTATTTAAACCTATCTTTACACCCCTCTCCTTTTCATAGCCTATCATAATTCATCAATCACAGTCCATTTTCTGTAGGCTGTATTTGAACCCAGTCAACGACGAGTACTTCTGCTAGTATATATATATATATATATATATATATATATATATATATATATATATATATGACGTTGTGTATGTGTTCGTGTGTGTCTTACAGAAGATCAGAACACCATTAGTGTCGTCAGTTTCAAACTTAAACAAAGGGGTCTATAGTTAGTCGCCATTGTCGATATTTATATAGATATGTGCATATATGTGCATATATGTAAAGAGAAATAAACGGAGGCTGAAGAGAGTTCGACATCGTTGACCAGTTATGTGTCCTTCGTTTAAATTTGAAATCGACGGCATCGATGTTGTACTGATCTTTTGTAACACATATATTAATAAATATTACGCTATTATTTTTTCATTTTTCTTATTAATCGAGCACTCTGCTAGGGTTTTCTCTCACCGTAAACGACTATGTTCTTTCTTACTCTCTCTCCTCTAATATTGAGCATGTGGTACAATGGGGAAAAAGTGGCTGGCTACTTTTAAAGTATCTAAAACCAAGCTTCTATCTTTTCATCATCAACGCTCAGCTGCTATCAATCGAAATGAATGGCTCTCGTCTTGAAGAGGATTCATGTTTTGACAAGCTTCTGGGCTTGACCTTTACTCCCGATCTGAAATGGAACACGTATATTAAATCCATTGCCAAAGTCGCTGGAGAAATGGTGGGATCCTTCTATCGCTCCAGTAGATATCTCACTCCTGATGCAATTCTCTACCTATATAAAAGCCAGGTTAGCCGAGCGATGGAGTACCGTTGCCACATCTGGGCAGGAGCTGCTAGAAGCAGCTTATCCTGTCTTGAAAGAGTTCAAAATAGACCGTGGCTTAGTGAGGATGCCCTTTTCTCTTCCATGTAACCTCTTTCCCACAGAAGAGACGTAGCGATCCTGTCCCTGCTTTATCGTTATTTTCATGGCAGGTGCTCATCTGAACGTAAATGTATGGTTTCCCCTCGCCAGACTTTCACGAAAAACACTCGTCTAGCCAAAACCGCTATCAATAATTTCCCACACTCTTAGCTGTGCCTACACCTAAATGTAGATTCCATGAACAAAGCTATTTTCTTAGAACTGCGCGCCCGTGGAATTCTATTCCGTTTGCCTGCTTTCCAGCTGACTACAATCTGATTGTCTTCAAGTCCAACGTGAACAAGTTCTTATTGAACCGTCCCCTTAAATAATCCAAGTTATAAAATTCCCACTAATGTGTACTACGCTAAAATCACAATAACTAATGTATACCCATTAACCCTTATCCTCGAGTGGCCTCTGGGCCTTGATAATTGGTGATCCCCTGGTAAAAAAAACTTACTCACACACGCGCACACACACACATTATATATATATATATATATATATATATATATATATATAATATGAACAAATGATTAATAAAACATGTTAAAAGACATCTTGAAAAAGAGTTAAAAACATATTTAATTTTAAAAAGGAAACACAAGATAAGTGGATAGTCCTTAATCCGCGGAGTTTCGAAGAAATACTCTCCTTCTCATCAGAGGGCAGGAATATATATATATATATATATATATATATATATATATATATATATATATATATATATATATATATATATATTATTATTATTATTATTTTTATTATTAAATATTATTTAATAATAAAAATAAATAAATACGTTTCAGAAAAAATAAGGGCGATCCATTCATATATATATGAATAACAATAAGAGCTTATACTCTTAAAAATCCGCTAAGGTAACGGAAAAAAAACATAAAGACACAACAGTGTTTCGAAGTTGCTAAAAATGTCAATAACAAGATCTTTACTATATATACTAGTACAGTAATAAAAATAATTTATTATAGAGCTGTTTATTTTTAAGCTTTCTGATATTTATTAAGCACACATGCTTGTTATTACAAACTACCTAATTGCAAGGGCATGTGTGCACATCGACCATTTATCAACTCGTGGGTAATTAGGATCAAAATGGAATAATACAATAAAAAGAAAAAGCACCGGTTTTTCACTCTTTGTGTTTGCTATCTACACTTTTCCTGCCATTGTAATGGCTTGTTTGCTTGGCAGACATATTTTCTATTTGATTATTTTATGGCTAATACAGATTGGAATATAGTCCCCATGCGGTGAATCTCTTGTTATACTGTCACGTAAGCGAGACCGGGACGCTTACGATATGATTTCTATGGGTATGAATACCCAAATGTCCCTTCATCTCTCTCTCTCTCTCTCTCTCTCTCTCTCTCTCTCTCTCTCTCTCTCTCTCTCTCTCTCTCTCTCTCTCTCTCTCCCGCCTTCTAACATTTATAGTTACATTACTTGTTAAACGGTTACAGGCGTCCACAAAAGATGGCATTTTCACAAAGCATAAACTATTCAATTATTAACTATTAACAGGAAAACCTGACATTGCTCACGATTGTATGAAGATCACTACAACGCACTATTTCCCATGCTAATAAAAAAGCGTTATTTGAATTTCATTAAAATAAAATATATTTGAAGTTTTAAGGGGGGTATGCCTTCATGTCCCACTTAGCAATACACTGAAATATTCGGCGATAGTTCCACTGTCTTTGTTATATAGTCAGGTGAGAGATGTATATTATAAAACTTGTCATATGTTGTATGCGAATATATTTCATAATGACGTACGTGTTTAAAAGTTGGGGTTTATATTTTATCTGTATATTCGTGTACGTGTAAATGCGTGTATGCATATACGTCATATCATTTAGTTGATCGTCTAGTGTGTATATTTTAACATTTATTCTCATGATCTGGCCGGCATTTTCAGAGATTACACGTTCTTTACATCTTGGCTGTCCGAAGTGACGCCGCTTCCCACGTCATCTTGAGTCGTCCGTTTTCTAACCACTCCTAGTATCTTCCCAAATATACATACATCGCGTGTTTTTTACGTCACATCATTACGTGTCTCAGACCAACCTGATGTATAATGTTTACATCTATTTTTTTTTTATTTTCACATTTCTTTTGCGATTTATTATACGTCACACATTTTTCCCCAATACATACATCGATTTTTATATAGAGAGAAGATTTTTGGTCCTAAGAAAATTGTAAATCATTTATCAAGGATAATTACCACTCAAGATAGGGGTTAAATGATTGTCAGGGTAAAGTTCGAATACTTGTAAGGACGGTTCGTGATAGGAATCTGTCACAGACGGGAATTCTTTGCTAAGGAGCTCTGTTCGTGGAAATTTCGCCTGACGTTAAGAACATAGAAGAAGAAAGGAAAGCTTTATTTTGTTGTGGAAAAAAGACGAGTTCTTATTCTGAATGTTTCACGAGAAGAAAGCAGAGATTGGAGCTAAACTGAGCATCTTTTACGAAAATAACGACAGAGTAGATGGAGATCATCAATATGAGATAGAGTCTGTAAAAAACGGAATGGTTTATCCCGCATTAGATTTCGGAATCGATGTTGAACTGTGTTAGTGCGAAGAGTGCTCCGAAGAGTACGCGGTCTTGAGACTATCTAACTCTGCCATAGATAAATGGTTACATCAGATGTCAGCTCATCAACAAACTGGAATTACAGATTACGAATTAAATTACCTCATTTGTCCGTAATTGAATAATTCAGAAATGTATATAGATATCTACAATTATATAAATGCAACTTTGCATGTGTGTGAGTTCGTTCCTTATAGAATCCGAAACGGTTGAATAGATTTTCTTTAAAATTTACAGAACTTTAGTGTATAAGTTTTGGAGTGATTTTAGTTAAGTTTGGTCTCAGAATGCCCCTCCCCGATAATTACCGATAATCGAGAATAGAAACCGTTATTTTAATTTATCTATCACAGATATATTCTTACCAACATTGTACTAAACCATTTTAAAACCATTTTTATGCCAGTTATTTCCACATTACGAACTATTCACATACGTATACTCTTCTATTTTCGCAAATAGCATTAATTTCGTTGCTAAACCGTCACGTAAAGGTCCTTTCTCCCTTTAATTCCGTCACATAGACCCCGCCATCCAATTCCCACCCGAATTGACAACCCAACTCGCTTTCCGGACCAATTATTGCATTGTACACTAATCATAGAACAAATTAGCATTGACCGCCTATATGTTTTTTCTTCTGCTTTCTACGTACCTGGCCAATACTAACGCCTGCCGAAATGTCAATAATGCCACCTAGTGGACATTCGATGCAAAATCTGCCTTTCATGTGCTAATGCTATTAATAGCATCCTCTCCCCTAATGATTTCTTATTTCCTTTTATGCCAATCGCCCGAAAATCACCCGAGACTGGCGTCGGTCCTATGCATAGAATTATTGATATTCATGGACGATGGCTCATAATAACATATACTTGATAATCATATTAAAAGGGGGGCCATATCGCGTTTTTGTTTTCTTTTTTTGGACAAATTCTAATGACGTGACTTAATGGAAATTTCCGATCACATTAATCATCTGGAAAGAAATTATCCTGATGTTTACCTTGAAGTGGACATCAGTGTCTGATACCGAGAGATCATTCATATATTTAATCTATAAGTCACAAGAAATGCGTTCGATTCTTACAGATGTCATGTACAACAATAGAATGATGAGACGTTGACTTACTTAACTTCGCATGTGCTTTATATTCCTGCCATATTTATGGTGTGTGCGTGATTGAGTGCTTACACGTGTATATCAACTAAAGCCTCTCTCATGGTCAATGTGTGTGGGAAGCTTCTACCTTGTGCAATGTGTGTGTGTGTGTGTGTGTGTGTGGATGTTCAAATCGTACAATAAACACTTCATTAGCATCAGTCTTTGTAGCGCACAAGTAAAGAACATATCCCTCTCCGTTGTGCCGTCTTCTCTTCTCATTATTCAAGTTCGTCTTTCGAAGGAAACCATCAATAATAGGTTAAATATTTGATATAACTTTATTTGCGTTTCGGAGTTTGCGACGGCTTCTTTTGATTCGTACATTATGCTAAGTTCGTATTTCTCCCAGCTCTTAAACGCGGTGATGATATCTTCCATGGTAACTTGTCAAACTTTCCAACTCTGACTGTAAACTGTAACTAAATCGTACGTGTCTCCAAATCCATCTAACTTTCATTACGTCATTAATACATTAAGATCATTTGATGTTTTATTTTACATAATGTTTATCTAGAAATTCCTGAATTTGGTAAGATTCCAAAGTTATTGTAAATAAACACTTCATTCTTAAACACCTGTTTTAACTGATATTCCATTTAAATAATATTATTATAAATAATAATAATAATAATAATAATAATAATAATAATAATAATAATAATAATAATAATAATAATAATAATAATAATAGAGCACTAGGGTACGACGGGATACATGCATACTGGTTCAAAAAATTCACAACCATACACGAAAGACTAGCCCAAAACCTGAGATGTATACAGGAAGCAAGCGTGCCAGACTGGATGACAAAAGGTAGAACCACACTTCTACAGAAGGACACGGAGAAAGGAGCCGTTCCTAGCAACTATAGGCCAATCACGTCCTTACCAACTATGTGGAAGATACTGACAGCACAACTGAGGGAACAAATCTACCACTCCCTGAATAACCGTGGACTCATCCCAGAGGAGCAGAAAGGATGCCAAAAAAAGAAAAAGAGGAACACATGACCTGCCATATATAGATCAAAATATCCTAAAGGAGGTAAAAAGAAGGAGAAAGAATTTAGCCATGGCATGGATCGACCACAAAAAAGCGTACGACATGGATAATAGAATGCCTAAAAATGTATAAAATACCAAGCGGGATCACCAATGTAATAGAAAATGCAATGAAAACACGGAGACTGGAATTGACAGTTGATGGACAACACATAACAGAAATTAACATACAAAGAGGCATCTTCCAAGGAGACTCACTATCACCACTACTGTTCATCATAGCCATGATGCCCCTGAACAGTATTCTGAGAAAGTGCCAAGCGGGATTCAAGTTCTCCAATACGAAGGGAAAAAATGAACCACCTGATGTACAAATTGGAAAGGAGTACCTCAAGAGAACAAGAAAACTCCTGGAAACGAAATTATATAGCAGAAACCTAAGAAAAGGTATAAATACATGGGCAGTATCACAAGTAAGATACTCTGAACCGTTTATAGGGTGGACAAAAGAAGAACTGAGACAACTCGACCAGAAAACCAGGAAACTCATGACTCATGCACTACACCCAAAGGACGATATTGACAGACTCTACGTAAAAAGGAAAGACGGCGGGAGAGGACTGATCTGTATAGAAGACTGTGTGAAGGACACGAAAAAAAGACTAGAAAAATACATAATGCAAAACACTGAAAGGATAATTATGGCAGCGAGAGACAATGAAAAGACAACAAAACGGAAAACAGAGAGACAAATGACAAAACGAGAAAAGAGAAGTGGGAAGAGAAACAACTCCACAGAAGATTCATAAGAATGACAAAAGATGAGAATAACGAAATGGACATGGATGCGAAAAGGACATATAAACCGAGAAACTGAATCTCTAATAACTGCAGCACAAGATAACTCGATAAGAACCAACCATATCAAAGCAAGAATCGATAAAACACAAAAAAACAGCAAATGCAGACTCTGTAGGCAAAGAGACGAAACGATAAACCATATAGTAAGTGAATGCAGCAAACTGGCCCAAAATGAATACAAAAACAGACATGACCAAGTGGGAAGGGCGGTGCACTGGGAATTGTGCAAACGACTGCATTTTGAGCGTACAGACAAATGGTACAAGCATAAACCCGCAACAGCACTCGAAAACGAGAACCAGAACATCCTATGGGACATGGACATACAGACAGACAAACCTATCCAAGCAAGAAGACCAGATGTCGTAATAATTTATAAAAAAAAGAAAAATCCTGTCAAATCGTAGACTTTGCTATCCCAGCTGACTACAGGGTGAGTATGAAAGAAAAGGAGAAACGAAGCAAATACACAGAGCTAGCCAGAGAGTTAAAAGCGATTTGGATGATGAAGAAAATCAAAATAGTACCGATAATAGTAGGAGCACTAGGAACAATTTCGAAAAATTTCGAAAAAAAGAATGTCAGAAATTGTAATCAGAGGAATAACTGCAAAAGTACAACGACTAATGATCATGAAAACGACTGAAATATTAAGGAGACCCCCTGAAGCGGAGAATAATACAAGAAGACAATATAACGAATAAGCGTTACAGGGAATGAAGAACACCGAAGCTGCATATCTACAAGTTCTACACCCCCAGCATGCATTCCCCCCATAGTTTTACCACCGCTCCTCCCAATAAAAAAGTGACACCAAAGAGCTGAGAAGGGTCAAGACGGACTGAAAGTCCGAGGAGAGAGTGCCAGCCAGACCTCGGTTGGACAAGTGCAAAGAGAACTGGGTCTTTGGGGAGGCTTAGTGCCACTCAAATTCCAGTATAACCCAATGGCCACTGCTGGCAAGGAACCAATGGTAAGAGGCTGTTGCGATGATGCAAATTCATTTGCAACAGCTATCGAAGGAGGTGGAGAGAACTGGACGTCTGGGGAGACTTGTTGTCACTCAACCTCTAGAGAATACCACAAGTTTCCAATCAGATCGTTTGTTGACTTGTGTGAAAGCTCCATGTGAGCCAATAATAATAATAATAATAATAATAATAATAATAATAATAATAATAATAATAATAATAAATATTGACTAATTTACTCTCCGGCGTTGCTCTGAAACCAACAATATAACACATGTGCATACACCATAGAGCTTCGCTACACGCTTGAAAATAAACTTCAGTTATTTTTCATAGTTTGAATCCAGTCTATCAACTGTTGGGGGTGACATATGAGTCTTAACGATTATCTAGTCGGTACATATATTTGTGATCGTTCTTTTGATCTTTCTTCAATGAAATCTTTACTTGTTTCTTTTTAATTAGCTGAATACGGAAACATAGAAACATGTCCAAGACATATTAATCTCATTTTTTCGACCGTCGTTGATGCATCTTTTAATATATATCTTTATGATATCTGCATTGGCTAGGTTTATTCCGTGAAGTTAATCTCAAAATAGTTCTTAAACATTTCATTACACAGCCATTAAGCTTCCTCTCATGTCCTGCCAGCATAGTCCATATTTCATTTGTATGTCTAATAACTGGAACACTCAATGCATTGCAAAGTTCTAACTTCAAATTCGTCCATATCTCCTTTGCTCTTAGACGACCAATAAAGACGTTACTTCTTGTATTCTTGAGGAATCTTGCTTGTTTATTATTAACAATCACATAACAAAAACAAAACAATGCAATATATTAATGCGGGCTTAATTATATAAATTGTTTCTTAAAAAGCTTTCAATTGAAATTCATCAAAAGAAGAGTTCGTGAGTTTCTGAATTGATACAATGCCGAACTATAAAATCGGCTATGCAGAGTCGAAATCTTATCAGATCTGTTGTGGTCATTCACGCACCAACTGCGTTTGGAAAGATACGGACCAACAATTTGATGACGTCACAAAATGATGGAGTTATTAAATAGTGCAGATGTGGATAATACCGTTCAAAAGTTTATGTTATCAATATACCTGAATTTCTTATGAAAACATCTTATGACGATATATGAACGAATCCAATAGAAAAAATTATTAATTAAATTTATTATTCTCAAGCGTTGTTAAATTATTTGTATTTAAAATAAATCTGCTGAATTTATTTAATTAACGAATTTATATAATTGCTAGCAGAGAGACTATATGCAGTAACTTAGTCCAAAATATATGTTCTTCTACATTGCACTCTAGAGAAGCTACTGTTTCTTTTATAAAATTATTTCATATAAACTTTCTTTCTTATATGTACCATCACTTCTGTCATTGTTTTACTTTATTTTCCTGGCAGTGTATTGTTTTGAACTTTTATGCTTTTACTCTCATCCCCAACCATACCTTTTACTAGACTATATTTCACTTGAATCAAATCTGCCCAATTATCCCGTTGCTGTATCAATCGATTTCACCTCCCGTCTAAAAATTTTATTTTATTTTCTAATTAACTTTACTCTAGTTTTTACTTTAATCTATTTTTTTTATTTTCTCACGCTCTTATTTTTATTTTTTTACTGTTTATTATTCTTTTCTCTTTATCTTCTATTCTTTATTTTAACTGTATTACTTAGCATATTTAAATATCATTTGACCCTAAGTACTATATTAACTACCATTTCATAAAATACCTACAACTAAAACCATCACTCATACCGCTACTGCCTAATCCTGTTATAAATCTTACTCTGGCATATTTGAAGTGCCATAATTATCTAATAAAACTCTGTCATTCCTCAAATATATACCATCTATACAATACCCGAAAATATGCCAATTGATAGACGTTGAATTCATGTCCTGTTACCTATCACATCCCCTCTTCTTCTGGTGAGAAGCGTTAGGCTTCGAAATGCTTGGCATAAAGAGCTGTCATAAAGCCTACATACTGTATTGTATTCCTTGTTGCAAATTGATCAATGAATATATATGCATCAGCATATATTTTTCTATTATCAATATCTTTTTCTCTTGTATCTAAGCTCCACATCAACGTTGAGCTTTTTATTGTATCGAAAAGTCTCTATTTAAAGAATCCTTATATAATTCTTTCATCCCCTCATATATGTCATGACTTACTGGAGTGTTTGCTTCGAGACTGTTAGTAGGTAAGACGGTTAATTAAAACTATACTGATGAGTCTTGAAAGGACGAAACAGGTCTATGTATAGAAAAATATCATATTATTATTGTAAAAAAAATACCTCCGTAATTAAAAGGAAGGCACTCCGATTGAAAACTTATAATCATATCCCTGGGCAAATCTGCCAGAGTTCTCTTCTCTCGATCAAACATTTAAGATATGATAAAACGGTGCGAGTTTGTATTATAAAAAAGGCGAACTTACTTATCTCATCGCACTGTGAGTTAACAACGCTGTGTTAGAAAACCCATGTTGTTGTTGTTGTTCTAGCCTGTTGATAGACAGGCCTGGTAATTAAATATATAGTGATTAGTTTGAAAAGAACGAAACAAATAAATAATATTTAATTATTGCAAAAATGATACTGTAATTAAAGATAGGGCGTCCACTATGTCAATTAAGTATGTGAGACAGTAATGAACATCTTCGCAATACGATCCATAAGAATTATCGAAAAAGTTATGAGTTGTTAAAAGTTGTTGTACTGTTATTTATTTAGCGGGCCATTGTTTGGCAGAGGGCCACATGGTGACACAAGGGACATTGAAAGGATTGGATTTCCTAACAATGGACTGCGAGACTAACCTGCTAACTTTTCGCCACCCTGGAGAGTGTTCCAATTCAAATGAAGCTGATCCATTGAAAAACTGTCAAGGATTAGGGTTAATCTATGACCGGGGGATTCCGAGAGGTCGTTCCGAAAAAAGAGACCCTGTAACAAAGATTATTCAAAATGGCTGCCGATTGGAGATAATGTTTTATTTTGGCGCGTATAGAAAGAATTTGACAGGCATAAAAGTGCAATAAAATCTCTCAGGATAAATCTCTCAATCAAGGAGATGGGGTTAAGTTGTATTTAACTACATTGTATGGGTTAAATATGACTAGGAAATGTTCAAATACGTTGTAATTGCATTTATATAAGAGGCAACATGAAAATAATATTTATCAGGACCCGTCAACATTCCAGGTTAAATTGAAATAATACTGTACTCTCTTTTTATTACGTTGTTGCAAAAACAATATCGTTTTCTCACATATGTTACTTTTACATATGATTTCTGAATTAATTCATTGATATACATAGCCATGTCATATATCACTTTGAAGCGCGTTTTTCGCTCTATCCAGTTCTGTTATTCGTTACATTCTTAATATCTTCCTTTATTTTTGCAGGCTTTTCGACAGCATGGACACAATTATAATCCGCACCATTTTCTTGTTCCAGTTCGTACTAGGCCGGAAAACTGCCGAGATAGCTCATGATATCAATGAGGCGTTTGGGTAGGAACCACTAACGGACGTGTGGTACAACGGTTAGTTCAAGAAATTTCGCAGTGGTGACGAGAGCTTCGAAGATAAAGACGGTCGCAGCTGGCTGACTGCGGTTGATAACGGCATATGAAAGCCTTAATTGAAGTCGATCCTCGCAAAAACCACACGAGAAGTTGCTGCTGAACTCGATGTCGACCACTCAACAGTCGCTCGCTATTTAAAGCAAATAGAGAAGTAAAAAAGTTGAATAAATGGGTGCCGCATGAATTGAACGATAATAAAATAAATTGTCGTTTTGAGGTGTCTTCTACGCTACTTCTCCGCAACAAAAACTAACCATTTCTCGGGCGTATTGTGACGTGAGATGAGAAGTGAATCCTCTACAACAACTGGCAACGTTATGCCACAACACTTCCCGAAGCTGAAATTGCACCAAAAAAGGTTATGGTGACTGTTTGGTGATCTGCGGCCGGTCTCATCCATCACAGCTTCTTGAATCCAGGCGAAACGATTACGACGGAGAAGTACTGCCAGCAAATTGACACAATGCACCAGAAGCTCCAACTTATGTGCCTTAAATTGGTCAATATGAAGGGATTCTCCTCCATGACAACGCTAGCCCGCATGTTGCTTAACTGACCCTGCAGAAGCTGAACGAATTGGGCTACAAGACTCTGCCTCATCCGTCATATTTACCGGATCTCTCGCCCACCGATTATCACTTTTTCAAGCATTTCAACTACTTCCTGCGCGAAAAATGCTTCAAAAGATGAGATAATGTCGAATCGGCCTTCAATAACTTCATCGCTTCCAGAACTCCAGATTTCTATGCTAATGGGATAAATAAACTTGTTTCTCGTTGGCAAAAATGTGTCGATTCTAATACTTCTTATTTCGATTAATAAAGTTTATGATGAAAGGATTTATGATCTTTTGAAGTTGAACGTCAAAAGCAATATTATTTTTGCACCAGCCTAATATTATGTATCTACTTTAATATCGTATTTTAAAGGTATTTACGTTTCAATGAATAGCAGTAAGATATTTACTTTGTTTTTAAACATCAAGTGTATGCGTAAATAATAAACATGGAGGATTGAATGGAATATATTTATATTTATGGCGCTTTATATAATTTACGTTTAGCTTTATATAGTCTCGAACTGCCCAGAAGGTTCTGATTCGGACATTAAACCTTTTCTATTAGCGGATAAGGGTTTAGAGCAGAAGTTTCCTTCTTTTAGATTGTTTTTTTTTCCTGGACCAATTAATCGCTTTTACGCATACCTCTGGTCTTTGAGCGTCAGGTAACCTACTTTCATTCCTTAAAAGATAAATAATTAGTTTCGCTGAAAATAATCCTTGTTGTGAAATATGACTAATGAAACCAAAATATAACAGACGAAGAAAATTATATAGGATAAATACATAAAACCTGTTAATAAATCGAAGATAATAATAATAATAATAATAATAATAATAATAATAATAATGATAATAATAATAATAATAATAATAATAATAATAATAAAAAAACCAAGAATAAAAATAAGATATGAAAAATAAGAAAATGAAATAGCAAAAAGACAAGATGGAAGTGATAAAAATGATGTCGAATTTACGCTAAGCTGAAAGTGTGATCGCCCGTGGAACTGCCAAACGCTTTCTGTTTTTGGCACACAGCCTGTAATATTACCTTATACAGTTCACTGAGCGCATACTGGACTCTGGTTAAGAGACGGAAAAGAGATACTGGATGGAAATTGTATATATATATATATATATATATATATATATATATATATATATATATATATATATATATATATATATATATGTGTGTGTGTGTGTGTGTGTGTGTGTGTGTGTGTGTGTGTGTGTTTATACGTATATATGTTTGCGACTATATTATTCATTATGTGGGTATATACGTGTAGATGTAAATACATATAAATAGTATGCATATATATAAATATGTATGTATGCACATATATGCCAATATATGTTCATATGAGTCCGTACACGTAGAAATATATATATATATATATATAAATACATATATACATATATATATTTATATACATATTTATATATATTTATGTATACATATATTTATATATATTTATATATACATATATTTATATATATTTATATATACATATATTTATATATATATACATATACTTATATATATATACATATACTTATATATATACATATACTTATATATATACATATACTTATATATATATACATATATATATATACATATTTATATATATACATATTTATATATATACATATTTATATATATACATATTTATATATATACATGTTTATATATATACATGTTTATATATATACATATTTATATATATACATATTTATATATATACATATTCATATATATACATATTTATATATATACATGTTTATATATATACATATTTATATATACATATATATACACATACATATATACATATATTTATATATACATACATATATATATGCATACATATATATACATATTTTTATATATATACATATATATACATATATTTATATGTATATATATACATATATATATATATAAATTAATAAATATTATTTGCAAACAACTTCTTTTCGATTATAAAACGTCTTCTCCGAGTCTAGAAACTTTTTTCGTATACGTTTTCCTTCTTCATGGCATGGCGTCACAAGAGGAGCAAATGGCATATGGTATTTTAGTCTTTTAATCGAAAGAATCGTGCTGACTCGTCTTTTCCGCAATGTATGTGAAGTATGGAAAGATGTTCTACACTGATTTCCGGTGGGCATTCTTGTGGCCGCAATCCCATAGATAGTGATTCAGCTAATAGTCTTGCGTACACTTTGTTATTGCCATCCAACAATCACTAACATTGTCTAATTAAACGGAAAAACAAAAGCGCAAAATAAAAAAAATCCGACGAAAACAGGTGATTTCATTAAAAGCAAGCATATCGTTTCCTCTCGATAGACTCTTCTTCACAAATATCCGCGAACTTAGAATTAACTATGATATCTGTATCATTCCTTCAAGATATCCTAACATAATGTAAAACATGAATTCTTCAATAACTTATTATTTTGATATACCGGCATACCTTTCACTCTTCCATAAAGAGTCGGGCAATCAAGTAAACAGGATTGGAGCCAATACCCCTAACTAGAGAATTCATTCTATAATTTCAACTGAATGCCTATGCTTGCTTCCGTTTAATTTTACAACATAATGTTAGTTACCTTTTTTTCATACATCTCCCTCAGTCTATGAATGTACTCAGTGTAACGCCTCGTTCGAGGAGGTGGCTAGGACTCTTATTTCACTGGATCTCGGCACGTGTCGTCTAGGCTCCTCGGAGGTTGTTACATAATCTGGTACGCTGAAAGCGAATATCGAAGCGGCAGGCAAGAAGAAAGACAGCGATTGTAGTCTATCTACAAAAGCTTAATTCTCATAAAATTATGTACAAATGTTTTTAAAATTCTCATTCAGATTTTGTAACTTCTTTTCAAAGTCTCAATTCTCTTTACAGACAGCGACCGACGGATGGATGAGGTGGGAAGGGGTCACGTCTCTTCTCTACTCTGATCTGTAACTCTCTCTGGCTCAACTCTTCTCGCTCTTCTCACTCTTCTCTTCTCTGAAACTGACGAATTTTCGCACGACAGTCGTATATATAGTAAGGTAAGTGGATGGGGGTGGAAATTTTCCCCAGCCAAAAGGATTTCGCCGCGAAATCTCAACGAAATCGAAAGCCCCAGGTCCCTGGGTGGGAAGCGTTCCCACACCTGAAATTCTCTCACCATTTTCAAGGACAGATGTCAATTCTGACATCCGACCCTGGGTTCATGTAAGGCCAGACAAGGTTCTAAGTAAAATTTCCTGTCGTCAACTTTTAGCCGTAAAAATATATTTCTCTGGTTTTCACACAATATCTATTTTTATATAAAATAAAATATGTATATTTATCTTCTCTATCTTAAATCCTTGGGTTATCTGGCGTCACCCGGGAATACAAAGCTACCTCAGCGTAGTTCTAACGCTCCTCAATGGGGGATTACGTTATTTCTTTTATATTGTATCGACACAGCACTGTTATCGAATCGGAGCACCACTTGAGGACTTCAATCCCCACTACAGTGATTGGTTTGGTTTCTCGACTTCCGTGTATCCAGTGCGTAACTTTTCGATTTTCCATATTCTTAAGCAACCAGTAACCATTTTGATCTGCCTCGGAGATTTTCATGACCAGCAAGCCTAGTTTCTCGATATATCCCTGACAACACTGCCCGATGTGTGACAGATGGTCATAGTCACCTAAAAATGCTGACTACCTCCCAATAATGATTGATATCACTACATACTTTCGACTCTAAACCGAAACTTTGTTGCTGAAAAGATATTACTAACGTATCATATGAAGTAACTAGAAATGACGGAAATGGTGCTTCCAGCAATGACAAACAGGGATTCTTATAGTTATTAAAAAGAAAAAAAAACTCTGTCTGGATAGCATTAAATGAAAGAATTCCCTAAAGATCTTGTCAAAGATGCACCACAGAATTAAACTTTTTCTATCTCTATAGAAATTGCAACAATCTCCCAAATGGTTATTGTGCGTCTACTATTGCAACTGCTAAACATCTCGCCATTTCAATCGCTATAAGTCAGCTGAAAATAGACAAATAATCGTAGCATCAAGAAACCAATGTAAATTTATTACAAGCGCAGCTAAGACTAAGTATCCTGAGATGATTAGAAATCGTATCACGTCACAGGAATTAGTAACTAGTGAGTTTTGAAAAATCTATATTAGTTCGGTTAATAATGGGGAATCAATAATTTTTTTACTCTTCAGAAGGACACGGCTAAATGTATGTCCTAGTGATTTGTCCTAAACTCCATACCAAAACTATGGAAACTAATCCCTTTCTCATATTCAACCACAGTCGGTAACTTCATTGGATGATCTAATTACTACCCCTTCACGTGGTCTGATTTTCATAAAAAGAAGTATATGATTTTCATAAAAAGAAGTATTTGTTCTAATAATAATAATAATAATAATAATAATAATAATAATAATAATAATGATAATAATAATAATAATAATAATAAATACCCTGTTGAACTATCCTATGCCATCTCCAAACTCTATAATAAATGGTTTATAGAATATTCTCCTATGATAACTGAAAAAATGCCCTTGTTGTGCCAGTTTCCAAGAAGTTTGACGAAAAAAAAATGCCTCGAAAAGTTATTGCTCCATCCGTCACTAAAGTCCTAGAATCATCTATCAATTCAATGGTTGAATTCTGGCAAAATGACTCACATTCTATAGTAGTTTAAAAGCTAAAATTAATGGTTTCATTTAATGCTATCCAGACAGAGTTTTTTTTCTTTTTAATAACTATAAGAATCCCTGTTTGTCATTGCTGGAAGCACCATTTCCGTCATTTCTAGTTACTTCATATGAAGTGGAATATGATACTTGTAAGTCTGCCACAAATAAAGTAGATCCCTTTCTACTGAGCTAGAAAGTTTCATGTACCTGCCAGTAACCTATACCTATATAAAGTTACTATTCGCACATTCATGAAGTATTGTTGTTAATAAGTGCTGCACTGTCTTTAAAGTTCCAGTCTCTGTCGCATCCTACTGCTTGTTTTTACAAGTAATTCCACGGAATATGCTCCGATAAACTTTCTGCCTTGTACTTCTGACCAACACGATTTGTAACAAAGTCACACTTCTTCACTGTAAAGGTTCTTAGATATCATAAAATGTTTTAATCTAATAATATCTTAACTAGTCTAGCCGTACTGATGAGTTGTGATATAATAAAACAGTACTGTATGTGGATGACTATTATATATATATATATATATATATATAGACTTGTTTGTAATATACCGAATTTTACTGGGTTTGTATAATTTGTTGAATAAGCTAGCTTAGCCTTTTCTGTATCTGTTTAATTAATTAATAAATCATAGACGCATTTTAGGGTTTACAAAGCTAGAAACATCAAACTGCCCTGGTTGTCTCCCTTTAACTGTTATAAGTGCCTACGACAATCTTGGGTTCCCATAATTTTAACTAAAATTTTATAAAATTAACAACAAGCGGGAGTATCTCCCTTCTTAGCTAAGAATACCTGATATTTGCCAATCACAATAGATGAGAACGAAAGAGAATAATGGAATAAAAAATAGAATGGGATCCGTAACCTTGAATGATGAATGAGGATTAAATAAGTATAAGGTAACGTTTGGGCTTTATTTCCCTATTAAATAAAATATTAACCTAAAACTGGTCTTTAATCTAAGAAATAAGTTACACGATATTTTTGTAAACAAAGTAGCAAGCGTAGGTTGAATACGAAACTAACATAACCGTAACGTCTTAGCTTAGTTGATCTGGCCATATTTTAAATATAAAAATAAAACTCTAAAAACATTTTTTGTAAATAAATTATGCGAAATAAAGAAATATAGAAATCTAATTTAAGAAATCAATGAATAGTATTATTAAAAGATATTAAATGGCTACAGGTTTTTGTGGTAACTTCTTATGACAGGTTTTAAATAATGATACGAAAATTAGGCGATATATGAATATTTAAATAAGCTCCTGACAAAGATGATAAATGTTTTCGCTTGCTTTATTTCCTTTAAGGGAAATATATTTACATATTGTTCTATTGTTAAAGTGTTTTTTATTCAATAAGTCTGGTTATGTAAAAATTTTTCAAACGCAATAATGTTTGAATTTGTCCAATTAGTCTTGAAACAATTGTAACTAACTATATATATATATATATATATATATATATATATATATATATATATATATATATATATATATATATATATATATATATATATATTGAGTTGTTGGAGGTAAATTACTGGATTTTAGGATCTACTGAATTCTAAAACTCCGGATTAAGATGATCGTTATATTGGAGATCATATTTGATTTTTATTGAGAAAAAATAATCTTCCCGTGGAAGTAAATTCAATTACCTGTGTCAAACGAAACATGTGGTCTATACAGCGAAAAGAATATCAAGTTTATTCATTTAGTCTAGTTCATGTTGAGAAAAATCCATTTCCCTTCAATACGACTCTTTGATCTTTTGTTTGGCCCCTAAACAACCCAACCGTCCTTTACATCCAGAGGTACGAGGAAGGAGTTGATAACGGTAGCAGATCGATAACGATTTGATTGATCGGAAAATCACTATTTCTATACACGTCATATCAAACTGTAAACGATAATTAATACATAATTTATGCGTCAATTCTTAGGTTGTACCGAAATTATCTACCGTATATACTTTTCTGCTAATTAGCTGCACTGAAGAGCGATGATACAGCGAAACAATCGGTCTGTGGATGACTATATAAGTCCTTCTCGGTTGGAGTACTGCCGTTAAATGGTATCGCTTGCTGCTTCTTTGTCTAAAGTTCCTTGTAAATAAACGAATAGAGCACTGTAAAGGTGACAATCAATGTTTTAGATAAAAGCATTGCAGAATCCTTTATCGGCGCTTGTCCGTGGTTCGATGACGAGAGTTGCCAAACATCTATATCAACAATTAAGGAAAATTCCTGAGAACTGACAAGACTAATTCGGTGATTACCAGACGGACGAAACCCGGATATCTCCAGCGGACATCGTAATACATAGTTTGAACTTTTATTATGCCTAATCTTAATAAATGACTTTCCTAGCGCGCCAAAGTTATGTATATTTGTTGATGACATTACGTTCTATTCATAATATGCGAGTAAACTGAAGATACATAACCAAAACAACGTCTGAAGCTTTAGAAAATGGCATCCAGTCTGAGGTCGAATTGGGCCAAAAATGAGAGGCAAGATTCAATGCTATTAAGAAAAAGTTTCGCTTCTTTAACAATTATAAGAAACATTTTCAACCATCGACTGACGTGGCCAATAACACCCGAGATTCAAATGAGCAAACCCTTGAGCCTAACATTTACAGGTAGCATAAATTGGAATAAATATATAGAATATATTGCCAAGGCTGCTACAAAGAAGATGAGTTCCCTCTACCGGGTAAAAAAAAAACTTTCTTACCAGGCAGTATTCTATATCTCTACAAAGCCACTATTTGCATCTGTAATAGTGTTCTGACCTCTCTCTCTCTCTCTCTCTCTCTTTCTCTCTCTCTCTCTCTCTCTCTCTATCTATCTCTCTCTCTCTCGAACCGGTGATAGGGTTATGTTTTATTAGTACCTGTATATATAGCTGGATTCTCCACTATGCACTAACTTTACTTTTTGTGGGAGGCATATATATATATATATATATATATATATATATATATATATATATATATATATTGGGGCAAGTTATATGTACAATTCAATAAAATAAATAAGTCGATTAAAAAACGATCGTTAAAATATACCCAAAGCGCTTTTCGTTCAGACAAACATTTTCAAGGGTCATAAGTCTGAAAATTATTTTATTTATTTATTTTTTTTTTAGAATATTTGGTAGTGATATGGAATAAGAGCGGAGAGGAGGTTAAGAAAAAAAACCCTGACTACCCACATAATTCTAACTGAAGCCGGAGGTTTCTCTGCTTGCACAAAGTAGGGGGATTAGCAATGATGGCAAGTGCTTCGAGGACAGACAGGTGGAACTTTGTGCGTCCTCGGTACAAAACAGAAAAACACTCCGGAGAGAAAACAAGACCGCACTCCTTTTTATCGACCAAGTGTTGGCCGATGGACGATTCTATCAGTTGAGATTTTCTGGTAGTAGGTTGATGATCTCGGATGAAACGGGGAACATGTTGGGCGATTCTGACCTGAAGACGCTGGGTCGTCTTGCCTATATAGACGGCACCACACCGACATTGAAATTTATAAATAATATTACTTGTTTGGGAGATAGGCAAGACATCCTTACGAAATGAGGGAAAGGCAGTTTTTGTGGAAAAGGCAATACGGAGCGATAGAGCACCAAAATTAGAAGACACCAGAGAGGAAATCTTATCGCAAATAAGTTGGCCTTCAAGTCCAATCCAGGGTAACTTAAGGTATACCGGAAATCTACATGGACCGTATTTTGGTAGCTCAGAAAAGGCTTGAATTTTTTTATTAATAACTAAGTTAACTAATGGAGGTGGATATCCATTAGTAATAAAAATCATTTTAATGTTTTCAATTTCCACATCAATAAAAGGTGGGGAACAAATAGCAAGTGCCCAATGGGTTAAGTTTCTAATAAGATTTAGTTTCCTGGTTGTGGGTGCAAAAGAATCCCAACTAAGATAAAGACCAGTGAAAGTGGGTTTTCTATAAATAGATGTCATAAAGGAAAGCCCACATTTAGAAACTAACACATCAAAGAAAGGAAGGGAGTTATCTTTTTCCACCTCCATCGTAAATTTGAGAGAAGGGTGTAAATTATTTAATACGTGGAAAAAGGACATAGCTTCATCATGCGTTGCGAAACAAGAAAAAGTGTCGTCAACATAACGCATGTAAAATGCTGGTCTAGGGCACCTGTCAAACAACGTCTGTTCTAAAAAAACCCACAAAAATATTGGCCAAAGTTGGGTCAAGGGCTGATCCCATCGATATACCGTCGAACTGGCGATACATCACATCGTTGAAACTAAAGGAAAC
>NC_136500.1:94470813-94545813 GCF_053919585.1 Euprymna scolopes | reverse complement strand
ATCATTCATATGTAATATATTGATGCTAGAATTCTGTATGCGTTCAGCCTAAATGGAGACGCTCTGATGTTATTGTAGCTCTTTTGTTAAAACTGCAAAAGCATTTATCTAAGCTAGCAGGGAAGCCCGGCGTAGGTCGGTTGTAAAATACGCTTAAATATGATATGTTAATTCTTGCAGATTTCGTATATATTTTTATAGTTAATATTCTATCGATTTTTATATTTTATAAAGTTGCGATTTCCAAAATAAAAACAATATATCCGTATGACTTGGGTGCATCAGCTTGAATCGAAACCGAAATCAAAACTTATGAAATATATATATATATATATATATATATATATATATATATATATATATACAGTGATGATCATATTTATTGGCACGGTAAAATAAAAGTTAAATTTTGTCTAATAAATTCTAAAAAAGGGATTAAATTAAAGAAAATAACAAAGTATATTATGTATTTTTAACTGGCCTTTCCGATGCAGCAATCGAATTTTAGAAAAAATAAATAACAAAGGAACAACAAACATAATTGCAAAAAACCCTTGTTCAAAATTATTGGCACGGCTTTGTTTTTCTTTTAGTATCAGTATAATATCAATCAATTTCCGGTTTACGTGCTTTCTGAACTTTTTTATAGCCATATTATGCTTGTTTAACGCTAATTCAGTGAATAATTTTTTTCAGATAATTTTTAGATAGCGATTTATTTAAACTATTATAAGTGACTAAATTATAATTTTCAATCGCCCTGGTTAAAACTAAGGAACACAGCGAAGACGTCAGGAAGCTTGTTGTAGCATGCCATACCAATGGGGAGGGCTATGATAAGATTTCAAAGAAGCTAAACCTTCCCAAATCCACTGTTAGAGCCATAATAAACAAGTTCAAATCGCAAGGCCACGTTATGAGTTTAGAAGGTAGAGAGAGAAAAAGGATTCTTTCCCCAAGAGATGAACGGAAAATTGTTCGACAAGTAAAACAAAACCCAAGGATCTCTGTTGGGGAGATTGTTGATGAACAGAGCACCTCTGGAGTGAATATATCTCGACATACAGTTGGTAGAGTTTTGAAGAGAGCTGGTTTAAAAGCATGTCGTCCGAGAAAGACTCCCTTATTGAAGCCTATGCACCTGAAAGCAAGGCTAGCCTTTGCAAAACGTCATATTGATAAAGATGTTGCATTCTGGAAACGTGTTCTATGGACTGACGAAACGAAAATAGAGTTATTTGGCCATAATAAAGTGTCTTATATTTACAGAAAATCTGGCGAAGCTTTCCTGCCTAAGAACACCATACCCACAGTGAAGCACGGTGGAGGCAGTTTGATGTTTTGGGGATCCTTTGCTGCCTCTGGACCAGGGCGACTTGTTAAGGTCACAGGTAGCATAAAAAAGGAAGATTATGTTAAAATATTGGATGAAAACCTGAAATACTCTGCTAAAGAGCTCTCACTTGGTCGTCGTTGGTGGTTCATGCAAGATAATGACCCAAAGCATTCGGCTAAACTGACTTAGAAATGGCTTGAGGACAATCATGTTAATGTTTTGGAGTGGCCATCACAAAGCCCAGACCTTAATCCAATTGAAAATTTATAGAGAACATTAAAATTGAGGGTAATGCAAAGGAAGCCTAAGAATCTTATTCAATTGGAGGATTATTGTCAGGAAGAGTGGGCTAAAATTACTACTGAAGAGTGCAACAACTTGGTTGTAAACTATGAAAAGCGACTGAGGAAGGTAATCAAGGCCAAAGGCTATACAATTGATTATTAAATAAATCGTGCCAATAATTTTGAACAAGGGTTTTTTGCAATTATGTTTGTTGTTCCTTTGTTATTTATTTTTTCTAAAATCCGATTGCTGCATCGGAAAGGCCAGTTAAAAATACATAATATACTTTGTTATTTTCTTTAATTTAATCCCTTTTTTAGAATTTATTAGACAAAATTTAACTTTTATTTTACCGTGCCAATAAATATGATCATCACTGTATATATAACTTCAGTTCCTTCAGCTATAATCGAAACCGAAATCAAAACTTATGAAAAATTCCTGGTCAAATTATTTATTACAAGAAACGGAAGTCCATAATAATTAAACCACTCTGATGTAAGCGTGACATAGAAAATAAATAACACACACACGCTATCGTATTAATATGTAGATAGTTCCGATGAACTTATAAAAAAACACACTGCCCGACCGGCGATTGCTTGTAGAATAAATATATTGTTCGTTCACAGTTATCAATTGGTTCCAACCTAGACTTAAGCTATAAAGAATAGAACCCATGCTAGCTTCTCAAATACGGTCCACACAAAGGCAATCAGGGAAAAATGGTTATATAATTATTGCAACATATGCCGTGACTGTATACTATCCTCAACAGACGACCCGACTGCAAGATGATTATTATTATTATTATTATTAGTAGTAGTAGTAGTAGTAGTAGTAGTAGTAGTAGTAGTATCAATATTAGTAGTTGTAGTATTAGATATTGTCGAGCGATCAAAATAGGGATTTATTATCGTTCCCGATACAGTAAACGCATGTCTGAGCAAGTTAATGTGAATGCTCCCTGCGTAACACCTATAGCATTTGATTAGGATTGATTAAATCGCCTCTCTCTCCCTCTCTCTCTCTCTCTCTCTCTCTCTCTCTCTCACACACACACACACACACACACACACGCACTCACTTTGATAGAATAGCGGTGGTTACGGATGAGACAATGTTGATTATTTCCGGTTTATAAAATGCAAATAATGATCGTTCAGTAATTAATGATTTGCGTATCCGGTGAGAAAATCCTGTTGTCCTTGCGGACAAAGTCATAAAACCACACCGAATGAAATACTGCAGACACGATCGTTCGAATTTTACAATTTTACGATCAGTATTGTTCAAGTTATTTTCTCTTTGAAGGTTTCTGTTTTGAATATGCAGCTCGGGTTGATTTTTTTTTTAATGTTTTCTAGCGTGTCACGCAAAGAGGCGTAATAAGTTAAGCAATAAAAACTGAACACTGTGAAAGTCTCAGCAATATTTTCCTTATTTATTTTAAAGTTATATTTCGATGTCCGTTAAATGGTGCCCGGTCAGTATTTATTTACTTACCTCCTTGTCAGCAAGTTAGAAATAAGGTAACGGTGGTGATTTGAACATGCAGTGCAATTGAGAAATGTACTCTAGCATACAATATATTTATGAGTAACCCGTTGGCAATCATCAGTAGGGGCGCCTCAGCCGATTAGCAATAAACTAATCCCTTCTCGGAAAAAAGATGAAGTCTTGTAGGGTGGACCTCCTAGGACTAAACAGGATCATACTACATCTCGATAGAAAGAAAACTAACTTCAAAATGGACAAAACTGTCGGATTGGTTTTTGAAGACGTATCACCAATCTTATCGTTTTGATACTGACCAATCACCCGCACGGCCCTCCATCGACTGACCAAGCCATTGCTGCACTAGCCAACGTCCATTAAGCGCACAATTTCGTTTCATATAAGATTACAATTACTGAACGAACGATCCCTGCTCTCTTTAAGAAACGTAAAGTTTCTAAATATTTGAATCTGCCCATTCTCTCTCTCTCTCTCTCTCTCTCTCTCTCACACACACACACACACGCGCGCGCGCGCGCTATATAGGAACATCTCGCAACACGTTTTCAAACTGCGTACAATTAATTCCGGTTTTAGCGAATACTCTTCATATTACTCGCTTAACATTGTTAGGAATTGAATAATTTACTCTTGACACGATATTAATTCGATGTATCTAAGGAAATATAGCATTCCCTCTATGATAATTGAAATTTCAAGTTTTCTAGATGAGTATTCTCAATGTCTTGCTGTTGTATGTTAGTATACTCTTCAGTATTCTGTGTTATATCGTCCATCATAAAAAGAGGAGCATCGATGATTGAAGACGAATTAATCAAACACCAGGATTTTATCCGACCTCAATGAAATTTTTATGTACTTTTTCATTAATCCATAAATATTTTCCTGAAAATGAATGAGGTTCTCCCACTACCATGCCTGAACTCAATATTACCATTTTTATTCTTATTTAATGATTTCTCTAATCTAATTTCAATTTATAAATAATTTTAGAATAGAAACCGTTTCAAACAAGGCGGGAAGCAACTTGATGTAGAGAGCTATGAAGAATGAAAAGATGATTATTGCAAATACAAATAAATGTTTATTCGCTTTAGTATTGAAAAGACCAAGGTTATAGGTAAAAAGGAAACAGTCAACAGGAAGAGAATTCTACGAGCTTGACGTTCTTGGAAAGAAGGTAGTTGAATGGGAAACTATATTATAATGAAATATAAAAACAAAAACGAATTGCTAGAGACCACTAAACTTGCTAGCCTAAAGACCTGAAACAAAGAAAGTAGGGAATAGATCAGAGAATTCTAAAGAACACATGACAGTATAGTATTTATTGAAAAGACTGAGACTAACTATATATGCAGTGTAAAACATCAGTTTTGCTTATTGTGGATTCCTGTCGCGAACAGAGAGCTCATGATCTCATTCAACAAAGAAGAAAAAAACGATAGAAAATAAATGCATGGATAATAATGTTACAAATATTTACTTGTAAAAAAGATGTGTTCAATTGCACTTCTGAACGGAGAAACACGATAAATATAGCATGGCTTACTCTAAATAAAATAGAGGATAGATTTACGTCATAAATTGTTTGCCTGCAATATAGCTACACCTTTTTTACATAGGAATTACCACTTATCAAGGCCCAGAGACCACTCGAGGATAAGGGTTAAGAGTGTACAATAGTCAATTAGACAATATAGTAATCGTTAATAATGGAAATTCGGTAAATTTGTTAACTTAAGTGGAACGGCTCATCAAAAACTTGTTTACGTTAGACTTGAAGACAATCAGATTGTAGTCAGCTGGAAAGCAGAAAAACGGAAAACAGTTCCAGAGGCGTGCACTTCTAAGAAAGAAGCTTTGTTCATGGAATCTACGTTTAGATTTAGACATAGATAAAGAGTGTGGGAATTATTGATAGTGTTTTCAGCTAGACGAGTGTTTCTTGTGAAAGTCTGGCGAGGGGAGACCATAGATTGAAGCTCAGTCGAGAACTTGTCATGAAAATAACGATAAAGCAGAGACAGACTCGCAACATCTCTTCTGTGAGATAGAGGTTGCAAGGAAGAGAAAAGGACGTCTCCTACGAGGCTACGGAGTCTATTTTGAACTATATCAAGGCAGAAAAAGTCCTTTCTAGGAGATCCTTCCCAGATGTGGCAACAGTACTCCAGCCTTGGACATACCTGGCTCTTATATAGATAGATAATTGCATCAGCAGTGAAATATCTACTGGATCGATAGAAGGATCCCACCATTTTCCCAGCTGCCTTGGAAAACTTCTTGATGTACGTGTTCCATTTCAGATCAGTAGTATAGGTCAAGCCCAGAAGTTTGTCAAAACATTACGCCTCCCCAAGACGAGAGCCATTCATTTCAATTGATGCTAGATGGGGATCAGAGCGTTGATGATTTAAAGATGGAAGCTTGGTTTTAGATGCATTAAAACTAACCAGCCATTCCTTTCCCCCATTGTACCACGTGCTCAATATCAGAGGAGAGAGAATCGGAGAGAACTTGGTCGTTTACGATCTTAGATGTGCTACCATAGATGGTAGTGTCATTAGCATAAATGTCTACGAATGATGTAAGGATGTGATTTGGAAGATCATTAATGTAGATCAGGAAGAGAGTTGGGCCCAGGATGGACCCCTGAGGGACTCCAGCATTGATACTGTGAGCTTCTGATTTTTGCCCATCAACTACTACTCTTATGAACCTATCAGAGAGAAATGATTTTATAATTGAGAAGACATTTCCAGCTATACCATAACTGGAGATCTTGTGAAGTAAACCTTTATGCCATACCCTATTAAAGGCCTTTGATATATCAAGAGCAATTGCCCTGGAAATGTTGCCTCCGTTGAGATTCGCTAATCCTATGAGATATAACTGTAAGCATATCTGCTGTGGATCTAGCCGAACGGAAACCATATTATGTGTCACTAAGAATATTATTTCTGCTGAGATGGTTGATTACTTCTCTATTTAACACACATTCCAGCAACTTACTCATGGCGCACAGGAGACTTATTGGCTTGCACTGTGAGGGAGATGAGTTATCACCTGAATTCTTAAATACAGGACATACTGATGAGATTTTTCAGGGTAATCGGAAGCAATTCCCCTTAAGACAACGTATAAACAGTCTTTTAAGTGTGGGTGCAAGTTCTGGTTGAAGGTTTTGAGTACTATAATTGGAATATCGTCTGGGCCGGTTGCTTTACTGGAATCAAGGTTTTTGACTAGCTTGGCAACATAACGTACAGATATTTGTATATCACATAGCGTGTTTTCTGATACAGGAGGAAATATTGGCGGTTGGCGGCCTTGGTCGCAAAGAGTAGAATTAGCTGCAAAGTTCTTGGTAAAGAGTTTAGCTTTGTCTGATGCTGACGAGATTACCTCAGGTCCATTGATAATAGTTAGGATAGAGCACACGCTTCTGTTTAGGAATCTGTGGCTATTTGACAAAACTGGTGGGAACCAAGCCCCTGCTCAGCTACTTTGGACATACAACTCTCTTGCGTTCTTTATGATTTTCTTACAATTGTTGCTGGCAGTCCTGAAAGTGGCTTTAGTCCCCATACATCTATTACGTAGGAAGCAATGGAAAAAGTGATTTCTGTGTGCAATGGCAGGAGCACATTCTGGAGAAAACATGGCTAGCTAAATCTTTCTAGATTTGGATTTTCATTCTAATACAGATCTAAGTTTTAGGGACCTGGACTTCTCCCACATTAAAAGGTTAGTAACTTTTCCCCCGTGAGGAGGGGGGGGGGTAGACCTAAGAATAAAATATTCATTTTTAAACTATTTATTAACATTAGTTTATATAAAAAGGTACATTGTATTTAACTCTTCCCTCATCGGGAAGAGCAAGTAAATAGAAGCTTCATATTGAAAATATTTATTACCTAAATCTAAATAATTGTAATAACTCTGGACCTTACGCCCTTGCTTGAATCTTGCCTTCGACGATCCAGCGATTCCATCTTTTAAAAAAGGAATGAACATGAATATATATATATCGAATCCGGGATCGATCTCTAAACTGGCGTTAATCGTGACTCTCTGCACTGATGATACCCAAAAAGATGAAACGTTAGTGGGTATTAAAAATAAGTATAATGGCACAAACACACACACACACACACACACACATATATATATATATATATATATATATATATATATATATATACAGGCGGCAAAAAGAAAGTCCGCACTTGTAATTTTTTCAAAAACTGCAAATTTAAGCTAAATTTAATGTAACTGTTTAAACAAACTATACCTCATTTTATTGGGGTTTTTTTTTCTATAATTTTACCTGTTCATATTTGACTTTTAATTGAAATATTGCAGTGTTCGAAATTTGATATACAGGCTTCTGAGATTTGAGAAAATCTTTGTAATCCGTTTTTAGCCAGAAATTTGGCTACTAAAGGGTCAAAGTTCAACGATTTGACATTTGAGAACTCTACCAAACTCTTCCGACAATTTGGGGTCTAAACACTTGAAATTTTAGATATAGGTTCCTTGGACATGGATCTAACTTAATAACTTGATTTGAGCTCCAAACAATAAATGTAAAGGGGTCATAACAGTGGTCAAAGTTTTTAAAAAGTTGACCTCTGCGGTCTCTACCAAATTACTCAGACAATTTCTGATCTTAACATTTGAAATTTTACATAAAGTGTATTCAGAGATAGGACAAGGTTTTTAATCGGTTTGAGTCGAAAATTTGAGCTACCAATATATAAATGTATGTATGTATGTTTGCATGTCTGCCTAAAACTTTCGACAGAGTATCATTTTGAAGTTCGACCTTTCAGACGACAAATATCGAAAAATAGGCTAAAATCATTAATATCTTCACCTTCAACTGGGCACTTTTCTATAGGGGGGGGTCACTTTTTCGCCGATATTTTCGAAAGTTATCCTTTCCTTTTGATTGTCTAGCCTTAATTTAAACCCACGTCACTTCCAGTTTGGCGGTGGTCGTAACAGCAAAGACGTCAGTTTTTCCCCGTTCTTTCCCTCCTACGCGATACGGGTTCGAGCCTACTTTCCTACTACCACTTTTTTTTTTTTTTTGCTCAACATACACATCCAAACCTCCGGCCAAGGACAGGCTGAAATGCTAGTATATATATATATATATATATATATATATATATATATATATATATATATATATATATATATATATATATATATATATATATATAAGCGAGATAAGATACAGATTAAAGATCAGGTGAAATATCCTGATAGATATTACTTTGAGGTAATACTTTCAGGGTGATCATAGCTAAAAAGGTAAATCTCAATATTTAAAAATAGAGCAATATATAAGTTAAGTGGATAAAGTTACATTCTGAAAGTCAAAATATAAACAAATATATTCGAATTAAGAATTTATTGTTTTATATTATATATATATATTATATATATATATATATATATATATATATATATATATATGCGTGTGTGCGTGTGTGTGTATATTACATGAAAGGGCTGTCCCCTCTCCATGTAAGTAAGACAGTCTAGTAAGTGATAATAATATTAGGAAAAGGCTAGAATCGAACCCTGTAGGTAAGTGTTAAAGATAATGGATAATTGGAATCTTAGAAATTCAGTCCATTGTTAATTCTTTTAGAAATAGGTAAATATCATTTATGTCGGGAAAAGCGATTATCCATTCTTTTAGAAATCTGAATATTAATATGTCAGTTAACAGAATGGACAATGCGAGTTAAAGAAATATTGTTTAAAAATAGGTTAGATATTAAACAATTAGAATTGGGGATTCTTTGTTTACAAAAAGTGTGTTTGGACAGACATATGTAAATCCACGTGAAAGTAGTCACGTTGGGAAGCACATTTCTGACTTCATAAACAAAAGAGATTTTTCAATATAGGAATCGAGGGTTCGAAGTTAGGAGTCAGAGATTAGGATAAGATAATCGGAGAAGATCACACACAACACAGTGATAGAGTCAGTTGGAGAGTTGGAGCCCCTTATAGGCGAAGGGAGAAGAGTAGACCATGTAGTCGAAAAGGCTTCAATTTCTGACATCACGAATCGGATGGTTGTAGAATATAGAATTCATCTATATTTTGTAAGTGTTGTCTTCGTGTTGATTTTACAACCCAAAAGGTAAATGTGTTTTGTATATTCATCTATAAACGAACTCTTGCATAACACCCTTACAATAATGTGTTTCTTTGATCATAATAATTAATCTCCTTCCCTCTATATGTGTTAAGAACTTTTGCATCAATATCTCCCAGACTGTATTAATATGAAGTCCCCAAGAATCATCCCAGTCTGTTATAAATGTCTTCCCTCAGAATTGTCATCACCATCGTTATTCGTGTATTATTGGCCCCCGTAATTATGTGTCTCCGATATGAACCCGTCACTCTCCCCGTATGAACCCACTACACATCATATATATATATATATATATATATATATATATATATATATATATATATATATATATATATATATTAGTTTTGATCTTACTACTATATTTTAGGCTCAGTATGATAACCGATAGAAAATTGTTTCTATAATTATAAACACATAATTTGCATGAAATAAAATATATTTAAACGCATCTTACAATCGGGCAACGCCGGGCGGCCTGCTAATTTTATATAAAAATTTACATTGTGTTTAATTTTTCGCTCTATAATTGTTTATTTATTTTTAATAATCTATTTATCACCGTTATCTTTAGTGTTGTTATTGAGGTAAGGTTTACATGAATTTTAATAGATAATTGGTTTTTTCTAAAAATGGATTGCTGGATTCAAACCCTGTGTCTTAAAACTATTGATAAAATGCGCAACTACTTCAACCACAGAGATGACCTATTGAAATCGTATGTATTCAACTCTATGCACTTTGTGCTGTGCTTAGTTTTAAACGGACTAATGCGAATAGGCGCAACTATGCGTAGGATGCATGCTGCTGTGCGTTACGAAGTACCAACACCTCATTTGAACGGTCCTGTCACCTTTATTCTACAGACGCCACCCGGCTCACACCCAAACAGATAGCTTCAAAATGTCTTACCCACACCATCTTTTCAAACTATTTAACCCGACGGCCATTAATACCGAGCCCGGCCCCTTCTTTGGACCGTCTGTCTTCACACTAAAATCGCGTCTGTTACCTTTAAAATTTAACAAACTTCTTTTTCTTCTTCTTATTCTCTGCAAGTTGTCATTTTATGTTGCCAAGAAATGACCGTGTAAACGTAGTTAATCTTACACATACGGGACTACGAACGGGCGTCCCATCTCTCTCTCTCTCTCTCTCTCTCTCTCTCTCTCTCTCTCTCTCTATCTCTCTCTCTCCTTTTTGGACTGTCTGCACAAGGACCGTCACCAACACACATACGCACAAGCACACACACACACACACACACACAAACACACACACGCCTCGGCGCATGTAATAAATCCGACCATCAAGCCTGGCTTTTCGCCTGTATCTCGACCACTTCTCGAATGTGCCCGAATCAGGTCAAATAACCGCTACATATGGCCAGAGTCCAGCTAACGATTAATTAAAACTGACCTCTCATCAATCTCATCGTTTTGATACTGACCAATCACCCGCACGGCCCTCCGTCGACTGACCAAGCCATTGCTGCACTAGCCAACGTCCATTAAGCGTACAATTTCGTTTCATATAAGATTGCAAATACTGAACGAACAATCCCTGCTCTCGTAAAGTTTCTAAATTCTGAATCTTCCCTCTCTCTCTCTCTCTCTCTCTCTCTCTCTCTCTCTCTCTCTCTCTCTCACACACACACACACACACACACACTATATATATATATATATATATATATATTCTATACTCCTATAAATCTGCTTATTTTTGCACTCATTGATCCGTGCTGAAATAATAATGTAATAATTTAAAAAGCCATTCTTAACATGAGGAGTGGAGGGTGTTTTGTATCTATTCTGTACTATAACCTTATAATTTAATAAAAACAGATATAAAACTTTAATTACACTGTAAAATACTATTTTAAAAAAATAGCGTGGATCAATAAGTGCATTAGCACCGTTTTTTTTTGTGTGTGTGTATAATGATATTCATATTAAAAAGCAGTTTTTTTATTTATTGGTATTTATTTGTTTCTCCACGGAAGAAAAATGTGACACAAGGTTGTTTTTAATGTGGGGTTAAACCAGCTCCCTAAAAGAAGGGCAAAAAGGGCACTTTGATAGGAACCAAAAATAATAATTGTCTCAGTATAAAGGGTTTCCCCTTCCTTGGCCAAAGACAAATTAACTTAAGAGTAGCATCAGAACAGATACTACACCCCGATACCGGCCCGAAGGCCAAGAACAACAGAAAAAAGGCAAAACTTTTTTCTATTTATTTAAAAAGAAAATACAACTTTCTTATATATGAGTCGTTGAATTGCATTTACTAGCAAAAGATCTAGCTAATTTGCATATTCTTTTAAACATTAATTTTAATTAATTCTCTATTAGTTTTTCCCCGTTTTCTTATGGGATGAGCATCTTTAGTTAACTAGTAGCAGTTCAACCCGGCTTTTCTCGGGCCCTATGTACTGCCCATAACTTTAAGTGCATATATATATATATATATATATATATATATATATATATATATATATATATATATATATATATATATAAAGAATTTGATTCATGTCCAGGTAACCTACATCTAAAATTTCAAGTGTTTAGACCCAAAATTGGCTAAGGAGTTTGGTAGAGTCTGCAAAAGTCAACTCTTTCAACTTTGACCTCTTAGCAACTATATTTTTGCCCAAAACGGATTTAAAAGCTTGCTGCATGTCTGGATTACCTCTACGTAAAATTTCAAATGTTTAGACCCAAAACTGGACGAATAGTTTGCTAGAGACCGCAACGATCTAATCTTTTGAACTTTGAACATTTGGCAGTCAAATTTTCGACGAAAAACCGATTAAAAAGCTTGTCCTATGTCTGAATAAACTTTATCTAACTTTCAGATGTTTAGACCAAAAATTGGCTGAGTAATTTGGTAGAGACCGCAGAGATTATTTTTTTTAACTTTGACCCCAATTTTGACTCGTTAACATTTATTGTTTTGGGCTCAAATAAAATTAAATGGTTTGATCCATGTCGAAGTTACATCTACAATTTCAAGTGTCTAGACCCCAAATTAGCGGTGGAGTTTGGTAGAGTTTTTAAATGTCAAATAGTTGAACTTTTACCCCTTGACAGCTAAATTTCTGGCCGAAAACCGATTAAAAGATGTTTCCCCTTTATGTAAAATCTCGTGTCTGTAGACTGAAAATTGACAGAGTAGTTTGGTAGGAAATGTACACACATAGACACACACACACATATGAACAATTTCACTTTTATAGAGATATAGATTACGTGTAATGATAATAATGCAGATATTCTACATGATTTATACTTGCGTAATATTTGCGCAAAACGTTTATGATAAACACAAAATTATTTCCATATATATTTATGTATGCGTATATATATATATATATATATATATATATATATATATATATATTTAAATGTTGCCTACCAAACTCCTACAGTTTTTAGTCTACAAACATAAAACTTCATATATAAGATATTTGAACCAATGAAAACTTTATATTTCGGTTTTTGCGTGGGAAAATCGGTACAAAAGTGTGAAAATTAAACAAAAATGTAATTTGCCAGATGGAGTTCGAACGCCAGCATTACGAATATGCATGCATAACAGTAGCTATTGGTTCATGTTCTAATTTTTAGGGTTGCAGCAAACAGGTCTTCATAGCTCAGTCGTTAACGACAAAAATAAATCGTAAGCTGAACGTTTTTGTTTCGATTCTCGTTGGTGACGCATAAGTCATTTTTTAAAAACTTTTTATATATTCGGTCCAGTATAATATAATAATAAATACGAAATCTGCATTAATCAAAATATCATATTCAAGCATATTTTAGACCGGGCTATGCTGGGCGACGTGCTAGTATATATATATATATATATATATATATATATATATATATATATATATATATATATGGTAACACTGGTAATTAGTAAAAACTTGTGGAGAGTGTTCAATACTATTGCAGAGCAAATATGTGTTTTATTTTTTTCTTACCGTTTTATCTGTTTGGCTACATATGTTTAAGATGGTGGACCATGTTTACGATCCAACAGCCTCGTCAAGCCTCGTAGAAGTGGTTTTAGTTACCTAATAATAACTAAAAACCACTTCTACGAGGCCTGACGAGGCTGTTGGATCGTAAACATGGTCCAACATCTGAAGCATATGTAGCCAAACAGATAAAACGGTAATAAAAAATAAAACACACACACACATTATATATATATATATATATATATATATATATATATATATATATATATATATATATATATATATATATATATATATATATATAAAGTCTGGCTACATTATGTAGCCAGACTTTGTGGAAGCATCCTGTAGATTATGTAGCCAGACTTTGTGGGCACGCTGTATATATATATATATATATATATATATATATATATATATATATATATATATATATATATATATATATATGTAAGGGTTGTCCTTTATCATGTAATAATTGTAATAATACATACTAGATAAGTGAAAATGATATTAGGAAAAGGCTAGAATCGAACCATGTAGGCAAGTGTTAAAGATAATAGAAAAATGGAATGTTATAAATTCAGTCTATTGTAAATTCTATTAGAAATAATTAAATATTGTTTATATCGTAAAAAGAGTCCATTCTTTTAGAAATCTAGATATTAGATATGTCACTTAAAGAATGGACAATGCAAATTAAAAATATATTATTTAAAAATAGGTTAGATTAGAATTGAGGATTTTTTTGTTTGCCAAAAGTGTGTTTGGACAAACATATGTAAGACCACGTGAAATTAGTCACGTTTAAAAACACACTTCTGGCGTCATAAACAAAGGAGATTTCTCAATATAGGATTCTGTGGGTTTGGAGTTAGGAAAGTTGCCAGTCAGTTGATCAGACAGAGTTGAAAGTCGACAGTTAATGAGAGATAGTCAGTTGAAGAGGAGAGCTCCTTAGAAGCGAAGGGTAGAAGATAAAACGATGTAGATTCAAGTTTGAATCTCTGACGTCGTCGACCGGCCGATCAGATGAATAAAGAAATCATCATTTATGTTTGTAACTGTTCGTCTCGTTATTCCTTACAACAAAAAAGGTAAATGTGTTTCATCATCATCTTGTAAGAACTTTGTGTAAACCCTTCATCATAAGTGAAGTATCTCACTCTCTCTATATGTGTATAATAACTGTTGTTGCATCATATATGTCCCAGTCCGTATTAATATGAAACCTCCAAGAATCAACCCATTCTGTAGAAAGGTCTCCCTCATCATCACCATGGTTTATGTGTCCCCAATATGCTTCTCTTCCAATATGAGCCCCCTGCTATATAACACATCGCTGATTTGAGCTCTTTTTCAGGGCATCCATACAAGGGCGCGAAAAAAATCGAACCTTGGAAATACCACGGAACAAAACTAAGGATCCTTTGAAAATAAAAAAAAACAAATAAACCCAACGTGCAGAAAAATAAATCATTTTATTCTGCAAGAATAAAAACCGAACCCCGATAATGCCACGTAAACAACTAAGGGTTCTTTGAAAAGAAAAACACCTGCTAGACCAAATTCACACATAAACACAACAAAGACGAAAAAGAGAAGAGAAACACATTCACAATATGAAAAAATGTATTAAAAAAAAGAAAAATAGTAAAAAATACGGTGCTTAAAATACACAAAAATGCTAGACCATTTATCACACACATACACACAATGTCAAAAGGAAAAAAAGAAAACTATCATATACATACACACGAAAAAATGTACTAAAAAGAAATGATATGCCGCAAAAGAAAAAAGAAACAGTGGCAGAAACGGTGAAAAAATAAACACTCACACACGGAAAACGTAAGAAAAGCATGTTCAAAAATACTTTAGCGAATTCATTGATAAATGAAATCGCTTTGTTTTGAAGTATAAAGATACACACACAGATAATGTGACAAAAAGAAAAAGAATGCATTTGTATATACTTACGAGAAGTTGGGGTCATTCATTATTGTTATGAAATTTGTGTTAATATTGAAATTGTTTGAATTTAATCTCTCAATCAAACTCTCAGTCCCATGTACTTTTTAAAATAAACTGTGTTATAAGAAGAAATTCACTTTTGTTGAAAAAGGCATTTTTTAGTTTATAGTTGAACTTTTCAGCTTTCCAGGTGTTTATTTAAGGGACAATTTAAAAAAAAAAGACTTTGTTATTATTGTTGTTGTTTACAGAAAAAAAATTAAGAAAAAAGTTATAACTGGAACGTTTTTTTGTCTAGATTAGATTTAGTTAAAAATAATGTATACTAATGTATTTTGTTTTGAAGAAAATGTTATATGATGTTGAACAAATATTGTAAAATTTGTTTTTAAATGTATGTATAATGTATTGTATTTGTCGTCAGGAATTCAAGTCATAATTAAGTAGATAAATTAAAATGAAAAAAAAATCATAGCGATAATTAAGACAAATGGTTTGCCTATAAATAATTTAGAATTTTAGAAAAGGGACAAGAGAAAATTACGTAAACGGGTATTTTGAGAGTTTTTCGGGTGTGATAAGCCAAAAGAGAGAATTTTTTCTTTGTTTTTTATACCCATAACATTTTTCGCAAGAAGAGTAACTTTCTAGGGACAGTATTACATATGCCCCTGTTAGGAAAATATAGATGAGAAGCTGCGATATTGTGTGCTTTTAAAGCATGCTGCACGTAACGGCTGGGAGCAGAATTATAAGTCTCGGCACAATAAATTAAAAAGGCAGGCGTGGGAAAGGATACGAGAATTACTTAGGGTACCAAAGGACTATAAGAGTCGGTACCACGGGCAAATCATATATAGTAATAAGAAGGAAAAAAAGTAAAATATGTCGTAAGTACGTAGGAAGAAAATATATACTTTTTTTTTTTAGAGATGTATGAATGCGGGACATCCCCGTTTTGGGATCTTGGACGCTCTGATAGGAGAAAAAAAACTCACAGAAATCTGGGCCATAGATAGAATTCACTGCACAAGTAGGAATTTTGGCGCAAAGAATGGGGTTTATTTAGTTAAGGGTGGTGTTATCTAAGTCTTTATCGAGTTCCAAGAGTTTAAGCAAGGAAATCCGAGTGAATCAGTGTGATGAAAATGTATATGTTAATAATTAGAATCCAACCACAAAGTTTAAGTAAATGAGCTTTGATGTATGTCCCAAAAGAAATAAAATAGTTAGAAAATGAGACAAAGCTCTAATTAGTAGAACAACCATGCGGAAGAAAGGATCAGAACACTTTTGGACGAATTGTTGAAGAGGTAAAATGGGAACTTTGTTACGGCATAAGGGTGGCTGGATAAAGCAGCTGATATGGATCATAGGAGGTACTGCCCTACACCGAAAAGAAAGATGCCAAGATCAGATAGAGATTCTGATCTAAATAAAATTTATGGAGTCAGTTGGAAAAGTGCTTACTAACGAAGCTTATTTATTTATTTTTTTTTTTGATGGTGTCTGATCTTTCTTAGTCAAGTGGCTGTACGGATATAGAGAAAAAATGCGTACATTCTTTACACAAATTTGTAAAACGGCAAATGAATTTAACGAAACAAATTATCTTAAAACATTAATAATTAAGATCTTAAAAATATCAATAAAATAATGAGTTAAATGCCTCGACAATAGTCTTTTTTTTCAAATTTGTTTGTGCAGATGAACGAATGTCTTTAAAGAAGTGAAGGTTTGAAATTTAAACGAACGGCAAAAACGTAGAAAAGAAGTCGGGATCATTTTGGTACATGAATTACTATTAAAAAAAAGCAGAGCGTGCGATAAAAGACATTAATTGGAAAACGAATGAAAAAAACAACGCTAAGCGCACAGATTTTGATATTCGCTACGAAGACAGACTAACACTACAAACATTTATCCTCAAAACAATGCCACCAACACAAATAATACCGACAAGATAGACGAAAATAAATATTAAATAGTTTGACACAGTAACTCCATTTCTACTTTCTAACAACAATTCATACTTGACCTAAAAATAATAACGACCCCTGTCTTTTCGTCTAACAAAACTTCTTGTCAAACCGGCATCTGTAAAATAAAATGTGCCACATGTCCAATGTTTAATATTGGTGAGACAGACAGGAATATCAAATCCCATATTTACGAACATAAACAGATGCTGAAAGTCAACAATCGCAGGAACGCACTAGACATACACAAGAACAATTTTACCCTAAATTTTGATTTTACAAACTGTTCCCACCTCAAAACTGAACTTTATCTTCTTAATATTAACTTTAAAAGGGGATATTTAAAATCTACAGTTTCTATCTATATTTATATCTATATTGGGACGAAATGCATCATTAAAACCATTTTTTTATATTACATCTATATTAAATAGATACTTATTAGCCAAAATTTATATTTAAACTTTAAATTATCTATATTAAGTAGATACTATTTCTTTCTATCCCTTATCTCACATAAAGTAGTAGTGTTTGAAAACCAAAATCTGAAATTCTATGTTCATTTTAAATTGTACTTTAACTCTTTATGTTATTCTTATGCTAATGTATTTATTAATCTACAAGCAGGGAGACCCGACGTTGCCCAGGATGAAATGATGATTAACGAATATTTCACACTCCTATATTTTTATTGTCATGAAATCGCCCGGGAGGAAGCTTTACGTGCCTCCATACATTAAGTTAGTCCAAAATATATGTTATTCTACATTGCACTCGAGAGAACTTACCGTTTCTATAAAATTATTTCATATAAACTTCTTTCCAGTTAATGAAACAAACAAAAAAAACACATTAAGAAATTTACGTGCATGGTTTGAATCTACAGACCACGTCATGCAAAAAAAAAAACTAAAAAACTAAAAAGAAACACCTAAATTTTCAAGTCTTATAAAATTCGTTGCAGTTAAAGAAAAAGAATTAAGAAATTTACGTGCGGAGTTGTAACCTACAGGCAATGCCATGCAAAAAAAAACCACAAAAAAACAAAAAAAAAACACGCTATCAAGTTACCCACAGTAGAATTTACACGGCTTGTTGTTCTATCATTGTTGCTAAGCGACGACATGGAAAAATGGCTTTAGAGATGATAGATAAATTAAAATAATCGGTAATTATCGGGGGTATTCTGAGACAAAACTTAACTAAGATCACTCCCAGATTCATACATTAAAGTTCTGTAAATTTTAAAGAAAATCTGTTCAGCTGTTTCGGAGTCTATAAGAAGCGAACTCGCACACAGAAAAGTTGCATTTATATAATTGTAGAGATAAACCATATTTTATTCCTCTTTTGCATCTAATTAACAGACACTAACCTTGAATTTTCATCCAATGCTAATACTTACCCACTGATTTCCGCGTATAACGAGTAGGGAACCGCATCTTCCAATCTTAACGTAGTTCTATTTTTGTTGATGGGTGTAACTTTATAGCAGGTTGTAATTATCTTTAGTGAAAACTCAGTAAATCCTTACTACCCATGCAGGGGCGTTGAAATACCAAGCTTTGAATCCATACTCATGGCTACCCATCGCAGTGCTGAGAGACCCGTTTATTATGTCTGGTCATACATCGAGAAAGAAAACTCTGATGTTAAACCTGTGCCCCTAACCTCATACGACTTGGCACCAAACAAACGGGGTAGGGGAGCCCTTCAGTTCTGCTCAACAACTTTGTTAGAACTGGCAACTCAAACAAACTAAATTGCTTAAAGAGTAATTAGGTTCTACCTATCGCCCGGCTTCCATACTTCTTCTTTAGTTATTAGCCAGGCAAAGAGGTGCGATCACATGGACTCAGTAGAGACACCCAGTGTGTGGCCTTGTTTCCTGACTAGAACAATCAACGTCGGCCCACACGTCTGCATTATTCCTTTTTCCTTAAAACTGAGTATCTTGGAGTGCTTGTTTGACACGTGATTGAACTGGGCCACTCTTATCTAACAGGTTTGAGAGTACTGGTTTTACAGTTTGTTTGGCTGCTGTATTCTGATTGATAGTACAAGAGCCTTAACTCTTTGGTAGCACATATAGCAGCTGCTCTATCATCATCTATCTACACCCTGCACTTATATGTGAGCTTTCCCGATGCCACAATTCTATGGTTGAGGAGTCGCCCGCGAGTCGACTTGTATTGCATGTTTGGTATTATGCACATTCACTTTGCTCAACACATATAACAACTCAATCAAAACAAAAAGCGATCACACCAGATGCACACTCAAACAAAACCAATTCGCATCCTCTCTTGAGACTCTCATTCATAATTATCTGTAGACTTAAAACTAATTTAGACAGTGTAGAATCATTTCTCCTAGCAAAATTCATAGATATCTTAGGGCTAAGTGAAACTAACCTACACTTCTTCCTCTCTAACCACTTTAACATGTCTGGTTATCTCTCGCTCTGCGTGGACTTGGAGTCACCCTTTCCTTGACTAAGGGATACAAACTAGAATCAGACAATTAAAACTCCATGTGCTTTAGACAAAACCTGCAACATTTATTGCTTATATTTTCTCTACCATTATCCTAATAAACCATGTCTTTGATAGATGCAGTACTTTCCGTACTTACCAGTGTATTTGGTGACTTTGGTGTAACTGGCTTGGTTTCTCTGCTTACACAGAAGCAGCTGGTAGCATTACATCTAACTTTTTTATATCCCATTTCCTGACACAGGCAGTAAGGTTTTCGACCAGTCTCCCAGAGTGATAGGATCAGCAAGCCTCACTTCTAGACATATTTCTAACCACAACTCCTGAGGATTGTGTCACAAATGCCCATTTACCATTCTGGAATTTTATGTAACTTGCCTGAGTGTCCGGCGTTGCTCGGATGTTTGGATGTGTGTGTTGAGCAAAAAGAAAAGTGGGAGTATGCAGGCTCTAACCTCTGACGCGAAGGCGGAAAAAAAGTGAAAGAAAATCTGATGTCTTACCTCTACTCCATGACGCAACCGGAAGTTCGGAACGTTAAAATTAGGCAAAAATCAATCCAACCGATGCGATAGCTTGCAAAAATGGCTCGCAAAAAAAACGAGCTCTCCTTGTAGAAGGTGAAGGAATTAATGTTTTTAGCAAATTTTTCGATATTTGTCGTCCGAGACGTCGAGCTTCAAAATGTCACTGATCTCGTGAAAATCCGTTGCCTTTGTCGAAAGTTTTAGGCAGATATACATACATACATACATACATTTAAACAGAAAGGTGAGATTTATATAATAGACTAGCCTGGGTGGCCGGCGTTTCCAGAGTGTTTGGCGGTGTGTGTTGAGCGAAAAAAGTGGTAATAGGCAGGTAGGTTCGACCCCCTACCACGAAGGGGGAAAAGATCGTGAAAAAAACATGACAACTTTGCTGTTGCGTCCATCGCCAAACCGGAAGAGGCGAAGATTTGAATTAAGGCTAGTCGATCGAAAAGAGGGGATGACTTTCGAAAATATCGGCGAAAAAGGCGACCCCTCCTTGTAGAAAAGTGCCCTGTTGAGTGTGAAGGAATTAATGTTTTTAGCCAATTTTTCGATATTTGTAATCCGAAGGGATGGGCTTTAAAACGATACCGATTTCGTAAAATCTGTCGCCTCTGTCGAAAGTTTTAGGCAGATGTACAAACATACATAAAAACATACTTTTAAACAGACAGGTGAGATTTATATAATAGATGAGGATTAACATCAACCTCCTAAATTCTCGACCCAAAATTAAAGAGCCATTTCCCCAAACGACAAGGTACAACACGCAAGCTGATTGGGAGGCCACCAGGGATCACGTCAGAGATGCTCCATGTGGAAATATCTTTTCTCTTCCAAGGGAAAACTGTGCATTGAATGGTTCAAAAAGACTACTGAATAGTTGAAAGCAGCAATTAAAGAGTATGTTCCCAAACGGAAGTTCTTTCTAATGGCTCACTTCTACTTGAACAGCAGCAATTGCTAAAAGGGAGCATGTAATCCGCAGATTTATTTAACATAAATCCAGTACAAATAGACAAAAGTATATAGAAGCTAGAAATAATTTTAAGAGCGAAATAGTCGCATCTAAAAGAAGACATACTGAAACCACGAAAATTAGAAACTCGCAATTTTTGTAAAATTCATAAAAGTGTTGTGAGTAATGGACAGTCAATAATTCTCCGACTTGAGGCTGCTTGCACGGCAACCGATTAGGCTAACTAGTTTACCTGACGGTTCGCTTCCAACTCCACTTTGGATTCAGCAAACCACTCCCTCCCAGATTTTTCTTTTGCGGACAGAGACCACACTCGATGAGTTAAAATCATTAAAATCACTCCTTATCAAGTCCGTAATATCATAAAAAAACCAGACACCCTATAGGAATGTGAACCTTATTATACCCCACTATATTATTTTTAAAAAATACCCGCTGATATTGCCCCTATTATTTTTTTAAACTCTTATCGAATCTTGCTTCTTGTTTTTCTAACTGCTGGCAATTTGCTTCTGCAGTATCAGTTTTTTAAAAATTCTTGCGAATACACTAATCCAATTATCACCCTAATAGGCTCTTTACTCTCACCACCGAAATCTTTGAGTCCTTAATTAATTAAGCACTAGTCCACCATCTCAGAGATTTAAACTTATTTTTTGCTAATCAGTATGGATTTAGGAATGTCTGTTCTACCGCATACCCTAACTGTAATCTCTGAACGTATATACAACGCGCTGAATAAGACCGAAGAAGCTAAGAAAGTAATCCTAGATATATCTAAGGCCTTTTATAATGTATAACATGATAGTTTTCTCATGAAAGAAAAGTATATTGTATGAGTGAACAGATACTTAACAATCAAATCTTTCTTAAATAAGAGAAAACCCCAAGTTTTTCTAGATGGTTGTGTGACGTGACCGTCCTAGGGAGCGATTCGGCTCTCCACGGGGGGGGGGGGAGGCTGACGCTCCCAAAACACTGAAGAATGCCGGGCAGATATGATTGTTTTATTGTTAAGTATTGTGCTATGCCCGGGCGACAACAACCAACCCTGCTGAAAGAAAGAGTCAAGTCATAAATCTTATTATTTTTATGAACTCGACGTATAAAGCAGATTGTTTAGTGAAAGTGACAATTTGATGTCACTTTGAGCGATATAACGAAATATAATTTCGTTTCCGGTGCCAGCGATCCCTTACTCAGGGTCGTTTGGCTTCTTAGTACAGTACCCAACCGAGGTTAACCTCTAGATCGTTAGAAAACAGGCCTGAGAGAGTTTTTGCAGAATCAAAGGTACTCACCCACACAGAGAGACGAAGGACCTCCTCAGATGTGACGTAACTACTGGCGATTGGTCCAGAGACTTACTCCGACTTAACCGTCACCTTACGACAAAAACGGGTCCCATGCAAAAATCTGCAGTTGAGACTGAGATTCGAGAGAAATCAAATACAATCGAAGGGTCGTCACCCCCTGCTCTCTTCCTGAACCGTCACCATCGCGAAACTGAGATTAATTAATCTAATCGGGACTCAGTAGAGTTTTGTCAAAATAAACAGCTAATTTATATTGTGTATATCTATCTCTTTCCCTTTTTCAGAACTGTTAAATGGATTGTAAAGTAGTTAAAAATCACATTTTCGACACCTTTTCGTTTTTAATCTAGGTTTAAAAACGAGTAAAGAAACTAAGGATATTTGTGCCGTATATGGAGAAAATGATATAGCTGAGAGAACTGTTCGAGATTGGTTTACCAGATTCAAACACAGTAATTTTGGCCTCAATGATGCCCCGGGAGACCAACCAAGAGAGACGAAGACCAACCCAGGGTTCTTTTGAAGGAAAATGGCCATCAGACATGTAAAGAATTGGGTGAAAAGTTGAAGTATAATTTTTCGATAATTTCACGTCACCTTCAGTCGATGGGATTCACACAAAAACTTGAAGCTTGGGTCCCACACAAACTTACTTTTACTGTTCAAATTCTTTGATTTTCTTTAAAATCAACAAATATTGCGGGAACTTATGCAACAACCTAATATAAGATTTGGTTTCCAAGGGGTCAAAGTTCAAAATATTTGACTTTTGTGGTTTCTAGCAAACTATTCAGCCAATTTTGTGTCTAAACATTCGAAATTTTACATAAATGTTATTCAAACATGCAACGAGCTTATAAATCAGTTTTAGGGTGAAAATTTTGCTGCCAAAACGCCAAAGTTGAAAGAGTTAACCTTTGCATACTCTACCAAACTCCTCCGCTAACTTTATATATATAAGTTTATATATAAAGTTGAGTTTCTGGTATATAACAATATAACAAACTGGAAATCTTTCTACCAAGCAACACGGCGTTAAAAAACACCCACTCAATAGGGTTGCTTTATCCCTATCCCTATATATAATAAAACGTCGCAGTTTTTCCCCCTCTGGACCAAAATACCGTAAGTTTACAAGAACAGATGCCACATACAAATTCATTATGTTTACATTATTAGCCAATATGATATGTAATTATAGAACGACATTTCAGACACATTAATTAATAATATTAAAACCCTACATTTACTCTTAGGAGCGATATCATCATCATCGCAATCATCTACAGAGGAAGTAGTTCCCAATTTCCCCTCTAACCACCAAGTCCTCCCATTGTTGCCATCATACACTGCGGGTACTTATATTGAGACCCCACCCTTCGTAATTGATCCTCAAACTCATAGACATAGCATTCATCTTTCATTTCTCTGAACACAAATTACTAACGTCTCCCCAGACACGTTTCTTTCTTTCTGATTGGCTGATACTTGACATTCTCCTATTCCGGAATGAAACTAATCCCGTTATTTAACGAACACTTCGCCATACTTAAACTTATCGTCATCGCTTACCGCTACATATATACAATTACATTTTAGCCAACTAAAAAGCATTCAAAAATACTTAAATGTACGATACGGTGTTTCCTTTTATTCGCCTTGTGCTAAATATGGATAATATTCCGGTTTTTTTTATTTCTCTCGGTTTTTTTTTATTCTCGAATTCACACAGTTTTATTTTTCTCCCGTTTTATTTGTTTTTCTTTTTATTATTGAAATGAAAGAATAGCCTTCATTTTTTTTGCTTGAGTGTTTTCCTTTTGTTTATTACTAGCAATTCAGCCCGGCTTTGCAGGGCACTTTATTCATAACTTTATGTGCATATGTATATACATATTAAACGTTTGACTCGTGTCCAGGTAACCTAGATCTAAAATTTCAAGTGTTTAGACTCAAAGTTAGCGGAGGAGTTTGGTAGAGTATGCAAAGGTTAACTCTTTCAACTTTGACGTTTTGGCAGCAAAATTTTCACCCTAAAACTGATTTATAAGCTCGTTGCATGTTTGAATAACATTTATGTAAAATTTCGAATGTTTAGACACAAAATTGGCTGAATAGTTTGCTAGAAACCACAAAAGTAAAATATTTGGAACTTTGACCCCTTGGAAGCCAAAATTTCGGCCAATAAAACGATTAAAAAGCTTGCCCTATGTTTGAATGCACTTTATGTAAAATTTCAAATTTTTAGTTAACAAATTGGCTGAGTAATTTGGTAGAGGTCAATCTTTGTTAACTTTGACCCCAATTTGACCCTTAATATTTATTATTTTAGGCTCAAATGAAATTTAAAAGTTTGATCCATGTCCAAGTAACCTGTATCTATAATTTCAAGTGTTTAGACCCAAAATTGGCAGATAAGTTTGGTAGAGTTTTCAAATATCAAATCCTTGAGCTTTGACCCATTGACAGACAAATTTCTAGCCGAAAACCGATTAAAAAGATCTTCCCAGATCTGAATTCATCTTATGTCAAAGTCTGTAGACTGAAAATTGACTGAGTAGTTTCTAGGGAAATAGACACACACACACACACACATACAGAGGCAATTTCACTTTTATTGATATATAGATTTGGGTTTATTTACATTTGTTTACATTTCGTTTTATTTTTATTTTTATTTTTTTACGGTGATAAGTGAAATATTTGACACCAATTATAGGAGAAAGGGGGTTAGTATTTATAAATGTACCATACTTTTTTATTTCGCCTTACGCTAAATACGGGTAGCATTCTGTTTTAGGTTTTTTTTTTTCTCCATTTCTCTCCGTTTTTCTTATTATCGAATTCCAACAGTTTTATTTGTTTTATTCCTCCCTTTTTGCTTGTGTGGCTTTTATATTATCGAAATAGAAAGAAAACCCTTCATTTTTTTTTAATTTTTTGGTATTTTCCTTTGGATTATTATTTGGATTTATTTACATTTGTTTACTTTTCGTTTTATGTTTTTGTGTTTAACGTGACAATAATTGCAATGTTTAATAAAAAAAAAATTAATTAAAGATAAATACATGTAGGAAGTTTTGTTTCGTTTTCTTAGGATAGGATTCCATGTTTTTCGTTTTCCTCACGGAGAACGGTAAGTAACCAGTCGACATTACCACAGCTTCAACGACTAAATGGATGTTTTTTTTTTTTTTGGGGGGGGGCTTGAAAAAATGTTTTATTACTTCTCCCCACCCGGAGTTTTTACTTTTACGTTTAATATTTTTATTCTTTTTCCCCTCGCTGTTATTTTGTAAAGGCTGCGGGTTGCTCAATATCCTTACTACATCACCTCTGTCTTGAATTCCGATAGCCGTTGTTAACATGCGGTGTTGGGGGTGTCTATTCCGAAAGCGGATCGTAACATGAGATTGGGGGGGGGACAGCAGCAACAACGACAACAATAACAACCATACTTTAATTTTTTTCGAGAGGGCGACACGCTTCCACCGAGCAACGCCGATTAGTGGGTACTGCTAGTCTAGTATATTGATGATTACCGGCCAACGCTGAATAAACACGCTTGCTCTATCAATGATATTAAGCAATTTTGATACTCTCATCCTAGTTACCATTTATAATACTGAATTATAACTATTGTGATTCCAACACCGGACAGTAAAGTGTTTTTTCTTTCCTGGGCAACGCTGCGTTTAATTATACTTGCTTTATCGTGGATGTTGCGCAGGTTTTTATAATACTATACTACTTACCACATGTAAACTGTAATCTTACATTTATTGGTTCCATTTAGAGCACCACTGGAACTACCTAAACAAAATTAAAAATATTTTCAAAACTACAATTACCCTTTCCGAGTTTCTTATGTTTTCTTTTCTAGTTTGAAGAGAGGAGCTTAACAAAAGTTAAATAATTTTGAAAAAAAAATGACAACAGATATAAATACATTGAAATTACAATGTTTTCATGACTGAAAATCTCGACCCCACTCCCTGGCGGAATCAGCCCCATAGCCTCTCCGATGGTGCACATAGAGATTCGGAAATACTTCCTGGCTAATGATACATAAGAATGAACTTTTAGATTTTCTTTAATATCTTTTTTTTTTTTTCCTATGGAACGCAGCCTCAACACACACATACATTGAGTTTATTTATATATATATATATATATATATATATATATATATATATATATATATATATATATATATATCGCGTATAATGAATATCTGTTCAGTATCGATGAGTTTATGGTTTATTTGCCATCGTGAATAATAAAGTGTAAGGCATCCTGCCGAACGCGTGAAAGATTCCGACCGAAAATGGCCGGCCAAAATATCTATTTGTTCTTGTCGCGGTAAGCAAGAGGCGAAACACTTGACTTCAACGCCCAATCGATTCCGTTCATTGAACGGAATCGCTGGATAATACAGGTGAATGCATCTGGCTAATCGAAGATATTTTCTTCTTCTTCGACGACCGGACTGGAAACCATTCCGACAGGGGTCGCTGTTCCAGCAATGAAAGTGTAGCATGTTCAACTGAAGACAATCCGTGTCTATTTTTCGTGTTTTCTTCACTTTTTATTCTTCACTTCAAAATCAGCACGGGTCAGTGTTAAAGAGGATTCGACCCTCTAAATTATTGCATGGTTTCTTATATATATATATATATATATATATATATATATATATATATATATATATATATATATATATATATATATACGTGAAATTGTGTGTATCTGCGTGTGTACATTTCCCTACCAAAAATACTCCGCCAATATTCAGTCTATAGACTCCAGATTTGACATAAGGAGTATTAAATTTTGGGAAAATCTTTTTAATTGGTTTTCGGCTAGAAATTTGGCTGTCAAGGATTCAAAGTTCAACGATTTGACATTTGAAATGTCTACCAAACTCTTCCGCTAATTTTGGGTGTAAACACTTGAAATTTTAGATGTAAGTTACTTGGACATGAATCAAGCTTTTTCATTTGATTTGAGCCCAAAACAATAAATATTAAGGGGTCAAAGTTAAAAAAAATTGACTTTGGGTTCTCTAGCAAACTATTCAGCCAAGTTTTTGTCTAAACATTTGAAATTTTACATAAAGGTGATTCAGACATGCAGCAAGTATTTTAATCAGTTTTCAGGCGAACATTTGGCTGCCCAAGAGTTTTCCTTTGTAGATTCTAACAAACTCTTCCGCTAATTTTTGGTCTAAACACTTGACATTTTAGATGTAGGTTTCCTGAACATGAGTCAAACTTTTTAATATATATATATACATATGCACATAAAGTTATGAACAGTATATAGGGCCGAGCAAAACCGGGCTGAACTGCTAGTATATATATATATAGAGAGAGAGAGAGTGAGAGAGAGAAACACAAGACAGGAGTGACCACAGCCCAATAAAACAGTAATAAAAATTGAACATTTCAATGAATAGTAGACACTTACACGTTTCCACCTCTTGGAAACATTTCAAATGAACTACGAAAATGCTATTTTTATATCTCCAACACATTTTGAATATATTATAAGCATTTTAAATAATTTCTGAAGAGGGCGCGTCACAGAACGACTGAAACGCGTTAAAAACGATTTCAATGATTTAAAAACATTATTAAAATGATCTAAACATAATTCGCAATGAAAAACCCAGACACGGAATAATAAAATAATGTTAAAAAATACACATTGTTGGTGACCACCCCCTTTTATATATATATATATATATATATATATATATATATATATATATATATATATATATATATATATATATAAAGTTAGGTATGTGTATATATTTATATATTTGGATGTACATAATTCACGCCTAAGTAATTAACAGATCATTATAAATTTAGTAATAAAGCTGCTAGGCGTAAAGTGTTCAACCGCGAACTGTATTTAGTTTTATTAAGATTCATGCAAATGAGGCAACGGAGGTGTGGAAGACCTTCGAGAAAAAGATTGAGAAAAAAAACAAAATAGTCAAGTAATTGAGCTAAATGCGATATTATTTCTCGGGTGAATAAATATTTAAATTTATTTCAATGTAGTAATTTACTAAAAATTAGAAATACTTGTATTTTCAAAGGAGGCTCTATAAAAAATATGCATATTAAGCGACCTACACTCTAATATATGCAAGACTTCTTCGAAATAATTGTAAGAATCTTGTTTAGTCTGTGTTTAATATCTATTGTTTAAAATCTATGCGAATCGAAAATATTTGCATTTAGAAAAGAGGACGAATCTCCTTTTATGGGCCTTTGTGTCCATTGAAAATACTAAGATTGGAATATTTATCCATTAGACTCTAGCACTAATACGCCATATTTCATCAAATCAGAAAATATGAACTCCCATCTCAGAAATGATGCAAAATATGACATCTCCAGTAAATCAGAGTTACATCAGCCGATGCCATAACACGCTGAGATATATCTTTAACACATACGCACACACATACACACAAACACATATATGTATATACTAAATGTATATTCCCGGCGTAACCCGGTCGAAACATATTGTCGAACGGAGGGAATATTCACATACTATTAAAGATACATCGAATATCTTAACTTCTTACAAAAAGTGATCAATGTTAGATTTTGGAAAGCATAAGACACATCCATCTTGGTATATGAAAATCAAATGCGGAGTAACTCTCATGGCTTAAAGGGGAAATAACTCTAATAGCTCAAAGCGGAATAACTCTGATAGCTTCAAAATATAATTTTACTTCCGCTTTTAAACGTTGTCAGCTATTAATAATTGAAAATATATTACATTATATATAAATTGAATTAAAAATAAATAAAATAAATCAGCTTTAAATATTTCTAAATAGAACAACTAAAACGATTCTATTACAACAAACAATTAATAATAACATCGAGCTTATTCTTAAAATAGATTTTTTTTAATGTAATATGCAAACGAGATTACTCATTGAATGTAAATTTCCTTTGGATAAATAGTATATATATATATATATATATATATATATATATATATATATATATATATATATATATATATATATATATATATATATACAGAAATCACGCTGGAATAAAAGTCCATTTTCAGTATGAAAATTAAATTGTGAAGCAGTGTACCTTTTTTGTGCATATCAATTAATTTGGAACAAACAGACATGAATACGGCTTTATTATAGATATAGTAAGTGGTCTGTTTTGATTATTATAATTTTTACATAAAATATACTTATAAAGTTTGACCTTGTATTAAGCACTTTTGAAAAAATTTAATTCATTTGTTCATTTGAGGAATATATTTGAACTTGTTTAATTATGTGTGTGTGTGTGTGTGTGTGTGTGTGTGTGTGTGTGTGTGATTTAGTGGATGAAAATTCGACAGAATGTATATAATAATAAGTTTATTTCTACCTAACTAAATTTAATTCACTGTCTAAAATTTTATCAAGCTTATAAAACAGCAAATTTTAAATTTAGTATTTTTATTTTGAAAGAATTCTTTTTGAAAATGCTATTTATGTTTAATATACATTTTAAGACTACATGATAACCTCACGTCCAGCTAAGCTAATGTTGATATGGTTGAGACGGATTGTGATACTGCACAGTCACGTTGATACACCGGTTCTCGTCAGATCACCGAACTTAAGCAACATTGAGCCTGGCCAGTACCAGATGGGTGACAATTTGGGAAGGCGAGGCGCTGTATGTACCGCGAGGTAAAATACCAGGTTGGGAAACTGGCGCAGTCTATCCTTCTCTCGATGATAGATAGGCCTCTCTTAAGCCATAGCAGGCAACCCATCTAGTGATGGCGTCACGATAAAAAATACCCTTCATAGCCCTAGCGACGCATCAAGTATTCAGCTACGGACAAGATTTGAATTGCACTACAAACTCGTGTAATGAGTTCAATCTCGGCTGCGACCATATGTTACGTTTTTTAAGCTAGTCTTTATGCATACTTTCCTAAACTTTACCCGTTTTTTGATACTTGATTTTCGCCTATTATCACAAGCTAAACAAATAATTGGAAACGAATCAATCTCCAAATTTCTTATAATATGTGCGTGTTTTCACAATACACGGGCGCAGAAATGCCTGTCATAGTACCCAGTTGTTGGTATATCAGGCAGTGAGATGAACTCATAATTCTTGTAAAATCATCCATCAAGAAAAGGAAACTAATTTCAAATTTGTGTTTCTGCACCGTTTCTTCAATCATTAAGAAAACAGGTTTTGTGGAGGAAGAAGAACGTGCTATGCGTATCGTACAAGCACACCATATAGTTATCCACATGTACATTCTTACTAAATTAAATGTAAAAATTAGACTGTGGATATACTTTCGAACGCCTGGTACTCTAATTTCTCCTACTCTGTTCTTTAGTCCTGATATTGCATGAGTGAAATTTATGACACAGAGGGAAAAATCTCTGTTATCAAAGTTAGCTGTTGTGTGGGGATATGATTTGTGTATACAGATTATTCTTTTTTTTTTAAGTATGAAGGAGATAAATGTTTTTCTCGGCTCATTTTATCCGTCTGATAGTACAAGAACCCAATTGATAGAGTAAATTCCAGGTTGCAAAATACCTGTAATATAATGGGAGGGAGATGTAAATCGTGTATATATTTATGAGTTTCTATTACCGTCAAGTGTATGATTGTATGCGAGTGTACATACGTGTGATCGTTTATCTAAAGTTCGTTGTGTATGTACATTTAAATACAGTTCATGGCAGATAATAATATGAATAAGTACATTTACAACGCAAAGGACGAATAACATTTATTCACGATTTCAACATCTAGCCAATCGGAAAATATATTTGGTTTAACTTAGATCTTATCTTGACAGAAAGCTGCAAAGAAAATTCTACCCAAGAATGACATATCCCCAGGGTTGATTTTCGGCAACTTTTTCCGGATGTTTTCCCCCTGGAAAGCTGCAACGCTCGTCTATTGATAAACGTTGGACCTCCTCGCTCCCCCGAGTAATTCAATCCATTACGACCGGTCGGCTTGATTATCTGTCTGCCTCTTTCATGCTCTAAACACTAACTAATTTCCACCTATATCAAAAAGATCATCTCCCTTCTAAATGGCGTCATTAGTATACGTTACTAAGATAATCACCTGATGTTTTTACATGTCATTATTTCTAAGTTGCCAACTAAATTGTTATGATAACAGTTTTAAGTTAACATTCCTAAATTAATGTAAATAAATACTTTTATTGTTTGGATTCATCACACTACTGGTGATTTTCAAAGCGTCTTAGTCGATGTAAACTCCGATATTTTTCAGTTGCATTTTGTCGAACGCGGAAATTTGGACGGAATTTTGAGCGGAACTCTTTATTTACTTCACGGGGGTATCATGCTCGTGTTCCGTTGTTTGCTCTACACTTAGTAGTCCGGTAGTCCGATAAATCCAAATAATACGAATAACCAATCCTCATATCAAAAATTCAGAAACGTCAAATAAACATTTATTCTAAATAACAATAACATATTTAAATTAACATTCATAAATTAAAATAAATAAATATTTATTCTAAATATTTTATTATTCTAAAACATTTGACAGACAAAACCTTTTGGCTTGAATAATCATAATAATCGTCGACCAGCACACCTTTCGACGTTGCCCGGTAAATACTACACAGTACAGATTCTTCTGTATTTCTATCTTGTTATTAGTATTTAAACTTGTGTTAGTTTCACGTTAAACCTCTCGTTGCTGTATTAGCATTTCTGTATTCAATGAATTATAATGATAGTTTACTTGATCAATATCTTCGGGTATTATTTCTAACTCCTCTAACACCAATGCGTCATATTTCATCATCAACATATTACAAACATGAAAACTATTCTTCTAAAAAATAAGCATAAACTCCAAAACCTCAACTTATAACGTAAAGGTATTTTTTAACATTAGGATCTAAGTTGTAAATTTCCAAAATTGGAAATCTACTCACAAAAGACATAAATCGATTTGTTGTTTTTATGGGAAACTCTCAAATTACATCGAAGACCTAAACAATATTCTACGAACAAGCAACAAATAAGAACTTTAAGATGACCATGGACATTCAATTTGTGCCTAAGAGAGCTTTTTTGTGTGTATAGCAAAATATATATGTATTTCCGCCTGACACATGCGTACAGTCGGAACGATAGAGTTAAAGTCATTGAGCAAATATCTGGACAAATCGATAATAGGGTGTCTATTTACCATTCCCTGTATGTGTTAGACTTTAAATAATCAGAGTATAGAATGGATAATCTACTCTTAAGAAAACAGCGTATGACTCTAATTAGACAAACCAATTCGCGTATTCGACGATGATCAACATTTCATAACCTTCCGTGATATTTCGTAGCATTTTGCTTTGAACAGTGAACATCTACTATTCTATCTCGTCTGGGATATTTCAGTTATTTAGTCGCTCAATTTTGGTTAAAAATGTTTATCGATACTCAAGTGTTATATATATATATATATATATATATATATATATATATATATGTGTGTGTGTGTGTGTGTGTGTGTGTGTGTGTGTGTGTGTGTCTATCTCTTGTACTTCTACACTGTACTATAAATTGCATTTACATACACATAAACCAATACTTCCAGAAAACTACGTCAACTTTTTATAACTTAGTTTAAGCTAGACAGAATTTACTACAACCTAAATTTTGTTTAAACTTTCTAAAAACGAGCAAGGATTGATTACGAGTTTTATTTCGTCAACCACTACCTTAAACAAAACCTCATGCCTAAGACTATCAGAAAAAAAATATATATCTGTTCACATAAAGACCTCAACGAACTTCATACGCAAGTTCTGCATCAGAAAACTGCTTCAGCATATACACTCCATATTACACTAACACACCAGAAATATCACTCTACTATTAAAGTTGATCTTACTATACCAAAGGATTCCAAACATCAAGATAGGTATCCTAACTACAGAAAGAAATATAGGCAATCTTTGGATTAAGGAATCTATATTGATCGTAAAACTGAACCCCGAAATCATTCACCGACACGAATTAAGATCTTCATTTTTAGTCTAATGCACGCAGCTTCACCTCCAAACGTACATATACATACATTTCGAATATAAACGAAAGTAGTTAAAAAAAACTCATGCAAACAAGCATCGGTGAAGTCCCTTGATTAAAACAAGTATAAACTAATTGAATCAGTAACACTAAACAGATAATTATTTGAATAGAAAGAGAATGCCTTGAAAATGGAGCATAATTTATGCCGCCAACTAAATAATTCAGAATACATGGAAATTTTTATGAAGAATTGAAGAAAACAATTTTATAACTTAAACAAATTGATAATTAATGTTTACATAACTTTAAATTATTGAGTCTAATAGACGTAATATAAAAGAAAATTATAAATACACGTAATATAAAAATAAAATTATAAATACACGTGATATAATGAATTAGATTATCCAGTAATCACAGGGCGAAAATACCCAAGATTTAGCAAAATGATTGAACTAAACAGCAAAAGGTATATACATATAATGTATGTATTCATAATATAAATAATACGACAAAGTAGTTTACCTTTGACTAGGTAAATTAAACCAACTGACTTAGCCAAAATTTAGAAAATAAAATACAAACAACATTATAAATGCACGGACTACAAATTAAAATATTAATACTGCCCCTACATTATAAACAATGCATTTGAAAGAACATATAAAAAATAATTTCAAATCGCAAATAGTGTGGGCCAGTTTGGAGTAAAATATATTTAAAATTTTGAAATCAAGAAAAAATTCTTAATCTTAAATATAGTGCAATAAACAAACCCGTTTATTGTTATCTAAATTAGAATAAAAATTAAAAGAAAAATACGATCGCTTGAATTATTATATAACTTGTGCATCCATTGAACAAGAAATTTATTTTAAAAGACGAATAATAAAGAGAGGAAATGCATACAAGTCCGAATGCGACAGATAAAAAGAAAAATTTAACACAAAAAAATCTCACAGTTTTAAGTTTTGTTTACAGAAATAATAGTTCCTGGTCAATGCTTTTAGTGTTGATGTATTTCTTTTTTTTTTTGCTTCATTCATTTTTTTAGGCAGACGACATTTTCTGTTAGCATAACAATCTCTTTTTTGGCTTTGAAAAAATTTACAAAGGAGGATGCAAACAATTTTTTATATAAAAGAGTTTTTATTTCCTTTACTTCTTGAAATTTGTCGGGAAATCATTTGAAAATACTTGTTTTGTTTTTCTTTTCTTTTCAGGGGAAATTTTAAGAAAAACAGTTCAGCGTCGTCCTTTTACTCGGTAAAACATTGTTAAGACGCTGGTAGAATGTTGAAAAAACCTAGCCTAAAAAGCTAAAATACTATTTTCTTTTAATATTCTTTTTTTCTTGAAATTTATATTACGAATAAAAAATCATGTTTTTTACGAAAAGATATCAAAAGCTAAAATAAACCAATTTTTAGATTAATCGTCACTTGTTATGTTATACATTTCTATTTCCTCTTTATAGATCGAATTTACTTAAAAAGAGAGAAAGGGTTTTAGCGAGGAAACATTTTTCAAAATGAAAAATACTTTAATCGTCACTTGTTATGTTATACATTTCTATTTCCTCTTTATAGATCGAATTTACTTAGAAAGAGAGAAAGGGTTTTAACGAAGAAACATTTTTCAAAATGAAAAATACTTCTCCAGAAACTGGACAAAACTGAACTAATTCGCTCAGAGATATTTTCCACTCTTACAATATTCGTTAATTTTACTAATCAGGAAAACATCGATGTTCTTGGCTTACATCACGTGATCCAAAACAGCCAATGAGAAGGCACCAAAAAGAGATCGCCTACCGAATTGAATAGCTCGCAAAAGATCACACATCTCGATAAATCTTAAATACGTTATAAAATAAATTTTTCAAACATTTCTATTTTAAATGCAATAAGACCAAATAAATTCTGAAAGTATTAAAATATTCCATTTTTACAAAAAAGTAGAGTTCGCTCACAGCTTTTAAAAAACTGTAAACATTCATTCGAAGTTACCCTTCGAGGGCATTCTAACTGTAATAAGCCCTTGTTTATTTATTATTTGAAATAAATTCTGAAACTCCTGTCAAAAAAAAAAATTCTCTTATTAAACTTCATCAACATTAGATCTCAATTTATGGCAAAATAACACACCAAATCAAAAACAGCATTAAGGACACAAGCTCATCATTAACGCTAGATAAAGATATTTCGCTTGAATGGTTCGAATATATTTGTTTGGTTATATGTATATCATATCACCAAACAAATATGATCGAACGCTTTTGGTAATCATTTCAATTCTGTTCTTCGTTGAAAATTGTTACGTGTTACTCAACAGGGTATATTATCTTATATGGCATTGAGTATTTGATATTCGGTCAAGATCGATATTTTGTCAAAAGTTCAATCAGCCCAGAAAATAGTTTTTGAGTTATCAACGTTTCTCTGGTATAAATTTCGGAACACTTCATACAATTCGGAGATGTAAAGCCCAGATAAAACTTTACATTGTCAGGGGGGGTACGCAATCTCACGACTGGTTTATGCTTTTATTTCGTTTTATTTAAGATAAATTGTTTTATAAACTATTTCTTCGTAAACATTTTTTGCGCTGTTTGACATTGACTATTTTTTGTTTGCGTGTCGTTTGAATTGGGACGATCCCTGCTGTTTTTTCAAACTACTTTTTTATTATCCTAATCTAAAATGCTCATTTTGGAGGGGGGATTAGATTTTATCTAAATTAAAACCAATCCTAAGTCTTATTTTACACATACCATAAACAATAAGCATGATAAAGCAACATTTATGCTGATGACACCACCGTCTATGGTAGCACATCTAAGACTGTAAACGACCAATTCTCTCAAATTCTCTCTCCTCTGATCTTGAACACGTGGTACAATGAGGAAAGGAGTGGCTGGTTACTTTTAATGCATATAAAACCAAGATTTTATCTTTACATCATCAACGCTCTGATCCCCATCTGGCATCAATTGAAATGAATGGCTCTCGTCTTGGGGAGGCCTCATGTTTTGACAAGCTTCTGGGCTTGACCTTTACTCCTGATCTGAAATGAGACACGTACATCAAATCTGTTGCCAAGGCCGTTGGAAAAATAGTGAGATCCTTCTATCGATCAAGTAGGTATCTCATTGCTGATGCAATTCCCTACTATATAAGAGCCAGGTACGTCCAAGGATGCAATACTGTTGCCACATCCGGGCAGGAGCAGCTAGAAAGGACTCATCCTGCCTTGATAGAGTTAAAAATAGACTTCGTAGTCTCGTAGATGTCCTCTTCTCTTCCATTACTAACAATTACTATATTGTTTAATTGACCACTGTACACTCTTAACGCTTATCCTCGAGTGGTCTCTTGCGAAAAGAAGTATAAAGGTTCGTGCGAAAAGAATTCTTATTATTATTCGTCTCTTTCTATGCTGGCCCCAAAATATATACTAGTGAATTGATCACCCGAAATTACTTGCAGGGTTCCGGCACTTTATTATAGTTTTGCCATCACATAGGAAAAAACGGTCCTGTTTGCTTCATGTGGCGAGTGTTAGGCTGACTAATCATGAATACGTCTGTGAAACACATCATCACCGAACTGCTTCTTTATAGACTACAACATTGTCATCTTCAAATCCATTGTCAATAATTTCTTGTTATTGACTGAGCTAAGAAGAAATAACATTTTGTTTGTTTTGTTCAGTTCTTTTATAATATTTTTATTATTTCAAGTGACGATTACTTATTTTATAATATTTTTATTATTTCAAGTGACGATTGCCTATTTTATAATAGTTTCATTATTTCAAGTGACGATTACTTATTTTATAATATTTTTATTCTTTAAAGTGAGGATTACTTATTTTATAATATTTTCATAATTTCAAGTGAGGATTACTTATTTTATAATATTTTCATTATTTCAAGTGAGGATTACTTATTTTATAATATTTTCATTATTTCAAGTGAGGATTACTTATTTTATAATATTTTCATTATTTCAAGTGAGGATTACTTATTTTATAATATTTTCATTATTTCAAGTGAGGATTACTTATTTTATAATATTTTCATTATTTCAAGTGCGGATTACTTATTTTATAATATTTTCATTATTTCAAGTGAGGATTTCTTATTTTATAATATTTTCATTATTTCAAGTGAGGATTACTTATTTTATAATATTTTCATTATTTCAAGTGAGGATTACTTATTTTATAATATTTTCATTATTTCAAGTGAGGATTACTTATTTTATAATATTTTATTCTTTCAAGTGACGATCGCTTATTTTATAATATTTTCATTATTTCAAGTGCGGATTACTTATTTTATAATATTTTCATTATTTTAAGTGACGATTACTTATTTTATAATATTTTCATTATTTCAAGTGACGATTACTTATTTTATAATATTTTCATTATTTCAAGTGAGGATTACTTATTTTATAATATTTTCATTATTTTAAGTGAGGATTACTTATTTTATAATATTTTCATTATTTTAAGTGAGGATTACTTATTTTATAATATTTTCATTATTTCAAGTGAGGATTACTTATTTTATAATATTTTCATTATTTTAAGTGACGATTACTTATTTTATAATATTTTATTCTTTCAAGTGACGATCGCTTATTTTATAATATTTTCATTATTTCAAGTGCGGATTACTTATTTTATAATATTTTCATTATTTTAAGTGACGATTACTTATTTTATAATATTTTCATTATTTCAAGTGACGATTACTTATTTTATAATATTTTCATTATTTCAAGTGAGGATTACTTATTTTATAATATTTTCATTATTTTAAGTGAGGATTACTTATTTTATAATATTTTCATTATTTTAAGTGAGGATTACTTATTTTATAATATTTTCATTATTTCAAGTGAGGATTACTTATTTTATAATATTTTCATTATTTCAAGTGAGGATTACTTATTTTATAATATTTTCATTATTTTAAGTGACGATTACTTATTTTATAATATTTTCATTATTTCAAGTGAGGATTACTTATTTTATAATATTTTCATTATTTTAAGTGAGGATTACATATTTTATAATATTTTCATTATTTTAAGTGACGATTACTTATTTTATAATATTTTCATTATTTCAAGTGACGATTACTTATTTTATAATATTTTCATTATTTTAAGTGACGATTACTTATTTTATAATATTTTCATTATTTCAAGTGAGGATTACTTATTTTATAATATTTTCATTATTTTAAGTGACGATTACTTATTTTATAATATTTTCATTATTTCAAGTGACGATTACTTATTTTATAATATTTTCATTATTTCAAGTGAGGATTACTTATTTTATAATATTTTTATTCTTTCAAGTGAGGATTACTTATTTTATAATATTTTCATTATTTCAAGTGAGGATTACTTATTTTATAATATTTTCATTATTTCAAGTGAGGATTACTTATTTTATAATATTTTATTCTTTCAAGTGAGGATTACTTATTTTATAATATTTTCATTATTTCAAGTGAGGATTACTTATTTTATAATATTTTCATTATTTTAAGTGACGATTACTTATTTTATAATATTTTCATTATTTCAAGTGAGGATTACTTATTTTATAATATTTTCATTATTTTAAGTGACGATTACTTATTTTATAATATTTTCATTATTTCAAGTGACGATTACTTATTTTATAATATTTTCATTATTTCAAGTGAGGATTACTTATTTTATAATATTTTTATTCTTTCAAGTGAGGATTACTTATTTTATAATATTTTCATTATTTCAAGTGACGATTACTTATTTTATAATATTTTTATTCTTTCAAGTGAGGATTACTTATTTTATAATATTTTCATTATTTCAAGTGAGGATTACTTATTTTATAATATTTTCATTATTTCAAGTGACGATTACTTATTTTATAATATTTTTATTCTTTCAAGTGACGATTACTTATTTTATAATATTTTATTCTTTCAAGTGACGATCGCTTATTTTATAATATTTTCATTATTTCAAGTGACGATTACTTATTTTATAATATTTTTATTCCTTCAAGTGACGATTGACTATTTTATAATATTTTTATTCTTTCAAGTGACGATTGCTTATTACATTATATTTTATTCTTTCAAGTGACGATTACTTATTTTATAATATTTTTATTCTTTTAAGTGACGATTACTTATTTTATAATATTTTTATTCTTTCAAGTGACGATTACTTATTTTGTAATATTTTTTTTCTTTCAAGTGACGATTACTTATTTTATAATATTTTATTCTTTCAAGTGAAGATTACTTATTTTATAATATTTTTATTCTTTAAAGTGACGATTACTTATTTTATAATATTTTATTCTTTCAAGTGACGGTTGCTTATTTTATAATATTTTTATTCTTTCAAGTGACGATTACTTATTTTATAATATTTTTATTCTTTCAAGTGACGATTACTTATTTTATAATATTTTATTGTTTCAAGTGACGATCGCTTATTTTATAATATTTTATTCTTTCAAGTGACGATTACTTATTTTATAATATTTTTATTCTTCTAAGTGACGATCGCTTATTTTATAATATTTTATTCTTTCAAGTGACGATTGCTTATTACATTATATTTTATGCTTTCAAGTGACGATTACTTATTTTATAATATTTTTATTCTTTTAAGTGACGATTACTTATTTTATAATATTTTTATTCTTTCAAGTGACGATTACTTATTTTATAATATTTTATTCTTTCAAGTGACGATTACTTATTTTATAATATTTTATTCTTTCAAGTGAAGATTACTTATTTTATAATATTTTTATTCTTTAAAGTGACGATTACTTATTTTATAATATTTTATTCTTTCAAGTGACGGTTGCTTATTTTATAATATTTTTATTCTTTCAAGTGACGATTACTTATTTTATAATATTTTATTCTTTCAAGTGACGATTGCTTATTTTATAATATTTTTATTCTTTCAAGTGACGATTACTTATTTTAAAATATTTTATTCTTTCAAGTGACGATTGCTTATTACATAATATTTTTATTCTTTCAAGTGACGATTACTTATTTTATAATATTTTATTCTTTCAAGTGACGATTACTTATTTTATAATATTTTATTCTTTCAAGTAACGATTACTTATTTTATAATATTTTATTCTTTCAAGTGACGATTGCTTATTACATTATATTTTTATTCTTTCAAGTGACGATTACTTATTTTATAATATTTTATTCTTTCAAGTGACGATAACTTATTTTATAATATTTTTATTCTTTCAAGTGACAATTGCTTATTACATAATATTTTTATTCTTTCAAGTGAGGATTACTTATTTTATAATATTTTTATTCTTTCAAGTGAGGATTACTTATTTTATAATATTTTATTTTTTCAAGTGACGATTGCTTATTACATAATATTTTTATTCTTTCAAGTGACGATTACTTATTTTATAATATTTTATTCTTTCAAGTGACGATTGCTTATTTTATAATATTTTATTCTTTCAAGTGACGATTACTTATTTTATAATATTTTTATTCATCTAAGTGACGATTACTTATTTTATAATATTTTTATTCTTTCAAGTGACGATTGCTTATTACATTATATTTTATTCTTTCAAGTGACGATTACTTATTTTATAATATTTTTATTCTTTCAAGTGACGATTACTTATTTTATAATATTTTATTCTTTCAAGTGACGATTACTTATTTTATAATATTTTATTCTTTCAAGTGACGATTACTTATTTTATAATATTTTATTCTTTCAATGACGATTAATTATTTTATAATATTTTAATTATTTCAAGTGACGATTAATTATTTTATAATATTTTTATTCTTTCAAGTGACGATTAATTATTTTATAATATTTTATTCTTTCAAGTGACGATTACTTATTTTATAATATTTTATTGTTTCAAGTGACGATTACTTATTTTCATTAACGTTGTTGTGGCTTAGCAGTAAAAACAGATTAAAGTTTTTCGCCTATGACTATTAGCTATATATTTTCACGACCTCGCCTCCAACAAAACAAAGATGCACCTAACATTTGTGAGTTTAATCGTGTTTACTGCTTTGCAATTTCAGCAATTGCTTAATAACATGATTCATCGGTTCTCCGCTGTTTGGCAAAATAAATAAATACAGCGAATGTGCCATCATATTAAAATAACATGAACCTACCTTGGGACGATTATTCTTGTAGTTGATATATAAAGAAAGCAGCTATGCAAAACAATTATAGAAAGTAAAAACGGATAACTTTTCAATATGGCCGATGCATGACCGAAAAAGAAAGAAGAGCTTCAATTGGCGATTGTTTTTCCATGATATAAAATCGACATAAGCTGTTTTCTTTTCATCCCAAAGCTGGCCATTTCAGATTAAGCTCCTAAAAATATGACCATTACAATTTTGGCCTCTTCGATGACCTTCTCTTTTTAGACTGACCACACGGGAGGCACATGTCGGTCCGCTAAAAACATAAATTGAGTGATATAGTTTTCTTTTCTCCCACGTGAAACGCTAAGTAGAATTACCGCCAGAGTGGCCATTGTCTTTCTTTGCATTTTTGTCGACAGAATAGGGAGGGGGGGAAAGAGGATCCAAATCTATGAGTTTGGACTGGAGAAGTCCTCATCCCTTTCCCCGGAAATTATCTCCCGCCCCCTCATTTACTTTTCGTAACATTTTTGTTTTTCCGGCTGACATCCGGACAGCTTGGGAATTGTGGTCAGTCTGTTTGCATCCCTTTCGAACTAAACCTCATGTCCAGCCCTGGAAAAATGTTCATAGAGAAAAGTCGTATGGATTACATAGGTAAAACTATCTGAATAATTATATATATATATATATATATATACATATGTGTGTGTATGTGTGTATACACGTATGTATATATATATATATATATATATATATATATATATATATATTTATTGATATATATATATATGTGTGTGTGTGTGTGTGTGTGTGTGTTTATATATGTATGTATTGAATCACCAAAAACATTCGTTTAATTTATTCAAATAAATTGGATGAATGTTTTTGTGGTAATCCTAAAATACGCTAACCTAAATATATAAATGTTTTTGAGGTAATCCTAAAACAGGCTAACCTAAATATATAAAACAAAATCCATATAATTTAAATTCAATAATAATACATTGGACTACGCGATCGCAGTGGATTATAAAACGCTTATTTAGAAAAGAAATCGATTTATGACTATTTATTTATGAAATGATGAAAAATAGTTTTATGTTCAGTCGAACAAACTTAATATTTCGTAGCAAATGAAATGAATGGATTTCTCACGATACTGTGACGTCACTAAATCCTCACGCCTTACACCAGAATAATAATGTTTTTATGATAAACTGAAAAAAATTATTTTCTTATTACAAAAATGTATTTTTATCTTACAAAAAATGATATTTAAAATTTTTCTAATTAAAAACTAAAAGTCACAAAAAATGCTCGTTTCAGATTATCTGAAAGTAAAACTTTAGGCTACGCTTCAAATTCAGATATTTTAAAAAAGAAAAATGTTTCTTTTTCGACCTTTTTCAACGCGTGTACAAATCTTCATTTTTTTTTCAATTTATTTCTAGAGAAATAGTTTCTTATACGAATAACACTACTTTTACATTTTTCAAATCTTTTTTTTTTCAATTTATTTTCTAAAGAAAATAGATATTAATGAAACTCTTTAACTTGCAAATTGACGCTGCATCTCGTTTTTTTTTTGTTTTTTTTTTCATTTTTCTTAAACTTTTTCTTCTAGGGGATGGGACATCCAACCAGATGTCTGACATTTACCCCTATTTTAGTGAGTCCAACCAAGAGATCTTTTCAGGATTCTAGCCGTCTCTTTCAGTGCAATCGTTTGTATTTCACTTGCACTTGGTTCATCGGGTATGCTTGCTATGTACTTTTTAAAGTTCTTTTTCATAAGCCCAGTTGCTCCTATGATGACTGGTATAAATGAAAGTTTTTATGCATAAACAAACTGGCCCTTTATTTGCAACAGACAAACATAATTTCTAACATAAGATACATATCATTACATTCTCTCTGAGAAACGATTCATTTATTGCTAATCGTCTGAGGCGCCCTACTGTGATACCAACGGAGCTGCTCGGGCATTATTATAGGTCAAGAGTGCGATTAGTGTGGTGACAGATCAAGACTACAATTGACCTTGTGTGTAACTCCTGACAGGATATATATATATATATATATATATATATATATATATATATATATATATATATATATGTGTGTGTGTGTGTGTGTGTGTGTGTGTAAAATTAAATTTTTAAATGCAGTCAAAAATAAACAAACGAGCTAGTAATATTGCGACTAACATATTAAATATATTTAACAATTAATATATATATTCGTAAGAAATATATATATATATATATATATATATATATATATATTGATTCATAGTTAAAAATAATATTCACCACACCTCTCTTTATTTCTCCTGCCTTAACATACGACGTAAATCACAATAACTAAATAAAATTAAACCGATAACGACAAGCCAAAATAAAATTAATCTATAATATTAATCTAATCTGTTTGTTGAAATGTATGTATGTATGTATGTATGTATGAATGCCTAAAACTTTTGACAGAGGCGACGGATTTTCATGCGATTGGAATCGTTTTGAAACCGGCCATTCGGAAGACAAATATCGAAAAATTGGCTAAAAACATTAATTTCTCCATCCTCAATTGGGCACATTTCTACAGGGAGGGGGACAGATTTTTCGCCGATATTTTCGAAAGTCATTCCCTCTTTTCGATCGACTAGTCTTAATTTAAACCTTCGCTACTTCCAGTTTAGCAAAGGACGCAACGGCAAAGACGTCAAGTTATTTTTTCACTTTCTCCTTTGCGGTAGGGGTTCGAGCCGGCCTGCCTACTACTACGTTTTTTTGCCCAACACCCCCCCCCAAACGCCGGGCAACGCCGGGCAACGCCGGGCAACGCCGGGCAACGCCGGGCACCCAGGCTAGTTGTATATAAAGAGGATACAAGAAAAAAGTCTTTTTAACAACAACAAAATTGCTCCTGACGACGATCAATGATCAAAAGCGCTAGAATAAAATGGCCAAAAAAGTCACTCAGCAACCTAATACACAACTTACCAACTGAAACGAGAAAAAATGTTCGGCATATCGAGAAAATCAACAACCACAGAAAAATAAAATAAAAATAGACAGAAAACTCTTTCGTATTTAATCACACGTATATATATATATATATATATATATATATATATATATATATATATATATATAGTGCCACGCAAAAGTATTGGATACATTACATTTTTGCTTTATAACTTTAATTAGGGTTCAAGATTTTAGCTAAAATTTGGTCAGTATATTCGTATTACTATTCTAACTAATATTTGGGGTAGTAATTACAAAATTAAAGTTTAGAAAGTTTATATTAAAGGAAAAATATAAATCAAAAACGCAAAAGTATTGGATACATTGATTTAATATTTGGTTGCATAGCCTTTATTACGTTCAACGGCTTCCAATCGCTTTCCATAGTTGCACACATATTTTTGCAAAGGTATGTAGGTATTTTGCGCCATTCTTCTTTTCAGAACTGTTCTAGTTGTTAATATTTTGTGGATTCCACTTGTGAACATTGATATTCAATATTTTCCACAAATTTTCAATTGGGTTGAGGTCTGGAGACTAACTGGGTCAAATAAAAACGTCAATTCCGTTATTTCTAAGCCATTCTTTGGTTAGTTTGGCAGTATGCTTGGGATCATTGTCCTGCTGAAATACAAAATTGCTATTATGTCCCAACAAATCAACAGAATTCTGGAGATTTTTCTCCAAAATTTCCCTGTACATACGTCCATTCATTCTACCATTGATGATTTCTAGTTCACCAGTACCTTTGGATGAAAAACACACCTATACTATAATCGAACCACAGCCAAACTTTACCATAGGAATGGTATTCTTTTTGTTATAGGCGGTGCCATTTTTACGCCATACATGTGTTGCTGTGTTTCTTCCAAAGATTTCGATTTTCATTTCGTCTGAACAGATTACCTTGTTCAGAAATTCTTGGGGTTGTTCCCCATATGTTTTAACATAATTCAAACGTGATCTGACATAGTAATTGTCTGTATTTTTGAGATGAGGTGTTTTCATTGATTGAGATTGTCGGACTGACTTCCTCATCTTGGTTGTTATTAAATTAATTGTCCTAGTGACATATGGCCGAGTGGTCCTCGACGTTGTATCAAAGTTTACAGTTACCCAAAGGTGCTGAGTTCAATCCTGAACGAAGGCAGTGAAAAAAGTAACATTCAAAACAGAGAATCAGCAACTATGTCCCAGAGCCTAGCTGGAGTCCGAACACGGTACCCCCGTAATAATAATAAAGGGTTGGGTTCGAGACTCCAAACAAACGGTTCCCCAGTTCGATACAAAACACCTGATGAAGGCTGGAGGGCAAAACGGCCGAAACGTTGTGACAATAACAACCAAGATGAGGAAGTCAGTCCGACAATCTCAATCAGTGATCTGACATGTTTAATGGAACTTTTTGGGGGGACCTTGATACAAAACCTGCACGATTTAGAACACTACTACCTCACATTAATCCCAGATTCTCTAAGGTCGATTTGAATTTCACCACGAGTAAGAAAAGGGTTTTTGTACCTTTCTGCTTACCCACATTGATTTTTTTTTTCGTTTAATTTCCTTGGCCAACCACATCTTGGAAGACTTGCAACAGCTTACCCAGAGTTTTTAAACTTTCTAATAACATTTCCAACTGTACTAAGTTGTAGATTAAGTTCCCTTGAAATATCAAGGGAACCATATAGAAAGTGAATGCAGCAAACTGGCCCAAAACGAATACAAAAACAGGCATGACCAAGTGGGGAGGGCGGTGCACTAGGAATTGTGCAAACGACTGCATTTTGAGCGTATAGACAAATGGTACAAGCATGAACCTGCAACAGCACTCGGAAACGAGAACCACAAAATCCTATGGGACATGGACATACAGACGGACAAATCCACCCAAGCAAGAAGACCAGATGTAATAATTAACAAGAAAGAAAAATCCTGTCAAATCAGCTGATCACAAGGTGAGTATGAAAGAAAAGGATAAACGAAGCAAATACACAGCGCTAGCCAGAGAGTTAAAAGGGAATTGGATGATGAAGAAAATCAAAATAGTACCGATAATAGTAGGAGCACTAGGAACAATTCCGAAAAACTTCGAAAAAAGAATGTCAAAAATTGGAATCAGAGGAATAACTGCAAAAGTACAACGACTAACGATAATGAAAACGACTGAAACCCCTTGAATGCGGAGAATAATAGAAGAAGACAATATAACGAATAAGCGTTTCAGGGAATGAAAACACCGAAACTGCATATCTACAAGTTCTACACCCCATCACGCATCCCCCCATTGTTTCATCACCACTCCCCCCAATAAAAAATGATACCAAAGTGCCGAGAAGGGTCAAGAAAGACGATGATGCAAACTCATTTGCAAATGCTATCGAAGGAGGTGGAGAGAGCTGAACGTCTGGGGAGACCTGTTGTCACTCAGCTTCCAGAGAACACCACAGATTTCCAATCAGATCGTTTGTTGACTTGTGTGAAAGCTCCATGTAAGTCAATAATAATACTACTACTACTACTAATAATAATAACATAAAATGCTACATGTCTGTCGGTCTTCATACTTTCAAGCTCTATCTGTTTCGAAATTTAAAGTCGCAGAGCGGTGGCAGAGGGAGGGGGTGCTCAAATTATTGGATTTTTTACGGACCGTTCTTTTATTGGGTTTTAGCTGATTCAATAATTTTTTTCAATGAACAAAAATTGGTAAAAATTGAAACAAATAGTTATAAATTTTGTACATTCATCGTAGTTTATTTTGAATTTTAAATTAGTTCATATGCGTGTCACGTTATTATAGTGGTAACGTCACCAACTTTGAATGCTACAGCTTTTCTTTCAGTTTCTGATTCTAGCTGATGGCACCCAAATACCTCTATGAGAATATATACGAAATCTGGATGAATTACAATATCATATTCAAGCCTTTTTACGACCACGCAAAGAGACGGAAAAATAAACCACATAATAAGCGAATGCAGCAAACTAGCCCAAAAAGAATACATAAATAGAGACGATCAAGTTGGGAAGGCAGTACAACTAGGAATTATGCAGACAACTGAACCTTGAACACCCAGATAAATGGTATAAGGACAAACCGGCAGCAGTACTTGAAAATGAGGGTTACAGAATCCTATGGGAAATGGATATACAAACAGATAAATCCATCCAAGCAAGGTGACCGGATGTCATACTAGTTAACAAAACGGAAAAGACCTGTAAGATTTTAGATTTTGCCGCTCAAGCAGTTCACAGAGTGAAGATCGAGACGGAAAAGAACTGGTCAGAGAGCTGGAAGATAAAAAATGTCATGGTAACACCAATAATAGTAGGGGCGCTAGGAACAATACCAAAAAACTTTGAAAAGAGAATGGGAAAGATTGGAATCAGAGGGATGACTGGAAGGATACAACGGATAACAGTAATAAAAACTGCTGAAATATTAAGGAAACCCCTTGAATGCGGAGATTGGTACACATGAGATAGAGGCACAAACTGGGCATAGAGAAAATGCACAAAGGAGTATCATTTGGAATCATGAAACTGGAACTGTATATTTGTAAGTTAAACCCCTACCTTCCCCTCAATTTGTGTGTGTCACCAAAAACTGCCCAACAGTAAATAAGCGAGGAGGGTCAAGGAGGATGGAAAGACCGAGGAGAAAAAGCATTAGCAAGACCTTCGCTGGATGAGTGCAAAGAGGACTGGGACCTTGGGGAGGCTTTTGCTACCCAAATTCCAATAAAACCAATGGTTGCTACCAACGAGAAATCAATGGTAAGCGACTGTTATGATAACGTACATCCATCTGCAGTGGTTATCAAAAGCGGTGGAGAGTACTGGAAATCTGGGGAGAATTGTTGTCACTCAGACTCTAGAGAATTTCAGATTTAGATGATTATACCTGACGAATTCTCACGAAAATGAAACGCGGAATATTCTGTGTAGCTTAATTGCCATATATATTTTTATAATTTACTATGTATATATATATATATATATATATATATATATATATATATATATATATCAAATGTAATTAAATCCTTCTTAACTAAGAGAAGAACCCAGGTTGTCCTCGACGGTGAACAACATCTAAACAATATAAATGCGGGAGTACCTCAGGGATCTCTCCTTGGTCCTTTATTATTCCTAATATTCATAAATGACTTCCCTTATAAACTTGTCTCGGAGATGGGTATATTTGCTGACGATACAACGCTCTATAACAGGCACGACGGGAAAACAAATGAACACATATCTAAGGAAATCGTAGAAACACTAGAGGATGACCTCCGATCTGTAGTGGAATGGGGACAAAAATGGATGGTCACATTCAATGCTGCCAAGACTAAGCTTGTTTCCTTCAATAATTACAAGAAACCTTCTCTACCGCCAATAGCAATGGCCAAGAACACATCACCTAAAAGTACTTCTTTTAAATTCATCGTCCTAACGTTCACAGGGAACATGAGTTGGAGCAGATATATTGAGAGCATTGCCAGGGCTGCTGCCAAGAAGGTGGGCTCTCTCTACCGTGCTAGAAAGCTACTTACGCCTGAAAGTATCCTATACCTCTATAAGGCCACCATCTGTCCATGTATGAAGTATTGCTGTCATATTTGGGTTGGCTCATCTGCTACTAGTCTATCGCTCCTGGATAGCGTTCAAAAGAGATTCGCTAACCTGATAGGTTCTGAACTGTCATCTAAGTTTCAGCCTCTATCCCAGCGTTGCATCATTCTGCCTGTTATACAAGTACTACTGCTCTGACCAACTACAAGCACCCGTACCCCCTCGTCGTAAATACCTCCGACAAACCCGGCAAGCAGCTAAATCTTATCCCTACACAGTAGAGATATTTAGGTGTAAGAAAGCCTTCTACTCCAATAGTTTCTTCCCTCGAACTGCTGGACTTTGGAACTCCCTCCCGGGATTCTGCTTTCCCAACTGTACTGACATGCAGAAGTTCAAGTATAATGTAAACATACATCTTGCTGCTCAACTCCCTTCATAATACCCATGCAACCTATGTCCCCAATAGTAGCCCCCTACTTCAAAGTGGCACTCTGGCTTGTTTGAGGTGAAAATTGAATTTTAAAAAAGCGGAACAAACTAACCGATAGCTGTTGAAGTTGCTATAAGAAATAGAGCTGTCAATGTAAAGTTCGCCCCTTAAAAAACCACTCTTTATATATATGAGTAAAGTGTTTTTGGTTACCTATTTCCGTACGATTATAAGCAGGTGCGTGTATAAATATTGTTTAATATTCATCTATGTGCAACTTTGCACTGACTTTAGATATGAATATTTGTTTGGCATTACAAAAAAAAAAAAAAAAAGGAAAAGAAAATATCAAAGATAAAATAAGACAACTTTAGTATAAGTTTCTACGGAAGGAAAAAGTAAAGGGTACGAATGTCCCGAGGCAGGCGACACGTGACATTCATTCCATTTCGATAATTCAGACTGTCAAAGTTTCGAACTTGCAAGAGTCGTGGATAGTGGATAATGGATATATCCATCTATTTAACAGGCCGGATATCAGGTATACACGTTTAAAAACAGAGAAGAACAAAAGGGAATGGATATTTTTACATACCATCCTACATGAGATATCGATACGCGCATTGTATACGTTTAATGAGGATGATGCCCATTGTCCGGCTTTCGAAGGGCAAAGTTGGGGCCGTTCTCTTGATGATTTGATCCTTTCCTCTGGTTGTTTGGTGTATGCAGAAAGAGAGCAATGACGACGTTTTCACTTAAAATATGTTTTATTGTCTTAACACCGGCCCATTCAGCATAATGGTTAACGTTTTTGCTAATAAGCGATAACCTAGGGTTCAATCCTTGATCGAGTCATGTCAAAGATTCAAAATTGGTATTTAATGTCTTATGGATTAAATACTCAACATTATAAAGTAAGGATACAACGCAAGTAGAGCGATCCTGGAAAATAAGTGTCGTCCTCCCTTATATCTCGTTGTAGTTTTCAGATAGGAATAGACTATGGCCGACTCCTTTACTTTTACTCAAATAAGACTAAAACTTGCTAAGGTCGAAATATCGGAGCCAATGAACTTTGCAAACATGTTTCTGTGTTAATAATTTTATTATTTAGTAAACTTTCTTATCATTTCATTCCATAAACTATGCATTTCATTAACTAATAGCATTGCATTACCTATAAATTATTTATCAACTAAACCCTCTTATATATCAGCATTTGATATTACGTGTAGATTCATTTAAAAAATCTTAGCCGTACCTGAAATTCCACTTCAAATCTTTCCCTTTCAAAGAATTAAGCCATCCAACCAGCTATCTACAATCCGTATAGAGGTACATCTCATTTCAAATGTAATTCGCCGTCAATCTTACAATTTTACAGGTTTTATCTACAATTAACTTTAAATAAAAAATATATTGCGAAAAGTAATATTTAACGCGGACTGCGTCAATGCATCACGGTGATAAGTTGGTAACGATACGGATTGAAGACCTAGGTCTTCCAGGTTCGAATCCAGTTTATTCAATCGACACACTTTCATAAAAACCACGCCTGATAGTGTGGCTAAGGTTCTGAGATGATAATAATTCTCTGTTTCATTTTTTTAGATGACTAAAAATTTTATTTATGTATTTATTTATTATTATTTATTTATTTTTTTTTTTTTGGTGTGTCAGCAACATGAAATTAGTGAAAGCAATTCACAACTACTTGAAAGGACTGCAAATAAAAAGATTCAGTAAAAATTTTGCCGAATGTACAATAAAGGTCTACTCCGTTTATTATCTCATCTGTTATACGTCATTTCTTATGAATAAAATATTTAAAAAATCATTTTATACTTTGTTTAATTTAAAAAATATAGATTCAATTTATTTCGAGAAAAGAAAAGACACCATCTTATGAAGGATACAAATTACTACCAGAACAGTAGCAGAAACTCGCCATGAAGCAAGCGAACAACAGAATGTTGGGTTTGAAAGAAACAGCTTACCTTATAGGCTTGTATATAATGATGTTTATCAGCTGTTTTCACTTGTGAAGCAATCCTTTTCGGATAAAGTTAGTGTCAAAAGAGTAAACACGCCTTTCTAGGGCTTTCCTCATCTTAGTTTTTGTATGAAATGCTGTTGTTGTTTTTTTTTGGGGGGAGGGGGGTATTCCATTGCCTATCTTAATTTTTTTTTTTACTCGTAAATTTTATATAGTCATGTTTTATGCAAATACGTGTTCCATAACTTGTATAAGTAGTTTATTACTCTCCCTCTTGTTCCTCTTCATCTCTCGATCTCGTTGTTTATTAAATGAAAGGAAAAACATAAAGATTGAAATAGTTATAAACGAAAGACACTAATAGTTAATTTTTCATTGGTGACGAAAAATAGAAAGAGCGATATATATATATATATGTATATATATATATTTATATATATATATATAAATATATATAAATATATATATATACATATATATATATACATATATATATATATATATATATATATATATATATATATATATATATAAACATTCATTCCTTCACCCTCAATGGGGCAGTTTTCTACAAGGAGGAGCCGGGTTTTTTTCGCAGATATTTTCGAAAGTTATCAACTCTTTTCAATTGACTAGCCTTAAATTTGACGGTCGTAACTTCCGGTTTTGCGATGGACGCAACAGCAAAGGCGTCACGTTTTTTTTTCACGTCCTCTCCTCCGTAGCGGTACGGTATCGGGCCTTCCTGCCTGCCAACTACCATTTCTTTTTATTTTGCTCAACGCACCTCTCCAAACAACCGGGTAACACCGGGAACCCAGGCTAGTATAACAATAAATACAAAATTTGCATTAATCAAAAGATCATATTTAAGTGTATTTTACGACCGGGCAATGACGGCCGGCCTGCTAGTATATATATATATATATATATATATATATATATATATATATATATATATATATATATATATATACGTATGGGCACTTGCATGTTAATAAATTGAAGATGACCACTGAAAAAAAGATATCGACAAAGAAGCTAGCTGGTGTGAAACTAAATACTGCTAATATGCGACAACGACACCAGAAAACTCGCGGGAAAGAAGATACTTGCACTCGCACGTCTTCTTTACTTTTATTGACCGCGCTTGAACCCAGCATCTTTAAAGTATGCGCACATGGGATTTTGTCATGGAGATAAAGGCTAAGCCAAAGCGAAAGATCAGGTGAATTAGCAGTGACAAAGATCAGAACTTCTACGCAAAGGGCAAAGAAAATTAAAAGAAACAAGATAAAACTACTACTATTACTACTACTGATAATAATAATGGCAACAACAACTATCGGGAGTTTGTGAAAATTCCACGGTGCTTTCTCTATTAATCGTTATAATTTATTGTTAATAATAATATTCATCTTGAAATAAAATTTCTATCATAGTCAATACTATTAAGAACAGAAATGACTATTTTTTCTTTTGTGAAAATAATTGTCATCGTCAGCTAATTTATATGTCTGGCAGTATTCTTAAATACGAGGTGCGTGCAATAAGTAATGCCCCTTACCCACTTCCAGTTGTCTAATCTAGCTGAAATTTTGCATGTGCAATAATTTATATCTCTACGGGTTATGTGGCAAATTACAGCTTTGAACTAATTGTGGTTTCTGTGGTTTCTGTTTTACAGGTGTTTGAACTGAGTCAGGTGTGAAATGGAGCCTGTTGAATGTCGAGCAGTGATCCAGTTTTTGTATTTGAAAGGAAGCACACCACAGGAGACTTTTGATGAAATCAAAGAAACTTATGGTGATAATGCCCCATCATATGACCTTGTAAAACGCTATCATCGTGAATTCAAACATGGCCGGAAGTCTGAAACAACTCCCAGACTTGGTCGCCCCCCTCCTACCAGGCATCTGATGAGGCATCTGTCCGTCAACTTGAGGCTACTATTTTGGAAGATCGGCGCATTACTATTTGCCAAATAGTCCAAGATGTCAAGATTAGTACAGGGTCTGTGGAAGCTATCATTCATGACCATTTGCATATGCATAAGGTGTCTGCCAGATGGATTCCCAGGTTGCTCACACCATTCCAGAAGCGATAACGCGTTGAGTGCTCGAGGATGAATTTGGAGATGTGCCAAGAAGATGAGTCAAAGTTTTTCAAAAGACTGATTACAGAAGATGAAACCTGGGTCCATCAATATGATCCAGAGACCAAAGCCCAGTCAATGCAGTGGAAGCACTTGGACTCACCACCTCCAAAGAAGGCAAGGGTGCAGCCCTCCGCTGGCAAGGTCATGCTCACAGTCTTCTGGGACCAGGGCAGAGTAGTGATGACAGATTTTCTGGAAAAGGGTACCACAATTTTGCTTCACTTTTGAGGAAATTAAGGGAAGCTATCAAAATCAAGAGGCGAGGCAAGATCAGCAAAGGTACCGTCCTCCTGCAGGACAACGCTCCGGCCCACAACTCGCATGTCGCCAGATCAGAAGCTGACGTGATATTGTAAACAAACGTAGACGGAATTTAACGGAAGACATTATCATTATTATTTATTTATTTACTTTTTTTGCGAATTAGACTATCGGGAAAATTATTCCTCGTAATATATAATAATCAATAGAGGATTGATTCTATAATAATACATACGCAATCTAGATAAATTGAAATATCATGTTTTAGCGTATTGTACGATCGGGCAACACCGAGCTGCCAGCTAGTATATATATATATATATATATATATATATATATATAATATATATATATATTTGATTGTTCATAAATATATATATATATATATATATATATATATATAAGGTGTCCAAAAAGATGTATACACACTCCTAAACTGTCTTTGCACTTCAACAGCGTTTTCATGATTCCAGTAGCATCTTAGAATTAATTTATTTCTTAAAATGTTAGCCTGCCTGCAATCACTATTAATGTCGATGAGCATAATCAGCAAAGAAAAAAAAACATCTGGTTTAGAGTTATTTCAAGTGTGCATACACGTTTTCGGAACACCTATTGTACATACACACACACACACACACACACACACACACACACACACATATATATATATATATGTATTGTTTATTTTAGATAAACCAATTACATGGCTACGCTCATAACAAAGCTACTATTTCTGTCAAATAATGACCTTGATCGGATAACATAAACCTTCCATTTCATTTTATTAATGTTCTATGCCATCGGATATTTATGTTACCTGATGAAGGTTATCATCTTACGGAAACAGTAAATTTCTTATTGTCATAAACATGTAATTTGTTTACCTAAAATGAAATAATATATATTCTTGCCCTTTTTTATTGAGCACTATCAATAACCTTGTAAAATGCATTGGTTTTTACTTTTGGATAACTTTAACCTGGAATATATATATATATATATATATATATATATATATATATATATATATATATATATATATATATATATATGCATGCGACCACCTTATAAATAACCATGCGTGTGCCACGAATTTCACTGCTGATATGTTTATTATCTTGAGTAAGACGCACTTTCCCTATCATTTAAAAATTCTAGAGACTATTTTTATTACGTCTTTGAGACCTTCTGTTTGCAAGCAAAAAGAAAATCTTTTAGGACTTAATTTAGTCTCTGTGTAATTTTTTCCCCATTTAGTTTTCGCCCCCCCCATATTCATGACTATTGTGTGTTTTGTGTGTTTTGTGTGTGTGTGTGTGTGTGTTTAATCGTATTTTCCTCGATTTAGCTCTGTTGAGCGAGGAACGAAACCTGATTAGCTAACCTTTATTTTCATTTTTTGTTTTTTAAATCATTATGTTGATTGGTCTGTATTTAGCCATTATTAAATTCTGTACCCCCCCGAAAAATTTTCATATATATATATATATATATATATATATATATATATATATATATATATATATATATAGGTCCTGGATATGACCTTAAACTATGGTGAGGCCCCAGCTTGCGGTCTTTGGGAGTGTGGAGCCACCCTTTAATTGCCATGGCTCCCAGGTCCACTCTGACCCGGAGTGGTAGTACCTGTTAGGGTCCGAACTATGGGTTAAATAAAAACCGACTTGGAAAAAATATATATTCTATTAAAAAAATTTTCTTCAAAATAATTGGATTCGGCATTAAATAACTTGAAAAGGGTTGATATGACGAAACACAAACAACCAACAGAGACGAAGTAGGTACTTTACATAGTTCGTATTTCGCTTGATCTGTGTTAATAGAACTGGAACAAGAAAATCGTGCGAATTTGAATTTTGTCCATGCTGTCGAAAATCTTGAAGAAAATGAATAAAGAGATTGAGAAACTTAATAAATAAAACGAAAAACGCGCTTCAAAATGATATGTAACATATATATATATATATATATATATATATATCAATGAATTTAATACAGAAATCATTTATAAATGTAACATATATATATGTGTGTGTATATATATATATATATATATATATATATATATATTCAGAGAGAGAGAGAGAGAGAGAGAGAGAGAGAGAATGTGTGTGTATCATGAATACATTTTTTTGCACCTGTCCTCAAAATCTTTAAAATACGTTAGATACAAAACAAATCTAATAGTCAGACCTTACGCATGACGATGTTATTGTTGCGGCACATCCTCATCTCATATATATATATATCACCTGGTCATCTTTCTAAGACTGACCAGGCATCAACGTCGCTTTACAGTGATGGTTTAACGAGAACCGGTGTGCCAATGTGAATATAGTTGTATAAAAGATATTTGCATTTATATTAATATTTATTCGGCTGGAAACTGCAATAAATATAAATATAATGCAATGATCAACAAATACATTTATTAAAAGAATAAGCAACATTCATGGCTACCACCTATTAGATTACAAAACTTTGCTTAGGAGAACTTCCTCTCATCTCTTCATTAAACACAGAAACAAGATTTTTCTTATATATGTATATATATATATATATATATATATATACACGTGCATATATATACATACACACATACACACACACATATATATATATATATATAAAGAAAGAGAAAGAGAGAGAAAGAGAGAAAAAAAACAGACAGACAGAGGGAGAACGTGAAGAGACAATTTCAATAACAGTAGGGTATACGATTCAGTTGATTATTAAGGAAGATTTAGCATAAAATAGGAAATCACTAACATCCGCTGATCGTCCGGTCACCATTGTGGCGAAATAATGCTTCCACGAAACAAGTCGATCGGGGAGTGGTTTCCTATCTGTATTTAATTAGGAGAAAAAGCTGGTGGCAAAGTCGATTTTCTTTTTTTTCCTTTTCTCCATAATTAACAATTATGGCAAACAAACAAAGGACAATAGCTTACAGATTTGAAGGCTTGCCACTGCCAAACGGCGAGGCCATGATTCACGGTGGGAATGTTAACGTATCAGGAGAAAGGTGGCCTCGGACTTTTATGAATACAACAATAAAATCGAAAAAAGCATATAACGAAACATTCATCTAGTATGTTTCATTAGTCAGTTCTTATTTTAATCAACGATACAATTTTTACTGAAAGAAAATCTTATATATACACATACATACATACATACATACATACATACATACATACATACATACATACATATATTTAGTAAGATGATTGATAATTTATAATTGAAATAAAAATCAAAAATCCGTTTCATAAGGAGGTTTCTCCTTATGAAACCGATTTTTGATTTTTAATTATAAATTATCAATCATCTTACTAAATATTAAAATAGCTCTAGGATATATATGCCTATTGAGCTTATTATATATCTACATTATAACGAGCACTGTTTTTCTTGTATTTTAATTACATTAGTGATTTTACTATTACATTAAAATACACTGTGCTCTTTAGACTGCTGTTTATATATATATAAGTGATGGGACGATTCCATTACCGATTCCGTAACGATTCCACTACCGATTCCGTAATTAATTACCGATACAATTACCGATTCCGATTCTTTATAAATCTCTAAATATGTAACTATGAAATTGTTATTTGCCTTGATTACCCTAAAAGCACATCTTAAATTTTAATATATTTTCTCAAACGTAAAAACACGTGGGTGTGAGGTAATCTATAAATTTTAGTTTTACTAAATTAATAAAAATTGATTATTTTATTATTAGTAACAGCAGTTGAGGATTTTTTAAAACAAAATCAAATAAAAAGATAATTAAAGGAATCGGTGTTGGCATCGGAAAATAGGCACAAATTCCATTCATTTGTTGACAGTACGTCTTCACCGTCATGGTTTCTCCTGCATTCTAAAAATCAGTAATGGGTGAGACCGGTTGCAGACCACCAATGAGTCAGCATGACCTTTTTTAATGCAACTCTGGCTTCGGGAAGTGTCGTTGAGCTTCATCGGCGTCTCACCATCGATATAAGCGTCGCTGGTTGCTATAAAGAATCAACTTTTCATCGCAAGTCACAACCCGGTCGAGTAAAAGGTCGTTCTTGTTGCGTAAAAGAACACAGAGATGACACTTCATAACGGTGTTTCTTTTGGTTCTCGTTCAATTCGTGAGGCACCTATATTCCAAGTTTTTTTTTATCTTACAAATCTCTTTCAAGTGGTTAGAAATCGTCGTATACGTTACGTCTAGTTCAGAAGCAAGTTCGCGAACAGTTGTGCAAGGATTGGCTTCAACTAAGACTCCTCATTGATCGTTATAAACATCCGATGGTCGACCACTACGCTCATCATTTTCAAGACTCTCGTCACCGCCACGCAATTTCTTTAACCACCATTGTGCTGTGCGTTCAGTAGTGGTTCTTGTACCAACCGCTTCGTTGATATCGCGAGCTATTTCAACAGCTCGAAGTGAAATTAGAAAATTGTGCGAATTTGCTATTTCCATCTTGTATTCAACATTCTAAAAAGAAGTCATAATTGTTTTAAAAAGATTGTAATTAAAAGGATAACATAGAGTGAAAAACGCCATTTAAAATAGTATATAAAGTAAAGGTATTATAACGAAAACTTATTTGAAAATACAGCATTTAAAATAGTATATAAAGTAAAAGTATTATAACGAAAACTTATTTCAAAATACAGCTTTTAAAATGAGATATAAAGTAAAGGTATTATAACGAAAACTGATTTGAAAATACAGCATTTAAAATAGTATATAAAGTAAAGGTATTATAACGAAAACTTATTTCAAAATACAGCATTTAAAATGAGATATAAAGTAAAGGTATTATAACGAAAACTGATTTGAAAATACAGCATTTATAATGAGATATAAAGTAAAGGTATTATAACGAAAACTGTTTTCAAAATACAGCATTTAAAATAGTATATAAAGTAAAGGTATTATAACGAAAACTGATTTGAAAATACAGCATTTAAAATAGTATATAAAGTAAAGGTATTATAACGAAAACTTATTTCAAAATACAGCATTTAAAATGAGATATAAAGTAAAGGTATTATAACGAAAACTGATTTGAAAATACAGCATTTAAAATAGTATATAAAGTAAAGGTATTATAACGCAATCTCATTTGTAAATACAGCATTTAAAAAATGAGATATAAAGTAAAGGTATTATAACGAAAACTTATTTCAAAATACAGCATTTAAAATAGTATATAAAGTAAAGGTATTATAACGAAAACTTATTTGAAAATACAGCATTTAAAATAGTATATAACGTAAAGGTATTATAACGAAAACTGATTTGAAAATACAGCATTTAAAATAGTATATAAAGTAAAGGTATTATAACGAAAACTGATTTGAAAATACAGCATTTAACATAGTATATAAAGTAAAGGTATTATAACGAAAACTTATTTCAAAATACAGCATTTAAAATAGTATATAACGTAAAGGTATTATAACGAAAACTTATTTGAAAATACAGCATTTAAAATAGTATATAACGTAAAGGTATTATAACGAAAACTTATTTCAAAATACAGTATTTAAAATAGTATATAACGTAAAGGTATTATAACGAAAACTTATTTCAAAATGCAGCATTTAAAATGCGATATAAAGTAAAAGGTATTATAACGAAAACTTATATAAAGTACATCATTTGAATCAAAATTAAAATTCCGCAAGAACCTTCTTCTTCTCAACATTTTATGCGCGCCTTCATTTATATAACGTATAAATTATTTAGTTTATGTTAAGGACTTTATTTACGGGCATGAAATATTATAATTATCGCGCCGGGAAAATTCAATAATTATAATTTATTAGGAACCCGAACAAGAAGGATGAAACTTTTCTCTCTCTCTCTCTCTCTCTCTCTCTCTCTCTCTCTCTCTCTCTCTCTTGCTATTTCTCTCTCTGTTTTTCTCTGTCTGTCTGTCTATCTCTCTCTCTCTCTCTCTCTCTCTCTCTATATATATATATATATATATATATATACATATATACATGTGTGTGTGTTATCCGTAGATAAATAATATGGCATGCATTGTTAAGCTGAGCATTTTAAAGAAGGCATCAAACGTTTACGAATCACAAACCTACGTGTTATCTTTGTTTCAATGAAATATTAACCATTATTAGATTCTCAGACAGAAATTATCAATCAAACGGCCAGTAGGATGAATATAGAATTAATCAGGAGATAAGATTATATAACCTTAAAATGAAATTACAATTGGAAATATTTTTTAAAAATTAAATAATATCAACAATATATAATATAATGCGTATTGCTTAAAGTTATCTGTAACACCAACAATGAACACATTTTTCACTACATCATTATAATATTATTAATTAAGTAATGGAGTTATGACTCTTAGGTTCACATATGCAATCATCAATGTAGATATATGAAATTAAATTAGATTTATAAAATGAAATTTATATATTTAATTAAGGCATCATAAATCGAATATATAATACAGTGTCAAATCTTATGGTAATCAAATAAAACCAGACATAATCATGAGTAAATCATTAATAGCGAGTCAAACGTATGATAAATAACACACACGTAAAACATTACATAGTTACTATTATTTTAATATAACCGAATATTGTAGAAATGGAGAAATAGTATTATAATTTTTTTTACTGGTTTACACAAAATTAAGAAATAATAACTATCTTTTATATCAGCATGCAATGAATAAAAACAACTAAAAAAAATACAAAACTAAAATTAAATCACATAATTTCCTTGTTTCTATGTTTTTCTAATTAATAATTTTATAAAGTTAATCACATTTTCGGATGTTTAAAAATATTTAAAAAAATTTTGCAATAAATTATTAATATTTGATGATTATTAAATTAGCCTTTTTACTAAGAAACGATAACATAGACGCTTTTTAACATTAATTTCCGCATATTAAAAAGATAAAAAAAAATTAAATACATTATAAAAAGGGAGAGACAATGAAAAAAGAAACACAAGTACAAAATGAGTTAACTTTCTACAATGATAAAAATATCACACGAATAACACTTGCTGGTCTACCTCAATCTTTTCCTCTGACGCAAACTTCTTATCGATAATTTCAGTCTTTATTTTGACTGTTGCAGGATGAATTAGTAGGTATGTAAGCATTATTTTGAACACGCTGTGTTCTTGTTGGGGCTTGTTTTCTCAAAAATGATTTATGCTCATTATTGTGCTTACATAATATATATATATATATATATATATATATATATATATATATGTGTGTGTGTGTGTGTGTGTGTGTGTGTTGCGTAGTTATCTCTAATAAAGGGGACCGTGTATGATCGTCTTAATGTCTTTCTATTACATGATATGTTCATATGCTTTAGGGTGTGTGTATGTGTGATATGTAATATATTTTCGGACATACCTTCTGCGCCGTCGATGTTGATCCACCTGGAAATTACTCGTCTTGGAGAGGAGATCTGATACCTGTTTTGGACGACGATTCATTCACTCCAACACGAGGAATTGGTTTTATAGTTTATTTCAGTTTCCAGATGTCTTGCAGAAGGATGGAAAGCGAAACTCTGGTTTGTGTGGTTCTGTTCTACACACGTCAGCGTCCCTTCTAAGTCTAAACCAAATCTCTACAATTCAGCTAACCTGATCACGCGAGTCACACGCAATCCGATCAGCTGACCCTGACTTCCGGTCAACGTGTCTCAATATAATTTACATATCTCCCTCTCTCTCTTTCTCTCATTATTCTATAATATATATATACATATATATATATATATATATATATATATATATATATATATATATATATATTATGGCAGTAGAGTTTAGTTTCCTAGAAGTACATCCAATGAAGCAACATGTGTCTATCAAAAAGTGCTCAATGAGTAAACAGAGCAGGTATAATAAATTTATTTATACAAACATTGATGGCTACATATGTGCATACATGTTTCTATAATCACTCGTGCAGGGGAGATTACGTCCTCAGGCCAAGAATTTTTCGAGGGTAATTCTTGACTTGAAGACGTAATCTCCCCAGCACGGATGATTGCAGAAACATGTATGCACATATGTAGCCATCAATGTTTGTATAAATAAATTTTATAAATATATATATATATATATATATATATATATATATATATATATACTAGCGGGGTTCCGGCTTTGCCGGTCGTAAAATACGTTTGAACACGATATTTTAATTTGTTCAGATATTATTATAGTCGTGATTTCAAAATTTAAAAAATGTATTTGAGTGCTATCAGTTAGAATCGAAACCGAAAGCAAGACTGTAGCATTCAAAGCTGCTGACGTTACCACTGTACCAACATGACACGCATACGAAGTTATTCAAAATATAATTAAGATGAATGTACAAAATGTATAACGATTTTTTCAATTTTGACCCCTTAAAACTTAAAAACATTCTGACAACATTTATAAGTAATTGCAAAAAGAAAAAAGAAAAGAAATATAAAAGCATTTATTTAAGAATTTACAGTGGAGTATCAATTTCACACATAAATCTAAATGGGCTTTTTTCGAGACATTCTAGCGTTTTAGAGTAGTTAACATAAACTATTGTTTTACAACCTTGCTAAGAGAACTTCTGATTAGTTGTAAAAAAAGGTAAACATCGCATAGAATGGCTCGGAAATGATGATCATTTCACGTTAATTTTATATTCGAAACTGATGTGTTATTCTAAATCCTAGAATATTTTTCCGACAAGGTTTTCAAGGTGTTTACACGTAAGAAACCCAAAAAGTAGTATCTAGGTGCCATTAATGTTATTATCATCTAAATTCAAAATACAACTTCTCTCTGGATTGTCGGCGTCCATTAATGAAGTTATGGCGAATAACCCTAAGTCCAGGGCTTATCTCTCCACAGTGTAGATTCAGCTGCTTAGAATAAGGTCACGCTCAAGTCAGGGGTTCTTCTCTGACTGGTGTGAAACCCCCGACAGTCGGCTGTGTGTGTTGTCGAGGCTATTCATTATATTCATTATAATTAAGAATTATATTAAGAATCAGGTGGGCTTAACCCCGCCTCCAAATCCTCAGAATTCATTTCACAATTCTAAAAAAATTCATCTCCGGCAGTTTTTTTTTTCTCAAGTTTTAATAGTAATCTTTGGCCAAGTTTTAAACTTAGAAAATTGCCAAAGATTGCTTTTAGACCATCTGGTATTATTATTATTATCTATATATTAATTTGCTTGTACGTACGGTGTCACGTCATCATCATCGCAAACATTAATTAATGAAACGCGTCATCATCATCGCAAACATAAATTAATGTGAATTATCTCCCTTTATTGTTCGATCTTTATCGGTTTAAATATAGTATAGTATTTTACTTACATTTTTAACGATGTCTTCTGGAACGCTTGTGTTTTTTGTATTCATTAATAAATATATTTTTTACATTTAACGTTACGAGATCGTTTTTTTTTATTGTGCCATTTTATCTTTTTTATTATTTTTATTTACTTTTGAGTGAGCCTTACATAAAAAAAAAATATGTTTAGAAATTAATGTTACAAAAGTCAAGAATAAATCACCAGTCACCATTGGCAAATACACTGAGTAACAGTAACACAGAGTCAAAACATATTTTACGTCTTGTTCTGTTTTGTTTTTGTTTTATGGCATATCAATCCTTTTTCGTGTTATTTAATGCTGAATCGAGTAATTTTTTAACATTTATACAGCTTCACGTTGTTTACATAGTTATTACTTATTTTTTGTTCGTTTTATTTTGCTTCTTTTACAGGCAGTCATCTTCTAATGCCCACCGACAGCGCATACATATTTAAATACTATAAAAAATGAACACAACAATTTTTTTAAATATTTGTTTCATTACTTACGATTAAATTTATTTAAATAGATTTTTGGGTTTGTATTACTGTACACAGATTCGAAAAAGTTGTCAAAAAAACAAATATATAACAAATAAATGTTATCAAAGGCAAGATAAGTTACTTTTCTGCCTAAATGGATATATTTTTCGTGTTTTTATTCAATGTAACATGTTCATTTAGCTCGAAAACCATACAGTGTTTACCGATGTATTGGAACATTCAAGATGGAGTCTGATTCTCTCTTTAACACGGTACGTTTGGGAAAAGATGTTATAAATAAAAAACCGGATAAAATACTGTTAAAAACTCGCTCAATACATGTTACTGTGACATAGGTTGACATATTTTCGGCGGGTTTTTAATAGTATTTTGCATAGTTTTTTTTATTTATAACACCTTTTTCCAAACTTACGGTGTTAAAGAGGGTGTGAGACGCCATCTTGAATTTTCGAATACATCGGTAAACACTGTATGTTTTTCGAGCTGAATAAACATGTTACATTGAATAAAAACATAAAAAGGAAAACATTTGAGAAAAATTATTTAAGATAATCTACTCATGTAATATACGTATCCTCCTATGAGGGTATTTTTAAGTTTATAAAAATATACGTAGATATTACGCAGTGTTTTATAGTAATTAGAAAACTAATAGAAACATACATGTATAATTAAATATTTTTAAAAATTAAAGAATCCTTGTTGGAATCAGTAATCGTATCGGAATCGGAAATAAAGGACAGAATTGGTAATTGCATCGGAATAGTGTAAAATTTTGGCATCGTGGCTCTTTAATATATATGCCACATTATTTTCTGCTCGAATATTAGTGAGTGTTCGCGATCTCCCAGTAATGGGTCCCTAGTGTTGTTTTTATCCGGCTAATGTTATTTTTATTCGCAAAAATTCGAAAAATAAAATATCTATCTAAACCAAACCAATACCTAAAATAGAAATAGTACTTAAGTTTTGCCGTTAAGTTTTTCTACTTAGTTAGTTGGCAAGTTATTGGTCTGTAGTTGTTTGGGCCCATTCTCTTCGCTGTATTTTTCGTATTTATGTCGTTCTTCCTTCGTTACCAAATCTGGTTTTTCCACTTCGTGTATACATCGTTATTATGTTTTGTCTTATATTTTCAGGCGGACTAGTAAATTTTGAAACCAGTATTAATGTATTCTGTCGTTTTTAGCTACATTTTTATTATATTTACTCACTAGGAGTTTCAATCGATCCAACATCAATTACACTAATCAATGTTATTTCCTGAAGTTTGAGCGAGAACAATTCCGCCAGATGTCCAGTACTCTCCGTCATGGTTACGCCCGTTGCGAGTAATTTGCGTTATCACAACATTTATTTTTTGTTGGCAACAGTCGTTGAATTTGAGTGAAAATAAGCTTCGCCAATGTTCCAACAGTGTACGGACTCTTCCAGTGGGGGTAACTTTGGTGTTCTTCCTTCGGTTATTTTCCATCCTCTTTGACTCTTCAAGACGATTTTGTGTGCGGGTGCCATCAGATAAGTGTTTTAGGGTTTATAGGGTTAGGATAAGTTTATGGGATTACGAGGTGCCTTCAATAAGTTTCCAGACTCTTTTGTATAGACATTTAAATTGTCAGTATGTGTTACATGATAAGGGCTGTCCCCTTTTCATGTAAGTATAAAAATAGGGAATTAGTTAAATGTAAATATGAAATAGAATAGACGAAATTCGAACCTCGTAATTTAGGTTTAGAAATAGATTTCGAGAGAGAATTAGAAAATGGAATGTAAAAACAAACCATTGTTTAGCTTAGAGATAAAATAGTTTTAAGAAAAGGAATGTGCATTTGTCAATTCTGTTATGAAATTGAATTGAGGAATGCAACTATAGGATAATTTAATAAACATGTTTTTAACATATTAGAAATATAGGTTACTGAAAATATAGGTTAAATTCCTTTTGTAAACAAAGGAAAATGTTTTGGACACGCATTTTCAGAACACGTGAAAGAAGACACATGGGTATGACGTCATGAAAAATGGGAAGTTCTTGATATAGTTAGAAACTTTAGAGTTAAGCAGGTAGAGTCTGAGGACGACAGACGACAGTCGAACGTCTGAAAGCGAGGCGGTCACCTTTGAAACATAGAATGTAAAACTTTGAATTCCTGACTAAGAAAACCACCGACCGGTCCATGGAAATAAACGCATCATGTGTTTTTATAAACGTCGTCTTTGTGTTGTAATTCTACCAAAAGGTAAAGTGAAATTGTCATTATATGTCTTATATATCCTGTGTTTTAAAATGTCTTCACATACACAATGTCTCTACATCTCATATCTACAATGTGAACATTAAGACTGTCTCAACACTGTCTCCTCACTCCAAGAGCTTCTACTACACTTCTAAGTATGAACATTTTATATATATGAATCTCTTCATAACACGAACACAGAACGCAACATCTCTCTTAATAAGACTTTCTAAGACTCACTTTTAATAAGACTTCCTAACAACGAACAACAACAACAACAATAATAATAATAATAATAATAATAATAATAATAATAATAATAATAATAATAATAATGAAACGTCTATATAACAATTGCTATACATCTTAGAAGATGACTGACCAATTTTTATGATTCCAGGTTCAAATGAACAGCTACAGCAGAAATTTGAATACACCTTACTAAAGCCTGATTTCCACAGATGATGAATTTAAAATGCAATCTGGACGTGAGGACACCTTAAAAGAACGATATGCAATAAAATTATGTTTTTGACTTGGAAAATTGCAACAGAAACATGCTTCAAACTGCTTTTAGACCATCTTGCGTGAATCGAGCATCAGTTTTTGAGTGGCATAGATTACTGGAAGCAGGAAGTCTGTGAAGGAGTCTGTAATGGGATCTGTGAAGGCAGGGAGTGTGTGAGAGGAGTAAAATGCATAGAGAGACAAGTGCACAGTTTGATGTCAGTGTGAGAACTGTACACACAATTATTTACGAGAAACTGAAGATGCGGAAGATTTGCGCAAAGTTTATTCCAAAGGGGCTAAGAGAAGATAAGAAAGACATCCTTGTCACAGACTATTTGACCAAGATGGACATCCAGACGGTTCCTTACCCTTCACTATAATCCAGACCTTGCCCCCTTTAACCTTTGATTATTATCTAAACCCAACGAAAACCTTAGAGGCTGTCGTTATGCAGCAATTGTGGAGATTAAAGAGGCTGTGGCAGGGGTCATGGACCATGGACACACACAACAGGACTTCCATGTGATCTTCCAGAAGCTGTTGAAACGGTACAGCAAGTGCATTGCATCCAGAGGATATTACTTCGAAGGAAACTAGAGTTTGATGTGTGTACTATCAATAAAAGTGTCCACACGAAAAAATCTGGAAACTTATTTAAGACACCTCGTCCTTGGAACTGATTACCAGTTCGTTATTTATGTGAAATGGTTTTCGCATTCCACGACTTTTCTTGAATATTTCACCTTTTGTCATCATTTTCGTGCGCTGTATAGTGTCGATTCTATCTTTGATTCCAATTTCTTCTATTTTGTCACTTGTTTCAGAACTGTATCTAGTACTACAATTACTGGTATTACAATAGTCCGCAGGGACCCGTGGCGCAGTGGTTAAACTACTTGAAAAAATCTATTGTAAAAGGTGATATTCTTCTGAAGGTGGAAGGTACAACCTCAGTGTGAGTGACCGAAAAATACAATGGCGAATTACTTAAGACCTCTATCCAGTCATGGCTGACGAAAAACAGCATGCTACTCACGTGAAGTAAATAGAGAGTTACGTTCGAAATTTCGTCCAAATTCCCGAGTTCGACAGAAACATCCCCGAGTTCGACAAAATACACCTGAAGAAGATCGGAGGTTACATCGACCGAAACGTTGTGAAAGTAACACTCAAGTTGAGAACAGTAGTCCGATGAATCCAAATAATACGTAATGCAATATTTTTTTTCATTTTTCATGTTCCTCTCAGTTCCATGTTAAGTTTATTGTATTTATTACTTTTATTGTTATTATTATTATTAAAGTAGTAGTAGTAGTAGTAGTAGTAGTAGTAGTAGTAGTAGTAGTAGTAGTAGTAGTGCTTTTGGTGCTAAGTAAATGCAAATTATATTCGATCGGTAATTCATAAATAAATATTGATTATCAATCTTTTGTATGTGGGACTTTGGTAAATTTGTTTCTGTTTTTATTTTATATTCGTGTTTTCTGAATATCAATCGAAGAAAAGAAAGAAGTGTCCTCTACCTTCATCTCCGCACTGAATGGAGGTGGAGACCGATTTGATTGATGTTTTGGGTAGTGAAGTGTAGAGATTTCTCATTGTGTGTAAGTAAACGATATTTATCTGTTGAGATAACATTAGGATTGATTGGATTTGTGTTGGGCCTGAATGAATGGAACGGAACACATAAAGATGAATGAACGGAAAAAGAGAGTGTGTAAAGGGTGCAGAAGGAGAAGTGGATGTTTTAAGAAAGAAAGAAAGAAAGAAAGAAAGAAAAGGGTTAAAGATTATTAAAGGCATAAGAGAAAGAAGGGAAAGAATACGAGGAATAAAAGAAAGAAATGACAACTGTTGAATGCAATAGAACCGAAATGAAAACGAAAAGGGCGAAAAACAAAGCAGAGAAAAGAGGAAAAAAGACAGAAAAGGATCAGGACAAAACCGAAAAAGATTATAGAAAAAAGAAAGAAAAGAAAATCTAGAAGAAACAATAAAGAAAGAAATCACGGGGAGAAAAGATGAAAGAAAAGAGAAAGAAAAACGAAGAGACAAATACATTCAACAAAAGAATATACAAATAAAGTAATCGGAAGAAATAAAGACGTTAAAAGAAGAAAACAGAGAAAAGACAAAAGAAAAGGGAAAGAAAGAAAGGACGAAAGACGGAAGGAAAGGAAAAAGGAAATAAACAGGAAAGAATAAAGAAGCATAAAAGAGGTGGAAAGAGAGAAAGAAAGAACGAAAGAAAAAAGAAAAAGGAAATAAAGAAAAGAAGAAAAAAGGAGAAAAATAGAGTAAAAAAGAAAGGGAGAAAAATAACTAAACAAAATATTAAAACATGTCAGTGCAATGCGTTATGGGGAAAACAGTGCAAGTTCAATATATTGAAAATTATTCTGTCTTAAATACGTTCAGAAGTATAATGAGTTAGGTGAAAGCTAGAAAAAAAAGGAGCAAAAAACTTTTTTTTCAAATTAATGATTGAAGTAAAAGTCTTTATTGTAAATCTTCTGACGAGAATATATTGTTTCTTTGAAAAACCTAGGTTTAAAGGATTTTTTATTTACAATATAATTTGTTGAATTAATTGAAATAATATCATAATAATAATTGATTGGGACTCCACTGAAATATGTATGCACATATGTTGCCAATAATGTTTGTATGATAAACAGACTATAAATTTATATATATATATATATATATATATATATATATATATATATATATATATATACTTCTATTACCGCTTCCTCAATTTTTATACTATAAAATAACGTTGGCGAATTATTTCCTAAAAACACTTAAAACCTCCCTATATTTCGGTCCTCTTTATTAATTTTGTTCTTGTTGACCCTTGAAGAATAAACATTAAAAAATAATCTGCCAATATTTTTTGCGCGACAATGATGAAAAATAACATACACATATTGACAACTTCCCTTTATATAATTGATAATACAGGTGTCTCGTTCATGCCTATGTATGTTGCATTTTTGTCAGCGGAATATAGCTGCTTCTGCGATGCTAAAAAGTCAAACTTCTCTTAAAACAAGAATGCATACTTTAGTCTTTGTTGATATATAAGGTAGAATGGTAACTTTTTATATTTTTGTGGAATTTGGGGGGGGGGTCACAGGGAGTTTCGTCCTTTGTTTTCGTTCCCTCGTCATACAGTCTTTATTTCACTATTGCATTCATATAATAATATCTAAAAGCCTTAACAAATGAGTCATAATTCGCGTGTCTCCGATTATTATCACATTACAACAGTCACATTTCTGTTGCACCTTGAATATATAGATCGATTAGCTGTGCTCTTCGTCGAATCCCCGTCTATCCATTTCAGCCAGTCGTTCGATCTACCCGAGTGCTCAGTGATGCATATGAGGTAATTGCCAAACGACAAAACAATTAGAAAAAAAAGTTTTCTATACAGATTGTCCTGCTGTAGAATGATGGATAAGAAAGATCGCCTACACAAGACAATTAAATATTGCAATTGATGCATTCTACACCGGTGGACAGATTAGTTATGGTTGTTGGATTCAGCAGTTCGTGACGGCATAGGATAGACGTTTTGTGGATAAAAAAGACATTAAAAAATGAATCCTAGAATTTTATCAAAGCTAGCATCAAGATATGATAAGCCAGTCATAAAATTGCATACTTCCGTGTGACAAATTTTTATCGATAGAGTATGAAATATCCGTACTATTTGGAATCTTCAGACTACTGGTCTCATCTTGAGCGTCATTTTCACAACATTTCTGTTCAAACTCCAAATAATACAAATAACTAATCTTCATCTCAAAAAATCAGAAATGCATGAGTATGAAATAATTTCGAAGTTCTTCTGTGGAAACGTTAATAACTTGAAACCAACTCATCTGATTATGCTAGAATTTTGCATAGTTTTTAGATTTAACATGAGATTATTAGATTTAGTCGAATTGGAAGTTAAATTCCGTTTAAATTGAACTTGATGGTTATGTGAGATGCAGAACTTTATTGGTTAAAATATGGGCTAAGTAGAGAGTTGCTATCATGAACAGAACCGAAGGTATCGCAAAACGTGTTACTTCCACTGTTTTTTTCTTTAACCTTCGGTCTAGATATCCACAAATAAGATCAGTTCTAAGTTAGATGATGATATGATAGGTTGATAACGATTGACCAAGCGATATGGACACAAACAAACAAACATGGAAAGAAACTTAAACATAATCTTTTTGCGGAGGTAATAACTAACTTAAAAAGATTGTGTCCCTCTTTACGAAGATTAAAATCAGACTATAATAATACTAAATATAAGGTTAAGAATCTTTATTTCAAATTTTGCTCAAAATTTATTTCATTGATTTTGATTCTAAAAAGAATGTCAAAAATTTTATGCTTAAGCTCAAAGAATCCTTAGAAAAAAGAAAAATTCAAGGAATCTTGGTTAATTGGTATCTAGTGACTATGAATAATATTTAATATTCAATGCAAATCTGCAATATTTTAATTTTCAAATGGAAGACTAAACACATATTATGCCTCCAAAACCCTTTAAAATACCCCAATAAAACTGAAATTTTTGGAATGTTTATTAATTGATGCCTAATACTATGGCAGATTTAATTCTTTGATTTAAAAAAAAAACGTACAGAATTTCGAGTCGAGGTGAAGAGTTAAATTGTAATTTTATACAAAGAATGACAATTGTTTATTTTAACAATATTGAAACTGCGATGTGGTGAGATTTGTTATGAGGTTACAGTTGAATCGACTGTTTTGATAGACGAGCATGTTGATAGCTTAGAGGTGAGAGTTATCCAACACCTGCAATTTGTAAATGCTAAAAGGTATTCTCGCGCTAGAAGTCAGAATATACGCCTTAGCCACATGAGAAGAAGATGCGCCAAACTCTGAGAGGGGGGAATAGAACCAATAAGAAAATACCACGTATATTGCCCGGGCAATGTCAATGATTCTTTCTTTAATGTATAAATGAATGACAATCGTTCTTTAGAGAGAGAGAGAGAGAGAGAGAGAGAGAAAGAGACAGACAGAGCGAGAGAGAGTTATTATAAAAATTAATATATATATATATATATATGATTATTAAAATGGATAAAATTCGATGATATGAAGTTTAAAATTGAGGCTATTTTCTGTCACATTATGGAGAATAATCACCATTTTGACTTTAATAATGCAACTCTCCTCAAAGACATACGCAATAAATCAACGCGTTGTTTAATTGAATCTGCTCTCATTTGCTAATCTGCTCATACTTTTAAGCAAAGAAAAGGTCTCTTCCATATTTCTTCCTATCTTTCAAAAATCATTATCAACGAAACAATTTAGATACAGGATAACCTAAATACCCTTCTTCATTTCTGATATATATATATATATATATATATATATATATATATATATATATATATATATTAGTGTTGGGACGCTTAATTGGAATCGGGAATCGGAAAAATCGGGACGTTTTAGGGGTGTCGGAATCGGTATCAGAATCGGAAAAATTATAGTCTAGTTTCCGATTCCAAAACTATTCTTTAAATTTTTTAAATAAAAAATGAAACAAGCACAAATTGATTTTTTCATTTTATTAGAAGTTGTTCCTTTACAACATAAGACTGAGAAGGACCACAGAATGCATTATAAATCTCATTTACAGATTTAACATTGATTAGCAGAGTTTAATTTATTTTATTTATTGGTCATTTATAACTTGCCTACTGCCTTTGTAATCATTTCGCATCTATTCGTTAAAATGACTATGTGTCCTCATCTGAGGAAGTTCATGTGATTATAAACAAATTTTAAATGCTCTGGGCGAGGAGGGGAGTAAATTTCGCTGGCTTCTTCTGAAATAATTAAAGTTTTGGGCACTTTTTCGGACACAAGGGAATCCTCAGACTCTCCAAACCTAATTAAATATTCTAAAGTTCACTTGCCTATTAAATATCACAGATTTTAAAAAGCTTTTCGCACCTATTTGATAAATGGCCACATGGCGTCTATTAGAGACTTGGGACTTTAATATCAAAGATTTAACATGCTTGAAATTTCTTTCTGGTGCTGTTTTTGTATGATCACCACATCCTTTGAAATATTGCATGTTTCCTTATATTTTATTTGGTTTTGGCACAAGTGAAAATATAGATGAAAATCTCACAAATTTATCAAAACTTTGGAAAAGCAAATATTGGGAAGTTTGTTAGCTTAAAAAAAATAATTTACATTTAAAATACCAAAACATATGAGATTCTACTTTTTTAGGCGATTATGTGTGAGCATACTGAAACGTTATTTTAGAATTCAGAATGGGCGTTCAGTTGTACATACAAATATAATGTAAACTAATCCCATTTCGGTACATTATAACTTTTTAAGCAGTTAAGTAATTTTTACCACTAATTCTATGGCCGATCAGCAAAATCATAAAATCACATGCAATTGCTGTATTTTTCGTATTGCCATCCGTACTTTTTTTTTTACATGGGGGTCACCACTTATCAAGGCTCGAAGGCCACTCAGGGATAAGAGTTATTGCGTGTACAGTAATCAATGAGATAGTATTGCAGTAATCATTAGTATTGGGGGTTTTAATAGAGTGTCTTACTTAAGGGGGCGGTTTGTCAGGAGTTTGTTTATGTTAGACTTGAAGACATCCAAGTTGTAGATAGGTGGGAAACAGGCAAGCGGCAGAGAGTTCCACTGAAAGAAGCGTGTTTTTTATGACTTTTAACAATACTATATATTAATACGATAGCGCGTGTGTTATTTATTTTGTATGTCATGATTACATCCGAGTGACTATTGTTTAATTATGGATTCACATTTCTTATAATAAATAATATTACTAAGAATTTTTCATAAGTTTGGGTTTGGCTTTGGGGTCGATTATAGCTGATGGCACTCAAGTTATTTATTTTCTTATAAATAATTTTACCAATAAATCTTTATAAGTTTTGGTTTCAATTTCGATTATAGCTGATGAAACTACAGCTAACAATTTTTTTTAAAATAAATAATTTTATCAAGAATTCTTAATAAAATTTGATTTCGGTTTCGATTATAGCTAAAGCAACTCAAGCTGATGCACCCAAGTCATATGGATATATTTTTTTTTATTTTGGAAATCGCAACTTTATAATATATAAAAATCGATAGAACATTAACTCGATAATATATATGAAATCTGCAAAAATTAAAATATCATATTTAAGCGTATTTATGACTTGGCTACATCAGGCCTCCTTGCTAGCTTAGATAAATACTTTTGCAGTTTTAACAAGAGTTACAACAATATCAGAGCATCTCTATTTACGCCATGAATACCAACATCGATATATTACATATTAATGAGTCCCCTGTGGAATTTCCACATGTCCCACTAGTTGTTATTATTTGCAACTTGTTTTGTTGTTTTTGTTGTTTTTTTGTTTGTTTTTTTTTACAGCCAAGCAAATCAATTTAATAACCCACCAAATTCATATAATTAAAATAAAATTTAAACAATTATAGAATGAAGGCACATAATAGTTAACGAAGCCCAACGCCCTCCCCATGTTAAATGGTTTTCCAAATAGTAACATTATTATTTAGAAATTCGTTCGTAACAATGGAAGGGGTTTTATAATATTTTGTTCTTAAATCGTTTTCTCATTTTACCTACCAATCGTCGACTATTTTCAACTGTTTATGAAAACTTTCAAGCAGCGTGTTGTATACTAAGGACGAATTGATACAATTTGGGTTTGTTTAAAATCAAAATAAACCTTTTGCTGTGTTTCAATTTGACGTACATTACAAGGAAAATATTTGAGAAAAAAAAATATCCGGACATTACCCGAGGATTTATGTAATAATGTGAATAATTACGAAAAAAAAAACAAGCCTCTAATTAAATATGTATAAGTATTAAAAGAATCGGAATCGGGAATCGAATCGGAAATTT